>NW_022436949.1:12765413-13008611 GCF_009761245.1 Sapajus apella | reverse complement strand
TGTGTGTGTGTGTGTGTGTGTGTGTGTGTGTGTGTGTGTGTGTGTGTATGGGACATGCCTTAGTCTTGCCCTTACCTGAGAAGTCTATACTGAATTTTGAAGACGAAAAATTTTATGATGCAGATTTCCCAAAAGAGTTTATATTCTGAAATACTGTTACAAATGGCAGCACACGTGGACAAAGGATTGAATTCTATCAATTAAGTTTTAATTAAAGAAAATACGATTTTAGGAGTCTGAGTACATTATTAATAGGAATTTGTTGCTTAATAGGTTCCCAGGAATTGAGCTTACATGGGAACTCTGGAATAATATCTCTACTTCTTAAGCAGGAGTCTTTATTTCTAGAAGAACTTTTTACTTTCAAGTAACTGTAAAAAAATGTATATTTTTACTGAATTTGAAATAAGAGTATAATGGCATATGAATATTTTATGGAAATGTGGAGTATCGTAGTCTGTTAGACAGTTGTTAATATTTTAGAATTAATATTTACATAAACAGATATTAAAATAAACCAGATTTGTGTTTTTACTTGGATATGCAGAATGAACAAGGACAGGGATCTCTCAATGTCTTCTAGCTGTGCCCAAATTAACTTATTATTGCAAATGTGATGAAACCATCACCTTTCTTTATTGCTAGTTAATTTTACAATGCTTTTTGCATATCCAAGCTAAGATTTTATTTTAAATGGGCTATATTTTATCTTCTAATATCACCTGAAGAGTCTTAAAATCATCTGCAAGTTATATCCAAGGAAACTATATTCTATCATAGAACTCGAAACCCCCATCTAGCATGCATTATTTGCCTCAATGATTGCTTGTGTTTAATTTGGGGATCCGTTGTATCTTTGAGCTTTTAATGCTTTGTTCATTCACTAATGTACTAACAAATATTATTAAAGTGATCTGTATAAATGCTATGTATCATCAACCGACCAAGTTTAGTCTTACAGTCCAAAATAAAATCTTTAAAACTACACTTGCTTCTGAGATTCATTGGTTTTCCAACTGTTTTATATATATATGTATATTTATACATATATATGGATATTTATATGTATATATATACACATACACATATACATATACCAAATTTCCATAAGAGTCAAGACTCAAAATTTTGATTACTTTCATGGCCTCAATTAATCAACTATTAGCTATTTACATTAAAAATGTCATTAGGTATGGTGGAAAGATTACTATTTATCTTACATTTAAAAAGCAAAAAACTTGAAAAAAATAAGTGTTTAACAATTTATAGCTTAATCTATTATGAATATTGATATAATAAAACATTGTATGTGGAAGATAATTGGGACACATATTTTAAAAATCAGGATACAGACATATATACAAATACATATGAATGTACATACACATGTACACAGACACATGTGTACACTGTCATGTATGCCTCCAGTTTGTAATGTATGTGTGAAAAAAAGGAATAAACTCTGCCAATATATAAAACAGCTGTTCTGTATGGATGGTGAAATTATAGGACTGTCATTCTGTCTATAGTGTATGACTGTTGCTGCCAAAATCCTATCTATTTAGTGAATTCATATTCAGGAAGAGGAATTTTCTTTATATTGTCTCACTGTCCCCATCTGCTTCACTTTTCCTATAGAGAAAAGCAAGAAGACAGATGTAAAAGCAGGCATTCATTCTAGAAACATTAAATATTTAACAAAAATTTGATGCCAAGCAAGTTATATAGAAATTTGCCGTTTACATGGCTTTAACTACTTTTTATTTCTCAGCTACTGTTTTTTGGCTTTTTTTCGATAGGCTTGTAATTATACCCACAAAACGAAGTTACTTGGTTTTAAGCTTTGTCCTTAAATGACATTCTAAAACAATTTTAGTTTTCCTGAATAGCATAGCTTCTTGTTCATTATGTACGCAACTACAAGGCATATTTTTCAAGACCATATGATACCTATTATTAAAAGCTTATATGAATATTTTAAAATTGTATGGAAATATAAAAATACATTTTGAACATTATTTTAAAATTTACATATCTGTTTCTTAGATCCAGGTTTTCTTACTTTTTAAATGTTTGTATTGTTATTATTTACACAGATCATAATCTATTATACATACTTTTACACAGAGAACTATTCTACATGACTTCAAATCCACGTGTAACAGATATTATGAATATAAATAAGACAATGAGGTTTTCAAAAGCACAAAACTATTCAGACTTTTATAGATAAATGTATTTTCTCAAAACTAAATTTGGCATTAAGATTCTTCATAACCAAATGAATAGCAATATATGATCTTGTTACAAAATTACTTTTTCCAGAATCAAAATCTATCCTAAATACAAGATTTTTTCATGAAATAAATTTTGATAGTGGAAATTTATACATATTGATAATAATATATTGGGAAATATTTTTATGTTAACAGTAAACAGGTTTACCAGAAACGGATTTAATATGGTAATCTTTACAGCTATTATCAATGAAATTTGATATTGCCATTATAATTAAAAGTAACATTTCCAAAGAAAGTAGCATCAAGAGGCCGGGCACGGTGATTCAAGTCTGTAATCCCAGCACTTTGGGAGGCCGAAGTGGGGGGATAACGAGGTCAAGAGATCAAGGCCATCCTGGCTAACATGGTGAAACCCCATCTCTACTAAAAATACAAAAAAAAATTAACTGGGCGTGGTGGCATGCACCTGTAGTCCCAGCTACCCGGGAGGCTGAGGCAGGAGAATTGCTTGAACCTGGGAGGCGGAGGTTGCGGTGAGCTGAGATCGCCACTGTGCTACAGCCTGGTGCCTGGTGACAGAGCAAGACTCTGCCTCAAAAAAAAAAAGAAAAAAAAAGAAAGCAGCATCAAGATTGATGGCTATGGGTTCTACTTCTCCTTGCCTAATGAAAATGAGACTATACCTGGAAAATAAATGCATAATAAATAAAATAGTTATGGAATTCTATATTACTGATACTTACCTTCTATCTACTCAGTAAAAATGGCATTATAATTAAAAACCTGGGGTTTTAAACTCAAAGTCACAGATTGGAGTTTATGTAGTTCTGTTTCCATTTTATGTTGGACACATTCAACTACTGGAAACTTTAATTTCTGTATTTGTAAAACTCCTGTTCCATGGGAATAGTATCGGGATTAAATTAGATTATTCTGAAGAACTATTTACAGGTATCAACAAAAGTGGATATCAATAAAAAATACATATGAATGCTGAAGGATTACTATGGAAAATTACATTAGTAGGATTAAAAAAATTACCAGGGATAGATGATGCCTTGAAAACTAGGAGTTGATAATGTACTGCAAAACTGATTATATGTTTAGTACACTGATGATCATATTTTTAACACAATGCTAATCACTATACACATGTGCAGATACATGTGTGTGTATATCTGTATGTATATACACATACTGCATATATGTGTTTCACATCTGCAGCATTACAAAGTTACCAACTTATACTTTTGTATGTTTAGTCCCAGAGCCAAGTATATATTTTTTTCAAAACATGATTTTTATCATCCTTTTGTCAATAAAAGTTATTATACAAATATATTTTTATAACTCAAATGGTGCTTTTCACAATTATTTATGTGACTATAATGGAAAAAGTTAAATTTAAAAGACTGCAATTTTTAAATTAATAACAAATTAATAAAGTTATTTCTAAATTTACAATTATTATTTTTTATTTTTAATTATTGGCCTTAGTTTATTTTGGTCTTTATTATCTGGATTTCCTCAACATATGATATTATTCTTTTGTTTTAAAAGTGTTTTTGTAATACACGTCTTCAGTTATATAAAGAAGGCTTATACTCAGTCATTAATTTTACTTAACCCAGTTCGTAAGAAAGTACAAAATTCTACTCAATCAAATAAGTGAGAATTCATTATAACATCCAAGTCCACCCTAATCAATATGTCTGCTCTGTGTAGCTTAATTATTCATATATGCTGTACAACTGAAAACTGATTGCAAAGCTTTGCAAGTCAAAACTGATGTCCAAGGAGGATAAAAACGTACTCTTTGGGTGGCTTTGAGGGTTGAGGTTGGAAAGGGAAAAATAGGGCTGCTAATCATTAAAAATGAGAAGACAAAGTACAGTAGGTGAATATTCTGACTTTGGCTACAATGACATTTGGTAACATTGGGAATTGTCCAAAATATCAAAAATGTAATACGTTACCAAGGCACGTACTGAGTTAATCCTCTGGTTTTCCTGGTCTTTTCACACAAGCTGTATAAACACTTGTTGGAGATAGTGTATGGATAATTTAAAATTGATTAACTGGTAGAACTAGTTGATCTTAAAAGCCTCTACTTTTTTTTTTTTTTTTTTTCTTTTTTTGAAACAGGGTCTCACTCTGTCACCCAGGCTGGAGTACAGTGGCGCAATCTCAGCTGACTGCAAACCTCCACCTCCCACGTTCAGGCAATTCTCCTGCCTCAGCCTCCTGAGTAGCTGGGACTACAGGCGTGGGCCACCACATTGGCTAATTTTTGTATTTTTAATAGAGACAGGGTTTTAACATGTTGACCAGGTTGGTCTTAGGCTCTTGACCTCAAGTGATCTGTCTGTCTCACCTCCCAAAGTGTTGGGATTGCAGGCATGAGCCACCGCGCACCGCCAAAAGCCTCTTCATTCTTATATATTACAAACCTTTATCTGCTTATATGTAACTCTACCTTCCAGGCTTTATAAAGAATTGTCTCAATAGAAGGAAAACACATCTCCCAATTCCAGTCTTGTCCTTGCTTCAGTTCATTTTTTATATTGTTTCCATGTTGCTGCCAGAATATTTTCAAAACAATAATATGTTTATGTCATGACTCTTCCCCTGTCCTCCAAAGTTTTATTTTACTTAACAGATTTCCCTGCTTGTAGCACAATGCACACTAAAGCGCATCCAACAAGGCCCTTCACCTTAAAGATTTATCACTTTTCCACCCATGCCATATGCTCTTCTTTCAGGCATGCTGGGCCACATGCTATTTGCTGAACTTGTCATTCTCTAAAACTTAGTAGTTTTGCTAGTTTATTCTCTCTGTACATTAGGCAAATTAAAAAGGATTCTTTAGTGCACTTGCAGCCTGTTACCGTCTCTGAAAAGCTTCCATGACTACTTTTTATGCAGTTATGACTTTCCTTTGTGACCCCCTTAATACTCTGTGCATGTCTTCTTTGTAGTGTGCATTGCATTAAGATTGTTAGGGTATGTGTTTATTTACCTACTCAAATATGAGCTTAGAGAGTAGGAATTTTTTTCATTCTTTTACTTCATTATTTCAGCAGATTGCCATGCATATATGGTAAGCTGTCAATAAATATTTATTGAATGACCAAGTCAACTTACCATTCAAATTCTTACTAATATTCATGTGCTTGCTAATAATTAGGGCTTTATGTAAACAATGGTTGTAGATGGAATGATTGTGAGATTGTAACACAGGACAAATAAAATTTGATTCTGTGACTCCATGCAGATACTCAGAATTGTGTAGGATAAAATGAAGCTTAACATTAGTCCAAATGTACCCTTGGGAACAAATTAGGTGACTACTCAAGAAAAAGAAAGCTGAATATACAAGGAACTATCGATAATTTACTAGGAGTGATGTGTACATGGAGGTATTAAGCAGGACAGTTTGGATAAATAAGAAACAAAAAATGTATTAGTTCTTCCAGAAAATAAATAGAACAAATTAGAAGAGAAATAAGATGGTCGTTAAATGAGATGATTTCCATAGGTTAGTCTTCTAAAAAGGTTATACTTCTTTTGTTCTATCTATCCATCCATCCATCTAATCATCCATCCATCACCTATTCTATCTCTGTTTGAGTATGACCTTTGAGTTGAAAAGTGACAAACATGATGAAACTTTTAAACAATTCAAAAGAGTATACCTATAACTCTAAGTCTTATCCTATTGCCATACCACATTAATCTTTATTCCAAAACAGTACAGTTAACAGTTTTTGTATATATGTATAGTTCAAGAAATCTTCTAGACTCATGGAAACAGAGATTTTGTTCTGCATAAATAGTGCATGTTACGTATTCTGTTTGCCTTTTTAAGAATTTATTTTAAGATTATTCTAAACCAGTATATTTTGATAGAGTTTCTAATCAGTTGAATACTATTCTCATATATGATTGGAACTCTAATGATTTTCCTCAGTCTTTTATCAATAAAAATTGTTTCCTGTTGCTTGCTTTTTAACAGAGACAGGGTTTTACCATGTTGACCAGGTTGGTCTCAAGTTCCTGGCCTCCAGTGATCCACCTGTGTCACCTCCTAAAGTGCTGGGATTGGAGGCATGAGGAATATTGTTTGCTCTTCAAAAAAGTGCGGCAAGAAACAGTCTTCTAAAGGTGCATAGCATATTTCTGTGAGGAATCTATAGGTTTCATTTCTAGAAATAAAAATTTTAAGATGTGTAGTTTACAGTTTCTAAGTAAGCATCTCCCAACAATTTCAATTGCAAGAATATATTGGTTATTATCTCTTATTCTTTGTTCTGTGCTTTTCATTATATACATACATAATCGAATAGTAATTCTGTCATTAGCCATATTACTGAGTACATTTTTATAGCTTTTAGTTATTGTCTTGGATTTTAAATGGGTACACAATCTTCAAATATCAACTTTGTCTAATAGTTTCCAATTATATTTTCTTTTACTTTTCTTATTCCTGATTTAATAGAATTGTTTTATCATTATATATGATGTGCTTTGGTCTTAAAATTATGTTAGGGGACAATTTATTTGAAAATATTTTATTAAAACACTTAAAGGGTGTTCAGAATAATATTGGACAAAATTAGGTAGTTTTCTAAATCTGTGTAGATTTTATGACAACTGATCTACTTATATGGTGAATTATATTAATAGAGTTCATAATATTGAACCCTTCCGGGTATTTATCCTTGGTCATCGTGTATTAGTCTTCAAAGTGTTCCCAGGTTCAGGTTCTAAATTTCTAACATTTTATTTGAATTATTTTGGACTGATATTCAGAAAGGAATTTGGTGGATAGTTTGTGAATGTGCATGCATTTATGCATGCATGAGCATTGTCACAGAGACTATACTTTAGTAAAATATAAATAGAAGGTTTCCTTTTCCAATCTGTGCTCTAGGATAGTGTTAATAATTTTCTATTACTTAAGCCTTTATGGAATTCACTTGGAAAATTCTCATTGTTGTCTTATTTGTAGAATGACTGGGAGTAATTCTTTGAAAATATTTGCAGTTTCTTATGTAATAAGTGACATATTCATATTTCCATGGTCGATTTTGTTTATTTGTAATTTCATAGAAAAATCATTAATATAATGCAGGTTATCAATTTATTTGTGCAAAGATAAACAAAATAATCCCCGATTATTCTATCTTTTAAATCCTCTTTACATATTTATTTTTTACTCCATTTTATTTATATTTGAGGTATTTTTGCTTTTTCCCATGCCAGTTTTCTTTTTATTTTTTTCTTTCCCTTTTAGGTTGACAAAGTATTTTCCCAGTTTGTTTTCTTTAAGGTAACACTATATCTCTTTTTACATTAATAAATTCATATGTGTGTGTGTCATTCCTTTTGCTTTCCCAATTATGTGCAACAGTGTGTGATTGTGTACAAAATATATTTGGAAGGGCTAAAGAACAATAACAAAATGCACATTCAGGTACTGTCATTCAGGTTCCACCGACTAGGCCTTTTATCTGCTCCTTACAATTAGTAACTACCCTAAATTTTGTTAATCATTTCCCTGATTTTATTTGTAGATTTTACTATCTATGTGTGCATCTATAAATAATATATTCTGTATGCTTTTTTCACGATTCTAGCCCAAGACCTTCTTCTCTGATACATTCTTTTTCATGAACCCAGCTAGCAGCAATTTGTTACTTAATAGTTTTATGAGCTGTTTCATGACTATTGAATTTTCTGGTTCCAACAGCCTTGTTCCAGTGTGCTTTTCAGCCCAAACTGCTGTGTTTATGCTTATAACATTCCAAAGAATCTCATGGGTTTCTTGTATAAGTCACAGGGACTCACTCCATTAGATAGGAGGGCTCTTCCACAGGACTTTTCAAGATAATTTCTTCTCTTTTTTGGTTTCTGCTAAAGTGACTGAGGAGATCTGTGAATCAGGTGCCTAATTATTGCAAAGACCCTTCTTTGTGACTCAGAGCTATGATCTTGTATTCCTTCTGGAACACTAGAAAAATGTTGTCCAGTAACATACATGGTTATCTCTCTAAAGCATGCTTTTTAAACGGTGAATATTCTTATTTTAATTTTTCTTCAATCTGGGTAGGCTGAAAATTCCCCTAATTAAGTTTCCAGTTTTGTTTTACTTGTTGCTCTTCCCTCAATTTATCAATTCTTTTTTGTTCTCTCTCTCATTTTACTGTAAGCAGCAAGGAGAAATCAGAACACACTTGTTAAAATTTGTAGAAGATCTAAGCTCTGTATCCAAGTTTATTGCCTACAAGTTTTATTTTCCACATAAATATAGGATGTAATTCAGCCAAGATTGGCCACAATACCATGAGGATCCTTTTTTCTCCAGTTCCCAGCAACATGTTTCTCAATTGCTTCTGAGGCTTCACCAGCACCACTTTTACTGACGATTTAGGTTTTTGCTGAGATATTATAGGTTTTCTCCACATAATTCTCTTTGTACTCTCCCTCAACAGGATTTTAATATTCATATTACTACCAAAATTCTGGTTCTGATGATTTAGGTTTTCTAAAAAACAGTCTTGCTTTCCTCTAAATGTTCCTTACTTCCTTCTTAGCTATCTCCAGCAGAGTATTTAATATTCATTTCTAATAACAGTCTGTTCAAGGTATACCCTTTAAAATGCTTTTAAATGCTTCTAGCCTCTATGTAGTACCCGATATGAAAGCCGCTTCTGCATTTTGAATTATTTGTTAAGTAGCCCCCATTCCAGTTACCAGAAATCTGTATTAGTTTCCTATGGCCACTGTAAGAAATTACAAAAGAACACAATGTATTATCTTATAGATCTGAAAGTTGGAAGTCTAAAGTGGTTCCACAGGGCCATATTCCTTCGTTCCAAAGGGAGAATTCCTTTCTAGGGAGAATTCGTTTCCTTGTGTTTTTCAACTTCTAAGTGTTGCCTGCATCCCTTGGCTTGTGGCACCTTCTTTCTGTCTTCAAAACTGGAAGGATAGTATCTTTCTTTCTTTCTAGGATTCCATTCTCACATAATCTTCCCTCTTTTTCTGAACCTTCTGTGTCCTTTTTGCAAGAATTCTTGTGATTATATGGAGGCCACCATTCTCAATATAATTAGTTCATTCATATTTTAAAAGTTTCTTGTACTATGTATTCTGGAAATTAGGACAATCTTTTTTTTTTCTTTTTTTAATATGGAGTCTCACTCTGTCATGCAGGCTGGAGTGCAGTGGCATGATATCGGCTCACTGCAACCTCCACCTCCTGAGTTCCAGCTCCTCCTGACTCAGTCTCCCAAGTAGATGGGATTACAGGCACCTGCCACCATGCCTAGCTAATTTTTTTTTTTTGTATTTTTAGTAGAGATGGGGTTTTATGTTGGCCATGCTGGTCTTGAATTCCTGACCTCAGGTGAGCTGCCCACCCCCTCCTTGGCCTCCCAAAATGCTAGGATTACAGGTATGAGCCACTGTGCCCAACTGGACATAGGCAACCTTGAGGATTTATTATTCATCCTTCCACAGAAGGGGAAAAATTATTGTGATTACGTGGTACCTATTTCATCACTATTTTGGAATCATGGGGGTAGGGCAGAGGGAATGGGGACAGTTTACTTTTATTTTACAGATTTCAGTTAAGTATAGGCAAACAGCCATGTCTATACTTGAAAGACAAGAAACCACATCAGTTGAAAAGCCTGGCCCCTGAAATGAATGCCAAGTATAGACAAAAAGCCATGTCTATATTTGAAAGACAAGAAACCCATCAACTGGAAAGTGTGGCCCCTAAAATGAATGCATTGATTTAAGTAGGATTTGAAGCTTTTTGTTTTTGTTTTTGTTTGTTTCATTAAGAAGGAGGTTGGTGAGCTCTGTATAGGAAATAAAGAAAAAAGTTATTTACACCACCCATACACGCATACAATTATTATAGGAGAAGTAGATAGATAATCAGGAAACCTTTTCATTTCTGTGGGAACATAGGAATATTAAAATTTCAAGGCTCCCTTAATGTGATATATGTCACTTCCATTCTTACTCTTAAACAATTACAGCAATCTGGGTTTTCTCTATGTTCTTTGGCTAAATTAACGTAGAAGTTGAGTGGAGAATTCTGAGGAAGTCCTTGAAGATGATGCTGCATGATGGAAAAAGAGTCAGGATCCATGAATATAACTTGCAAGACTACTCATGGAACACGTGATTGAACTATTGTCATGACTGAAAATAAATTATTATTTTTTATTTAGCCAGTGAGATTTTTTTAAATCTTTAATTTTTGTGGGTACATAGGAGATGATATACATGTTTATCATCTACTATGTTAAAAATATACATATTTAACACAGTATATTTATGTGTTAATGTGAGATATTTTGATACAGGTATGCAGCACGTAATAATCACATCAGGGTAAATGGAGTATCCATTAGTTCAATCATTCATTCTGTGTATTACAAACAACCCAATTATACTCTTTTAGCTATTTTAAAATGTACAACTAAATTAGTTTTTACTATAGTCACTCTTTGTGCTAGTAAATACTAAGTCCTATTCATCGCTTAGCCTGTGACATTTGTATAGTTGTTTGTTACCAAAGCTAACATTTCTTGCCCTAATATGCTATACTTCATGTTAGTACCAATTTTTTCTTACCAGTATGGGGAAATGTTATTAATTTTTATTTATAATTCTAACAATTATATATAAAAATCCTTTCATTTTTTCCATGTGCATTGCCATATTATTGGTGAATAATAACTTTTATTTATTTCTAATGCTTATCCCTTTCTTTTCTATAGAAGAATTTGAAGGTGTTTTTACTTCCATTTTCTCTTATTTCATTGGCGAGGCATGCCAGAACCTTGTTGAATGTCAGTTATGAGTAGTTATGGTAGGCTTCGTTGATGTTAAATAAGATTAACATTAATATATGATATCCAACACAGGTTTCATTTTTTTTTGTACATAACTTTCATTAGAGTTTTTTCAGAATAAGAAATTTCCCTTTTTAGTTTGATGAAAATGCTTTTAAAAACAATAAATATACATGGAATTCTGCTAGATGTTTAGTCATGTGGAGTAATATATTTCTTCTTTTATTTGTTGTGGTAAATGCTACTCCATGGTTTTCTGTTTATCCAACAGAAGCAGGATATTTCCCTGACCTCTTTGTGGGACTCGTGGCAATGATACCTCGTTTACTTAGGCCACTACTCTCAATTCCTTGGGGGAGGGAGAGAATGAATGAGGTGGTAACTGGAGTACACGAAGCAGGAACCCGCTGGTAACTGGCAGGAGCAAGCTCCATGCAGGCCCTGTGGCAGCATCCAGGCGGGGGTGCCTGTGAAGCCCCAGAGGGTGTATTACAGTGCTCTTTTAGCTCTGCCATCTGCAGATGGCTTCAGTGTTAACAGCTAAGTGGGTCCTTTGCCTTTTAGTGTAAAGTGGCTGCCCTCCACTAGCGAGGGCAAAGGGCCAGTGTGGCAGCCTATTGTCTCCATACTTGTTGCCCCTGAGCTCTTGTCCAACATCTAGGAAAAATGAGATGGCACAAATGAATTGAAGGATGGTAAATGAGGGGGATTTTGTTGCTGATAAAAGTGGCTTTCAGTGGGAAAAGGAGCTGAAAATGAGATGAGGCAGGTAAGTAATCTTTCCCTGAAGTACAGCCATCTCCAGCAGGATTCTTCTACAAAGTTACACTGTTAAGCTGTCTCTCTAAAGTCAAGCCACTCTTGCTGATGTCTAGCCATAGTTTTGTCTACCAGCTGAGTCTGAGGTTTTTATAGGCACAGGATGGGGGGCAGAGCAGGCCATGGGTAGTTTAGCAAAAGACAACACTGGAGCATGAAAATAGGGATAGAAATTCTCACATTGGGCTGCAAGTTTCAGGCCTTTCAGCTTGAAGGTGGGGTTTTGTCAGGGACCCATACATGTCTGCCTAGAATTTCTCTGCCTCCTGTCACTATCACAACCAATCTGCTTTCTGGAAAAAACTCAACTAGGTTATGATGTATTATTTTTCAAATACATTGCTCAATTTTATCTGCATGTATTTTATTTAGAATTTTTATATCCAGTATCATGAGTGTTTTTAGATACTAGTGTAAGTTTTTCATGATATTATTAACTTTTAATGTTCTGAGGCATCTGTTAATATCCCTTTTGCTCATTATATCTTCTTAATAACTTTTTGAGGTCTGGAGAATCTGTAGTTATATCTCCTATTTCACTCCTAACATTGTTTATGTGTGCCTACTCGCCTTTTTTCTTGATCAGTCTCACCAGAAGCTTGTCAGTTTTATTAGACTTTCAAAGAAACAGCTTTGGCTTTGTTGATAGCAACCATATGTTTGATTTCTGTTTTATTACTCTCTACTCTTATCTTGACTGTTTTCCTCTAATTTCTTTTAGGTTTGTTTTACTGGTCCTTTATTAATTTCCCAGGAAGTAGTGGCTGATATGAATATCTTAACTTATATAGTTACATATGGAATCTGTCAAATATCTTTACATTTTTAAAACCTTACTTTAAAATCCTTTACAAGTGTTCAAAACATTCTTATCCCAATAGCTGTGCAAAAACATCAATATGCTGGCTTTGAGCAATAAGCCAGCTTACTGATCCTTGATTTGGCCTGTATCTCTTTAAGTAATATAGGTTTAACTAATAAGTTTTGAAATATTTTTAATTAAGTTTATAAATATTTTCCCATTTATACTAGCATTGTGACTTTGACTCATGAATATTTGGAATCATTTTTCTTAATTTTCTAGCTTATTCTTTCCTGGTCACTATTTTATTTTTAATAATCTATTTATATTCTCTGTAATACAGATAGTAATGTCCTTCTGAGCCCTTGAGATTTGTTGAGGTATGTTTTACAGCAAGTGAATATTCTATATATATTTGAAAATAGTATGTATTTTGTATTAGATTCTGTGTTCTATAGGACCTATAGATAAGCCTTGTTAATTTTCTTAGACAAATTTTCTATACATTCAACTAAATCTCTATTTATTCTCTCATTTTTTAGGTGTTGTTAAATTCTTAGATGATAATCAATGTAGCTGTTTATTTATGTAATTTCTATAAATTTTACAGCTATGCCGCCTTAGAATTTTTTTTTTTCTAAGTACTGATAAATACATGTTTATGAATCTTATCTTGAAGTTCTCATTTGTTTGGTTTTCTCTTTAAGTTGTTTCTGGGTGGAGACTTATTTTGACTTACATTCTTTGGATAAGTTGTATTTCTTGAATATGTGGGTTGGTGTCTTTTATCAGTTCTTGAAATTTTTCAGTCATTATCTCTTCAAAGATAAACTCTTGGAGTATAATGTGTAAAGGATAATCACAACAAAACTGGATATGAGTTTATTGTTAAAACTGGGAAGAGATAAATTATTATTTATTAGATTATTATATATTTATGTATTTAAATATTTTATAATAAATTTTTTAAAGTTGCTTAAGTTTTGGTTTTTGTGCATGCCTAGAGTACAGCAGTGTTTTCATATAAAGTAGTATTTGAAGAAAATTATGATTATTATGTCAGATACCATGGTAAAAACTAATTTCAATTACTATTTTAATTTTAATAATGCTTCAGGACATAAATTTGTATTAATAGATCAAAGAGGAAGAATGTAGAATGAATGAGTTAAATGGTCTCAATGTCAAACAGAAAAAGCTGAAAATTAATAAAAAATAATCTAGCCAAAGTTTCTTATCTAAAGACAGTTCTCTATAGAACATATTGAGTTTCCCCTTTTCTTCTTTCCTTTCCTCTTCATCATCAGGCTTACTGAAAATAACAGCATGTTGCCAGATAAGATTTTCTGGATCCATCATTTATAACAGCATTTCTTTATGTATAAAGTATATTGGAGGTAAAAATAATCACACTGAAAAACAGATTTAAGTCTCCCCAAGTCCTCTTGTTAGGTATATTATATGAACTACTAAAATATAATTGATAAAAATCTATATACATTAACTAAATGTTTAAAGACCCATGAAAGTTCTAAAAAAAAAATTCTCACACAAAAATCAAAGTGTTCTTATTGCAAATGATCTCCTAAATTTAATATTAAATACTTATCAAATGGAAGTTCTCTGGAGCATACTCTCACAGCAGTAACAGAAGCTGCCTTTGTTGGGGCAGTCTTTTATGCAGAGGAAATAAACTGTGTATGTGGATAAGAGCAAGAGACAAAGAGAAACAGACTAAAACAGTTTGATTTGAAAACGTGTAAGAATTGAAAATTATAATGTGACTAATGATAATTTGTCTTAATGCTTGTTGTTCTAATGCTATTTGGCAAATGCCAACAGTTGTTTAAGATAAATTACCAAACACGATGGCTCAGAAATATAACCTGAGAATATGTTTTAAAATATTGATATTGCATAGGGTCTCAAAATTTTTTACCATTTAAGAAATATTCCTGTGATATTTCTCTCTTGCTGTGTTCCATGGAGAATGATTGTAAGTACACATGATGCCCAGCTGAAATCTCCTGGTTCCAAAGCTCAACAGAAATTGGCAGAAGCTAGTTACTATGTTACCTTCTACCAAGTGCTGGGTAAAGACCATAGTCAGTAAAGCTTATGAATACCGCTATTTTGACTTATCTGGATAAATATAACTCATGTTCAGATATTTCAACAAAATTTATCTGGCAGAAAATTAATTCTGGAAGACATTTTTATCCATAAAAGGGCATGAATCATAAGATCTAAAAATTTGAATATAGCATTGTCGCTAGGCTGACATCTAGCAGATTCAGAATGCCACCCTATTCAACTTCCCTAGAAATTTCATTTGAACACAATACAAAAAACAACAAAACAAACAAACAAAAACTACTTCAAGGAAATTAGGTATAAGGAAAATTTACTTCAAGTATTAGGGGAAAAAGATCATTCTACTGAAAAATGACTATTGGCTAACCAAGTATCGGATCCCTTTACATCCACTTGAATATTGAACATGGAGGACACCAGGGTCATAACTAAGGAAAAGAAAAGCTTCATAGACTTTCCCCATCTTTATATAACCTGTACCAATACCATCTTTCACAATTATGACAAAAGAACCAGGGAAACAGAAGATGTAGAATACAAAATGTTGATAAGTAAATAAACAAGAAAAGCAGAGTGCACTTTTTTAAAAGTACCACGTAAATTAACCTCTAGTCTTCCAGTTTTCTGAACAAAATCATCTGAGGTGATTCTATTTCTTGACTTTCTCCTAGACATGCAAAAATTGGCATTAATATGAATGGGAAATTAAAGGGGTTAATCAGGGACAACAGTTGTAGACAAGTTTGAAAAAGAACTAAGTAAAGATGAATTCCCTTGGAGATGTTGAAGAGCTTTTTCTAGATAAATAGCATCAGTTCAGCAAAGCAACCATATCTGATGATTGTCTGATTATTTATTTTTCAACTGTAATAATCATAATTTTACTATTAATTTTTTGGGGAATTGAACAATAGTCTCCACCACTAATTCTATTAGAAGACACTTCTAAGTCTACTCTATTTTCAGCTGGTTTACTGATAACTCTAGAAGGAATGCATGCATTCAATACCATTGTTTGCTTAGGAGTCAACACTTTTGGTGATACCAGCAATGTGGTAATCAAAAATACTTATTGTATGCTAGACACAATTCTAAGTACATTGCATGTTTCTAATACTAACAAAAATCTGGTTAGGCACTATTGTTATCAAAATTTACAAATTTGCAAATTGGCCACTGGATTAATAAGTAACTTGTCTACTGTCAGGCAACTAAGTGCTGGAGCTGAAAATTAAACCTAGATATTCTGAATCTAGAGGTTTCACACCTTACTGCATGGTGAAATTCTCTGATTTCTATCATTTTTATTTATGAAGGTAATTTTACGAATAGAAGTGCTTGATGGTTATGTCCATATAATAAATGTTTTCATTTAAAATGCTGATTTATGCTCAGTAGAAAGTAATCTTAATTATTTTCAAGAAATTTCAATTTTAAAACTGTATTTATTTCTATTGTCCTTTATTAATTCAAACAATCAAAAACTACAAAGCATAATTTAGGGAAAAAGTATATTTCCTGTATGTGGCTACTTCAACTGTCAATGAATACAGTGAAATTCATCTCCTGACCGCTAAGTTTCCTTGTTTTTAGATGGCCTTTTTTCAATTGATTTTATTTACTTTCAAAGTGACATTTCAACAGAGGTATCCACTCTCATTTCCACTCTCCTTTGACATTTCTGTGACTTAGAGTGCAAGAAGCTGCTTGCCAAAGACTTGCTAGATTGATGTTGGGTGGAAAGAAAAAAAAAAAGCCTGCAGATAGCAGATGTTTCTTTTCTTCTTGTTGAGCCTATTACTTTGAAAAACTGACACTGCTTAAAAACAGATTTCAGATGTTCTGTCTTTTTGGCAGCAAGAGTGAATGTGTTGCCCAAGTCGAAGAAGTGTAAGTATTGTCCAAACACGCAAGTTGAAGTCGGAGGATGGAGGACTGAATAAACTCTCAGTAATGGTTTGCTTTTTTCTCTGTCAAGGAATATTTTAATACAAGAAATCCCTACGTTAACTGGATGAGTACCTTGGTTATCCATTTCACTTTGACCTTGCATAGGTATGGCTAAGATTCTAAAATAACACTTTATGTATTTGCATTTTTTTCATTTTCATTTACTAAGTGACATATGGAAAATATTTCAAATCTCAAACATAATTGCTTAGATTTTTTGAAAGGGGGGCACAGTTTTAAAGTCATAGGTAAATAATTAGCAAAACTTATAAGATGTTTATTATCATCACAAAAGACACCAAGCAGATATGTGTTAGCATTTAAGTGCTCTTGCAGAAATTATTTAAAAAAACCTCTTTTCCCCAGGTATACTACTTAGAAGAAATTGTTCCCTCTACAGGAAGACAAATTTGACAAGAAGATTTGTGCCTCCAGGCTAAATGCAAACTTATGCAGAGCCTTGAAAGATCGAGCATGGGTTGGCTTGAAGCCCCTACTTGAGACCTACCTAGCATATTGGAGCAGGGCACAAACTTCACAATTGAATTTTATAGCCCTGCAAATAGAATAAAGAATCTCCTCAGAGATTTTCAAATTTTTCTGTTTTAATTTTCTCATAAATTTCATATCCCGTGTTCTGTCTATTTCAAGATCCGTAAAGTAGGTTTAAAGGATCTATGAATGGCAAAACCATTGACTGCTGAAGACCAACTAGGCAAGGCTCAAGAGTGCTATGGCAATTGTCATGATGTGTCTACTGTGCATTTTCCTTCTGGCTCCCCTGCCTTCTCAAACTTTCCAGGTAAGAGTTTTTGTTACCTAATAAATCAAGTTCTGTTATGGACACCATTGGAGTCATAATTTCATCTGTGTTTATGAAAATCCTTCATATATTCTACCTGTATCGTATTTTACCTAAGTAACTAAAATATAGTAGCTGGTTAACCAAGACTGTTGTTGTTATTGTCATTATTCTTGTCTTCTACTCCTCTTTCTTATCATTAGTTAGAAACCTTCTTAAGGCTATATAATAGTAATAAAATGATTCTTTTTATTTATGCAAATAGAATCCTGGCAGGAAAATGCTTAATAAAAATCTTGAGACATTGAATATCCTCAAACATATTGGCATCCCTTCAGAATGAAAAATTTTGCAAAATGGTGGATTTTTTCCCACCAGGATCTTATGGTAAATACAGGATAGAATCACCAAACTTCTTCAGATTCAAAGTTAGAGAAATATATGGGTATATTGTGAACCTACAGAAGATTCAGTGTCAGCAAACATAGAAGTCCAGTGAAATAAAATTTTATTTAAAAAGAACAAGTCTTGGTTGGTGACTTCATTTTAAAAATACTTAAATTAATTTTTGCAAAGAAGCATTTACAGCAAAAGTGTTTAATCCTGCAACTTGAGTGAAAGTATCTTATCCACTGCCATCTGGATGGTATTTGAGCTTTAGGGAAAAGTGATTGAGCATGTAAGTAAGAAACAGAGAAGTCGACTTTTTAGACTAAGAAAGTTTTCCAGTAGTTCTGCTCTGGAGAATGGGCTCTCCGTGCCATATGTGTAGTGCACAAAGCATTCATGAAGATACGCAGCTTTATAAGCAATGCTATGCAATAGGAAAATAAAACAGCAAAAGTGGATTTGTCATACAACAAACGTCCCTCTTCTTGGTGTGTGAAAGCAGAACATGCTTTTTAGATATAATAGCTCAATTAAGGTTTTTTGTTTGTTTGTTTTAACAGTAGGGTAGGGACAGTCATGAAGACGGAAATGCCATACTTTCTACCAATAAGACAAGTAATGGCAAGAGTGATTACTCAGGGAAAAAAAGAAATATGAATACATTTACTACAGATTAATGACACGAGTCAAACATTTATCATTATCTGTATAAATTGCTGTGCTCTTTATTTGTCTTGCTATTCTGTAAGATTACAAAGAATTATATATTTCTTATACTGCTATTATTCACTATGTGATTATAAAATACAATAAAATTATAAAAATGATATTTCTACCTCTGATAAGAGCATTGTAACAAGATTCTACTCCAATACAGAGTTGTATCATTTCATTCCTTATTATTATCTTGTTCACTGCTAACCCTTCCCTCCCCACCACATGTCTCTATCTCACAACAAAATAAATCGATACATGAAAGATTTATTGGATTTATTGGAAATATTTTCCCAAGAAGTTTCATTAGGAAGTAATTCAAAGTGAAATCCTAAATCATGTGTGGTACTCTTTTTGAATCTGAAGTGCTAATTAGTGGAGTGTGCTATTCATGCAAAAGACCAAAGCATTTATTTCACAATACCTTTAGATTTAAATGTAAGTCTAACAGACAGCAAATCACTGAATGTGGTTAAAAAATGTTATATTAACTCCATAAAGGTATGTGTGCGTGTGCATCTGTTTGTATGTGGGTATTATATTTGTAAACCTTTTTGGCTTGATATGTTGAACAGCTGCAAAGTGTATAAGCTATTGGTTTAACACTGTTAAGCTTTAACCTCAAACAAATCTCACGTAGTTCACATATTTTATTTAATCACTTGTAACAGTGTGTAAAATGGCAATATATGTTTAATGCTTTCATGTAAAATAGTCTATCTTGGAAATAGTCCAATTAAAAGTAAACTTAGTTTTTTTGTGGATCATATTTTATCCTTTAAGAATGAAAGCATTATTCAGCTTTGATCTAAATTCACTGTTATCAGAAGATAATTCTCACGCTTGACAAAGTGTTATAAAAATTATTGTTCACGTTTACTGGAAAATAAAACATACTTAAATAATAGTGACACATGTATGTATTGCTGAGGACAAAGCAAGCTGTGCATATTTTGCTGAAATTTAAAAAAATGACATAAAGGGCATAAAAATTTATAGATAAATTAAGGGTTTCTTCCTTTCAGTTAAATCAAAATTCAAAAACAGATACAAATTTCAAGTAAAGCAAGTATAGCGTTTCATAATTATATTGCAAGCGTACAGATACAAAAAAGGGTAAACTGGGAAGTTTGTATGTTTAAAAAGTATAGCATTTAGTACAAAAAAATGCATTACATGTCACGTGCTCAGAAATTCACACATGGTAATTGTGTAGGAAATGTTGGATGAATGAGTGAACAAACTTATTGAATCAAAAAGTAACTGAGACCTTCATATCTGGTAGAAATCACAAGTGATTATGAAAAGAATTGCAAGATAGAGAGTTGGATATTCTGCGGGAGGCAGTAGGAATAGCTAATGCAGAAATACCAATAAAGAAAGGGATCATTGTGAAATGGGATGTAAACACAAATCACGGCAAGGAACTAGTGGCTGTGAGAGATTAAACTTTTTTTGTGTAATATTAGAGAACAATAGGCATTTTAAAAGGGACAGGAAAGTTTCCTATAGAGAAGCAGATGTCTCAGAAGGAAAGAATTGGAAAAAATAAATATTAATTTCCACTCATATATCCTCTAAATTTAATATTTCAACAGAACATGAAAAACACTCTAATTGTATATCTGTGGATACTCCAACAGAATAGTTCCTTATTTCTTGATATTCAGAAAATAATTATTAGCCTGGTTTTGTCTTGTAGAATTACAGATTTTTAGAAAGTATAAAATAATTCTGGGAGAGAGAGAAAGAGAGACAGAGAGAGAGAGAGGACAACTGAACAAAGTTAATTGATAAAGAGACCCAGGAAACAACATTTTGAAATATATCCTTGGGTACCCTGTGATTTCAATGTAAAATTTAATTTTCATTTGCCCTTATTTTACCACTCCATTACATAATTCTGAAGTAACTAGTTGTTCCTACTGAATAGTATACTCCCAAAGGCATGATACTAATTTCATCTTCTTCCTACCTATAGCTTACCTTAAGACAGACCATGTGATATTTCTGTAAATGATTCTGTTCATTGATATGTGCCTATATGGTTATCTGTGGTGAGCAGAATAGGAATTATGAAGTACCTAGGTCTAAAAGGGTAGAATTATTATTTTTGAATATACATAAATGTTGAATAAAATGTTTTTTATTTCAGCATTTATTTAGTCCATTAAGCATTAAAACCTTTATTATCAACATGTGTTAGATAAGCATTGTCTGAGATCCAGATCATAAAATGATTAATAAAACATGAAAAAGAATTGTCTTAGAGCATTTTTACGATGAGAGGAAATAAAGTCTAAAATAAAATCCAGTCAAAAAAGAAATAAAATATAAAGAAAAGTTTTTTTAAAAAAGATGAAAAGGCTGAATAGAAAAAATATCTTTAGTCAGAAACTAACAAAGTAAAAGTTGAGATAAAAAAATGATAAAATAGTATTCAAAAGAATTGACTAAAGAAAGAATGTCATATAAGACAAAGAGGGCCCACCATGCACATATAGGTACAGAACAGTCTGACAACAAAGAATACAACAATTTATGAAATGGCAGGAAAAAAATACAGTAAACAAAAATTGTAGTGATTGATTTTAACTCACTTATTGTTGACAGTGTGACTAGTCTTATAAAACAAAGGAAGGAAATAGAATAATTTGAAGAAAATAAAATTATTATTTGCAAATGTTAGGTTCGCCGACATGAAAAAATAAACCCAGCTGTCAGAAAAAGTATCAAAACATATAAAAAGACTGAGTGAAGTTTTTGAATCCAAAATCAACTTTAAAAATCAATAAAGGGCCGGGCGCGGTGGCTCAAGCCTGTAATCCCAGCACTTTGGGAGGCCGAGGCGGGTGGATCATGAGGTCAAGAGATCGAGACCATCCTGGTCAACATGGTGAAACCCCGTCTCTACTAAAAATACAAAAATTCAGCTGGGCATGGTGGCGCGTGCCTGTAATCCCAGCTACTCAGGAGGCTGAGGCAGGAGAATTGCCTGAACCCAGGAGGCGGAGGTTGCGGTGAGCCGAGATCGCGCCATTGCACTCCAGCCTGGGTAACAAGAGCGAAACCCCGTCTCAAAAAAAAAAAAAAAAAAAAAAAAAAAAATCAATAAAATGCTTATACACAATCAAAAACTAACTAGAAAATATAATTTTTAAGTGATATAATGTGCAATAGCAGAAACAAAAATAAAGTAAATAAAAATAAAACAAAACCCACTGACATTTCTAGGAATTAAAGTATATACTAGACCAAATAGAAAAATAATTTTAAAATTTATGCATAAGAGAAGTTCTGAATAAGTAGATATCCCTCGCTCTAAAATAGTTTGACTTTAGTATAGAGCTGCCAATTCTTTCTAATATAAGATATAAAATTTAATCAATTTCGTTCAAAATTCTTCCTGAATCTTTTAGAAAGTCAATAACTCATTCTATAATTAACAGCTAAATAAAATTAGAAAAATAATTTTATTTGCCAAATATTAAGACATACTAAAAAGCCAGATAAATAAAATATAAGTACAAATTGATGCAAATATTGGCATATAGATGAAATGAACAGAATCTGGACAGCCTAAAATCTGAATCACATATATATGGAAATCTATATATATAGGAAGAAGCACAATCAAATGAAAAATAGACTTTTGTTGATGATGAGAAAACCTGGCTTCTGTATGCAGAAAAATGAAAAATGGACTACAACCTAACATAAAATAAAAATAAGCTTTAGGTTGATTAAAACTTGATTTGGTTATTTTAGAATGTATATATGTATTGAAATATCATATGGTATCCCATAAATATATATAATTTTTATGTATTTATTAAAACAAAAGAAGATATTTTAAAAGGATGTTCGAGTTAGGGTTGAGCAAAGAGTTTTATTTTTGTTTGTTTTTTTCTTATTTTAGGACCACCTTCTCCGTGATTATTATACTTTTGCAAAAATACAATCACATCAAAAATTTTATTTTTATTGTGAGCCATATGTTAAACAAACTTTTAATCTTCTTATAAAAATAACCTGAAATGTGAAAGGTAAAATTATTAACAGAAGTTAATTTAAGAAGATATACATTGTTGACCAAAATGGAAGAATGTCTTAATATTTCCAAACATAGCTAAGTATTGGAGCAAAGTATTGGACTCTATTACATTAAGATTCAGGATTTGTGTTTAAAATGATTTAATGGAGTCTTGATTCTGGTTATAATTCGACAGGTAAGCATATTTTCAAAACTTATCAAACTGTATACTTAAAATGGTTGTATGGCATGCAATTTATATTTCAATACAGTTGATATCTAGAAACAACACCATGAATGAAGATAAGAGAGAGATGATGGATAAAGATATTTATAATTTTGTAAACTGACAATATAGGAATATCTAGAATGTACTAGAAAAATCCTGCTACAATTGTGATAGCAAAAGAGACAGAAATCTGATTAAGAAAATGGGCAGATTCATCACAGAAGAAGAACACAAAAGACTAAGAAACATATTGTTGAAAATATGCTCAAAATCATTATTAACTAGAAAATGAAAATTAAAATGCAATAGTAAGTTACTTGATATCTATCAGATTGTCAAGTTTTGGGCAAGATTTTAACAGAAATTAAGGTACATTTCTAATAATACATCTAACTGAAGTGCCTGATAAGTGAGACACCCCATTACCTAACAGTCATAGATTTCTGCTTCTGGTTATAAATAACCCAGAGAAATTTTTAGACAGATCCATAAGGACATTTTAAAATATGTTCATTGCAGTATAGTTTTTTATAGAAGTGAGTTGGAGGCTATCTACATGTCACTGTAGGAAAGAATAATAAAAATGTGCTGGATGCATTATACTGTTATTATTGAGGAAAAAAACAGAAACATCCTACTATATGTAAAGATAAAATATGAACAAATTCTATAAAATATAATGCTACGTTTAAAAAAACACTTTTGCCATTGAATAAATGTTAAAAAACTTACGCAAACTATATTTTACTAGAATATATACAAATAAAATATAAATATCAGACACATTGGAATGACTGCCAATGGTGTGACAAGGAGAACAAGAAAGTGAAATGAAGAGAGAGTGGAATGAATGAATGGATGAATGAATGAATGAAAAGAGAGGCCTTTCACAGGATAATGATGATCTGTTTTTGTGAAATATAATTATTAACTGAAGTGACATTCTGCCCTTGTCACTCTTCCTTTTCTTTCTTTCTTTTTTTTTGCTGTGAAATGAGTTCGTTTATGACAATGTTGTGTGGAATGCCATGAAAGGGAACAAGGTATTCTATAAATCCATGGATGGTAGTTTTGGCAGAAGCATTGTTTGCAGGACAGGCAAATCCATATTCAAAGTGTCTATTGCAGTAAGAAGCAAATACTGCCCTTTCCATGATGGAAGTGGTTTAGTGTAACCAACCTGCCACCAGGTAGCTGGCTGATCTATCAAGTGAACACTCCCACACAGGAAACTCAGTGTTGATCTCTGCTGCTGGCAGATTATGCACTTAGTGTGACTGTAACCAGATCAGCCTTAGTGAGCAGAAATCCATGTTGCTAAGCCCACTTACAACCTTCATTGCTGCCACTATGGATGATTTGTTCATGAGCTCATTGGGTGGGTGATGACGAGGGTTGCTAGGGAAAAGGGCTGACTGGTGCCCACAAAATGGCTCCTTCTTAATTATTACTTATTAAAATTCCCTTCTGCGAAGATCATCCATTGGTGAGAATTTGACATGGGACACATGCATCTTCACATTATCTACCCATTCATAAAGGACTATCCATATGTTTCTTCTTCATTTTTCCTTGGTACTAATTTTCCAATTATGTACCTTCCTTGAACATCCTTCCAAACCACTGGCCATAGCCCATAATTGGTTTAGAATCACATGTCTGTCCATTTCTTCTTCCAGGCAAAGCAGACAACCAGCTGCCTTTCCTGAAGTTCTGTCCATGGGGGAGGATTTCCAGTTACATTTAACATAAATTACTTGTGCCTTTAAGGCTATCTCAGGCCCAACATATATACCACTTCCACTTGACAACAGAGTTCTGCTGTGCATGCCCAACTTTACGGCTTGATGGATCAGATGAGATCCAGCTCAGGATGGGCAGCTCAGGTTGTATGGTAATTCACTCAGTAGGTCATAGTTAAGTGTTCAGTTTCCACTAAAGCCCAGTTGCACATCAAGAGTTGTTTCTCAAAAGAAAATTCATTCTCTATTAGCAGGATTTTGCTAAAAAATCCTAAGAGCCTATGTTGTGATTTGCCAACAAAGGCTTGTCAAAGGCTCCAAACAGCATCCTTATCTGTCAATGGCACTTCAACCGCCTTTGGATTTGCTGGATCCTGTGGTTCAAGTGACACAGCAGCTTTCACAGCAGACTAGACTCATTGCAGAGCCTTCTCTTTTTCTGGGCTGCAACTCAAAACTAGCAGTTTTGGTGATTACTCAGCAAATTGGATGTAGTGACACCCCCAAATGAGGAATATGTTGCCTCCAAATTCCAAAGAAGACAACTAGGCATTGCATTTTTTCTTCTTTTTTTTTGGTTGCAAGAGGAGCCAGTTGTAACTGTTTATCATTCACCTTGAATGGGATATATCATCATACCCCACACCACTGCACCCTTAGAAATTTCACTGAGACAGAAGCCTCCTGAATTTTAGTCAGGCTTATTTCCCCACCCTCTGGTATTTAAATAGCTTACCAATAAGTGTAGAATAATTGCTACTTTTTGCTCACTAGGAACAATCAACATAGTGTCATTAATGCAATGGACCAGTGAGGTATAATGTGGAAGAAAAGGTGATTAAGATCCCTATGAATTACATTGTGGCATAGGGCTTAAGGGTTGATATACCTATAAGGTATATCAACTTGCAGCCGCAATTGGAATCACCACCTAATTAAGCTTACCATAATCCATTGTCATTCTTCAAAGTCCACCTGTCTTTTGCACAGACCAAATACTCTAGTTTGGATGGAGATGTAGGAATCACCCCTCTTTCATCCTTCAAGTTTTTGATGGTGGCCTTAAATTCAGCATCCTTCCAGGAATGAGATATTTCTTTGATTTACTATTTTCCTAGTTAGAGGTAGTTTTAGTGGCTTCCATTTGGTCTTTACCACCATAATGGCCCTTACTCTGCAGGCCCGGGAAGCAATGTGGGAATTTTTCCAGCTGCTGAATATTTCTATTTCAATTATGCATCCCAGAAATGGGAAAATAACTACAGGATGGATTCAGAAACACACTGGGCTGGCTGTAAGATGAACCGCAGCTAAAACTCAGCTGATCACTTGAACTCCATAAGCCCATACGCTCACTGGTTGGTCTTAGTGATGTTCTGGATCTGCTAAAATTAGTGTAAGTTTGGAGTTGGTGTTCAATAGTCCCTAAAAGTTCTGATTATTTTCTTCTCCCAGTACAAAGTTACCCTCATAAAAGCCCATAGGCTCCTATGAGAAAATCTGACAGAAAGATTAGCAATATAAATTTTCTGTAGTGTAACAGGGTCCTTCTTCAAGAAAACCCAACTTACCCTTCATTCAAGGAGTCTGGGTCTGAAAATTCATCTAAAAATTGGCTCATGTCTGGGAATTGATTGGGGGACCATGACTCAGTTTTTATGATTCAGGCTAGAATTTTGTTTACTTGACCTAAAATTTTCTGCTTATATAGATCAAGTGAAAATGTAGTAGGCTATTTCACTTCTAGGAGCCCCATGATCAATTCAGCAATAACATAGGGCTGTATGAGTCAGATTATTCTGAAGTTGCTTTGACTGTGCTATTATAGTAGCCACGCCCATCTTGTTTTTGGAAGTTGAGTGGTGATGATTCAATTACTCCCATTGCATTTAGGTTTTCTAATTCAGTGACTGCACCTTGGAAATTTTTTATTTTCTGATAAAACAGGAAAAGTGCACAGAGGAAAAAGTCTTTTAAAAAATTAATTTGCCACTGCTACCCTTGCTTAGAGAGGTGAGAGTGGATATAATGCTAAAAGTTACAGCAACTCTTTAGCAAATAATCAGTAAGGAGATCACCCACATGCTCACATGTCTACTGGAAGGATGGAAATACCTTGGGAAATCAATGGGTTTTTAAGTCACAGAATAAATAACTTGGCCACCAACTTTGGAAATTAAGCAAACAGTAAATGTATATTAATATTTTAAACAAAACAGTAACGAAAACTAAAAGTTGATAAAAAAAGAAATCTCTGAAATAGCTAGGAGTTATATATTTGGGTAATTTAAATGATATTATAGCTGTGAACACAGTGAACCTCATTTCTTTATTAGTCTAGCAGCAAAAATCTGATAGAATGCTAACGCCATTTCAGATTTTGTTTCATTATGAAATTTAAGGTTTGAACACACATTGTCAACATGATGCATATCTGTAAATATAGAATACAATCAAACACTTAGGCTATGAATAATGATAGCACTGAATTATGTTATTCAAAATCATTTATTCAAACCAGCACAAAATATATGCTGTAGAACATACCAATAAACACATTGTTGATATATTAAAAGTTCTAAGAAAAATAAACATAGTAATAAAAATTGACATAAAAACATTAAGCTTAGTAACAAAAGAATGAATTAGACTGTGGCCATTAATCCTTTCATTGATGATTAAATATGAGAATATTAGCTTATTATTAGTAGTCTTCACTTTGGTAATTAATATCAATTTTCTAATGTCATTAACTACAGTGCCAAAATAGATTAAATTTTTTAACTCTTCAGAAGGCATCACTTACAACATGCATAATACCAAAAATGAGAATAACAAAAAGGGATGTGAAACAATACATCTATCTTATTATTGTTCTGTATTGACTTTTACGAACAACCATGAGAAAACACATTTAGCTTATTAACTTTTCTATAAGAGTAACTGATGATTTCTCTTTTGGAATGAGAGTAAAGTTTATCCAACCAGAAAGAAGAGTATAGTAACTACATTTCTCTCACTGATTTTCTAAGCTGAATATACTGGTATTTCATTGTGAGGAGAAGAGTATCTACTGTCAAGGCATCTAACCTGTGCTACAGACCGGCTGCATGCCTTGGATGAAAACAGAACAGGATCATCATGGCCCATTGCTGAATCCAGCTACACTTAATTCTTTTTTTTTTTTTTTTTTTTTTTGAGACAGAATTTCACTCTTTTGCCCAGACTGGAGTGAAATGGTGCAATCTCAGCTCACTGCAGCCTCTGCTTCCCAGGTTCAAGTGATTCTCCTGCCTCAGCCTCCTCAGTAGCTGGGATTACAGGTGCCCACCACCATGCCTGGCTAATTTTTGTACTTTTAATAGAGATGGGGTTTCACCATGTTAATCAGGCTAGTCTCGAACTCCTGACCTCAGGTGGTCTGCCCATTTCAGCCTCCCAAAGTGCTGGGATTACAGGAGTGAGCCACCAAGCGCTGCCCAGCTACATTTAATTCTTAAATGTACTTTCATGCTTTCTTCTTTGAATGATGCTTCTTTTGCTAAGAATGTCATTCTCCCTTCCACATTGCCAGAGGTGTTTGAAACATAGTAAAACCATCTTGACTAGGAACTAGGTAAATTGAGGCTAAAACCTACTGGGCTGCATTTCCAGATGGTTAGGCATTCTAAGTCACAGGTTGAGATAGGATATCAGCACAAGATACAGGTCATAAAGACCTTGCTGATAAAACAGGCAGCAGTAAAGAAGCCAGTCAAAACCAACCCAAACTAAGATGTCCATGAAAGTGACCTCTGGTCGTCCTCACTGCTACACTCCCACTAGTGCCATAACAGTTAACAAATGCCATGCCAATATCAGGAAGTTATCCTATATGGTCTAAAAACGGGGGGCATGAATAATCCACCCCTTATTTAGCATATCATCAAGAAATAACCATAAAAATTGGCAAAGAGCAGCCCCCAGGGCTGTGAAGTAACCATTCTTTTATTATTCTACTTTCCTAATAAGCTTGCTTTAACTTTATGAACTCATCCTGAATTCTTTCTTGTGTGAGACCCAAAAACCCTCTGCTGGAGTCTGGATCAGGACTCCTTTACTATAACACCATAAGATCATCACTTTTTGTCTTTCTAGATCCAGCTGACAAATCATTTCTGTGAGGCTTTCACTAATTTTTAGTCATATTAACTGTTCCCTGTACTACACTTCCACAGCCCTTTGCTCAACCTCCTGTCAATACTGTATTTATTACATTTATCTTCCAGACATACTCTTTCATGCTCTGCAATGTAATATATTCATTATCTAATTTAAACCTATGAATCTCCCAGTTCTCTACAAAACATGAATATCCGACAACTCCTATCTAAGAGAGGTTAGAGTGGGTAAAATTCTAAAAGTTGCAGCAACTCTCTCGAAAATGTCAGTAAGGACATTACCCACATGCTCATGTAGCTATTGGAAGGAGTGGAACATCTTGGGAAATCAATGGTTTTTCTAAGTCACATTCAGCTTCCCAGAAGCTGATCTGACAAGTATTTCAGAGAAATTAGATGTCAGATAAGAGTGCTCTAAATTTCCTGCTAACAGATAAAACAACTTATCTACAACCATCTCCAACCACTTTTTCCTGCCTTTTGTAAAACTAAAGCCCTGTCCTTTGACTTTTATAAGACCAATCTGTACCTGCAATCCATTCCCTCATCCCTCTCATGAACTCTATACTATTGCTTCATTATTTTTCCACTTTCGGAATTCAACTTTGCCTCTAACTTGAAGATTATTATCATCATTTAAACGTGCACTATTCCAGACAAATTTGTACCAGTCAATACAATTATATAACCAATGTATACACTTTTGTGCTCATATTATTTTACCACTAATAAATATTATTCTTTAACATTACTTTATAGAAAGATCCTGCATGGAGCCATGAGATTCTATGACAATGAGTCGACACCCTCCTCTTCTGTTAATGGCATTCTTTGGAAACGAATTATTGATTGATTGCCTCATTTGGAAGTTTGCACTTCTGTATGCAGCCTTTAAATACTGGTAATACCGGAGGCACCTGCGTCCGGCGAGGTCAGGTCCTCCAAAAAAAAAAAAATACTGGTAATACCAAGAGTTTCTTTCTAGACTGTCTTCTCAATCTGTATTCTTCCTCTGGTAATTTCTTCGATGTTCTCTAGGCTATTTATCAAGTTGCTTTACACCTAATCTAAAAGATAATCACCTTCTTGACATTTCTGTTACTGGAAAAAGGTCCTGATCCAGACCTTAGACAGGGTTCTAGGATCTCGTGCAAGAAAGAATTCAGGGAGGTTCTGTAGTGCAAAGTAAAAGCAAGTTTATTAAGAGAGTAGTGAAAGGACAGTTACTCCTTAGACAGAGTAGGATGTCCCTGAAAATAAGAGGAGGAACATGTCCACCCTAGGTATAATGCTTGTGTATATATATATATATATATATGATAAAAATAGATCTTGGGGGAGATGTGCTCTGCTACAAGGGTTTGTGATATAGTATGTGTAAGGTGTTTTAGGCTGGCTGGTGGTGCCATGGATGCCAGATTAACCTGTGTGACCTGCACAGACACTCCAGATGAGTTCCTGGAAATCTAAAGTAACTGGAAGACCATGAAAAGAGAAAGAAATGATCAACACCTATGGCAGCTACTTAACTTTAAGACATTCTCTATTGTTCCTTATTCCTGACCTAATTGAAAAGGCCATTGGACTTTGTAACTGACGTTGGTCAACCTCATGGCTCCACACCCTATGACCCCCTCCTAGCTTGCAAACCTACGACCCCCACTCCCAGCTTGCAAAAAAAACAACCTAAACTGTAACTTTTCATTGCCCACCTCAAACCTATAAAACCAATTTCTACACCATTGCCTTTTCACTGACGCCATTTACCGCCTCAGCACACCTGCACCCAGGTGAATAAACAGCCATGTTGCTCACACAAAGCCTGGTTGAGGCGGACTCTTCATTCAGAGTGTGCATTTTAACAGTATTAATTTTCTAAATTACTGTATTTTTAAAGAATTGATATTATTATCTTTAAAGCAAAATTAAAAATGCCTTTGTTCTACAGATATCGGGATATCTGGACACTCCCAAGTCTGGATCTGTTTTAGTAAACATTATTAATTTATTCCCTTAACCATAAACATCTAGAGGCTAGAAATTCCTAATTTTCTGGGATTCCAGCAAGTCTCACCTTCATTTTCCTAATCCTCACTCATAATGGAGACCCTCTAGGTTTAAACGCCTCTGACATTTCCCCTTACATGCTTCAAAGGTACCCAAATTCAACAACTCCAAAAAGTACCTAACAATCTCCCTTTTCCTTGCCACTTTCCCAAACATGGTTTTATTCCAATTATTTGTATCTCAATGAACAGAGCCATTTTCCATCCAGCTTCACAAGTCAGAAATTTTAATGTTAACTGAGTTCCCCCTCTCTCAGCGCCTTCCTCTTCTATCACCAAATCTTGTTGTTTTTACATAACAAATATCTCTTGATTCCATTCACTTCCCTTCCCCTCACTGATATCCTGTGTTTTAATCCAATTTTTTATGAGATGCAGTCTTGCCCTGTAGTCAGGCTGGAGTGCAATGGCCTGATCTTGGCCCACTCTAATCTCTGTCTCCCGGGTTCAAGCAATTCTCCTGCCTCAGCTTCCCAAGTAGCTGGGATTAAAGGCCCCCGCCACCACGTCTAGAAAATTTTTGTATTTTTAGTAGAGACTGGGTTTCATCATATTGGCCAGGATGGTCTCGATCTCCTGACCTTGTGATCTGCCTACGTTGGGATCCTAAAGTGCTGGGATTGCAGATATGAGCCTTGGCGCCTGGCCATTTTAATCTATTTAATACCATCATTTTTCATCTAACCTATTTCCATAGACTTTTCATCAGTCTTGCATGTCCTTTTATCTTATCTCTATACTTCAGGCACAATGATATTTTTAAGAACCTCCTAATCTAAACAAGTCAGTCCCTGCTTAAAATTGTCCTGCTTTTTATGATCCAAAAGAAAGGACACTATTTGTAAACTGATGTATTCTGCCTTGTTTGAGCTGTTTTATTTTAATCTCTCCGGCCTCATTTGGACTGTTTCCCTTAGTTTCTCAGCACTCCAGTCACACTGGCTTCTGTCTGTTCATCAAATATGCCATATCTCCTCCTACTATGTGGTGTTTCTTTTGCCTGGAGCATGCTTCTTACATTTGTCATTCAATAAGTTCTCACTCACCTCAATCATATCAACTCAATTGTTTTGTCATCAGGAAAGCCTTTTTTGACCCAAGTTACTAAATCTTCCTTAGCAATATGACTCTTTTCTTCATGGTTCTTATCCTCGTTGACATGTTATATTTCTCTGTGTGATCATTTAATTTATACCTAAACTCCATGAAGGCTTTTATCTACCTTTTCTCTTCAATATGTGAAAGGACCAATCATAGTGCTTGATATATAGTAGGTAATAATAGAGGTTGAATGGATAGATATTATTTTGTAATTTTTAGTTTACATATTTTTTCTTCCTCCCTTAAGGTCATAGATGATGAAAGTATTCATCTTTGAATTCTAACTACCTTAACAGATACTCAAATCTACAAAGAAAATACTGAACTTTTCTGGAAGATACAGCTATTTTAAATCTTCCAAAAAACATGAATTGTTTATTCTAGTTATAATGACATCTCACAAAAAACAAAAACAGTCAATTTGAAATGACTCCATTTTCCCTCCATTTTTACAGTTGCCTGTACTTTGTTTTCTTCTCCATTACCATTGCTAACTTCTGAAGTACTTTACATAATTTACATAAGGATGGTAATGTAAATAAAAGAAGAAATTGCCTTCTTTGATTTAGAAGCTTATCAATTTATTCTATCAGACTCTTACAAATAGCTCTTTTTCATACTGGCCAAGGGTAGGGAAGCCTTGTGTTTGTCTCTTGAGGCTATTTATTAACACACAATTCCTAAAAAAATTGTTATAAAGAATTTAAGAAATTAGTTTACCTAGCCCTCACATTTTATTTTCTCTCTTATAATTTAAGAAATAATTTCTTTGAATGTTTAATAAAGCATATTAAAAAAACACAATTGTGACTCTATATCAAAGTTGTACTTAAGTCCTGATCTATAAGATAATCTCATATAAATATTGCATCATTCTATAATGAGACTTACAATATGCCAGCTATGTACATATTAATTTCGTGAGAACTGCTATTCTGTTTAAGCTAAAAATGTTTAATGTTTGTATTGATAGGCTGAAGTCAAAGTTTTCCCAGATATTTGTAAATAGTGCTTAAAAAACATTTTGACAGTCTGGACTGAAAAGTGTTAATTAAAAGCCAAATATTATTTTATGATGTAAAATATTATTTTCCCTGCTTTCTATAGCTATTGTTTATTTTCCCAACAATTTCCTTTATTATTAGTGGAGAAAAAAATCAACTGCATCCCTGCAGTTTGTCTCAGAATGATTAAAAAAAAAAAGACCTCCCAATTTGGTGTTCCCCAATTGTGCATTAGTCAGGCAGAGTTAATGAAGCTATCTATCACTTCCAGCTTTCCTCTGTGAGCAGGGAGCAATAGATGACCCAGCTGACTCAGCTCAACTAGTTGTTATTCATAGGCTGACTGTAGTGCCATTGTGGTGGATTTACTGCAAAGATCTAAGGCTAAGTTGGGCAAAGGTACCCAAACAACCACATCAACTTAGAAATGATTCTTGCAGATTAGGTCTTCATTTGAATGATATAATAAAAAAAAATCAATTATATTTTGGATAATTAAAAACCTTTAGGCTACTACTTTGTACTATCAAATTGGATTTAGTAATTGCTGTTATAGAATGGGTAGAATGAGGGAAATAGTAGTTTTAATTAATCTCTGACATAAACAATCGAACAAGACAAATAGTCAACTAGAGCATCATCAGTAGCTGCTGAAAAGATATTAAGCCAAATTACAAAGGTAAGATTATAAAAAGGGGGCCATTTATTTAAAACTTTAGATGCAAGATGATTAACTTTTTCTAGTACATACTTGTTATTTACTGTATACCAAAATTTCACCTTGAAAAATATCACTGACTACTTATGTTAAATGTCAAAAGTTTGCCTTGTCCATCTTTTACAATATTCTTCCAAGTTTGAAAGTTCAATGAATGAGGGAAAAGTTGAGCACAAAGTTGAAAAGATATAATGATATATACCGTTATATTGTCATCCCCCTTGCCCAACCTAATTCCATATAAATTATACCATTTTTTCCTTTTGAAGTATTTAATTCTTGGGTGTAGGACTTTCTGTCATTTCTTTTCCTTTCCCTAGATTCCATCATTTTTGAATAATGTAGAGATCCAGGCATGTACCATCTTTGACATGTCAGAATGATTATTCTAGAGAACTGTCAAGTTAGATCAACTTTCATTCCTATGTTAAACCTTGAACTGGAGTATTTAATTCAAGGACTGCCTTTCAGAATTTGACAGTATGACACTAAGAATCTAGTGATAGATGTGAGATATACACCTGAAATTTAAATGTTTTACTGGATGTTTGGAATCTGAATATAAACGTTACTAAACACATTAGTTCTATTCAAATATATATATAGAAATATTACTTTTGGTGTATACTGATTGAATTTTTGAAACATTTGTTAGGATTTTTCTTATAGATGGTTTTAAATTTGTGTAAAATTATTTCTATTAGCCATATTAACAGCAACTTACATATCAGTAATCTATATTTTATTATGTATTGCTCATTTTTCCAAAAATATGTTTTTTAAAAAAGCTTGTTGTTTTAGAATTGTTTTAACTGTTGTCTTGAACTTCATATAATTTTTAAAAATCTGCATGTTCCCCATTTTCAAGATATTCTTCTACTTCTGGAACAAAATATAAAAGATAGTACTAAATGATAACTCCAAAGGACACTCAAACCCATATCTTGGAGAATGTAAGGTAAATAAGAATAAAAATATAAATTTGTCCATTCAAAATTTGTTTTTTTTAGAAAAGCATGAAATATTTTAAAACATTAAACATTGTTTTTTTGCATAATGAACTGCCACAAAAATAAAGCTAACCTAACCTGCCACTAAAATAAAGCATTCAATGGCAAAATTTCAAATCTGTCATACAGATAAAATAACCCAATGCATAGCTGATGTTTGTGTTGTAACAATTAGTTTGCACGATGAAGGAAAAAATATATCATGAGATTCCCTGTAGGAGGCAGTTTAAAATCTAAGAAAAAAATAGTAAAATATTATCCCAGAGTTAGGAAATTTAATGAGAAATACAGTTGCCCCTCCATATCTGTGGGGAATTGGTTCCAGGACCCCCTCAGATACCAAAATAGACAGATGCTCGTTTGCAACAGGGTGGCTGAAATGTCATTCACAACAACTGACAAGGGGCTCATATTGAAACTACATACAGAATCCTTAAAAACAAATCATTGACACACAACTATTAGATTATAAAACCACTCAAATCCACATATTCTAAAAATGGAAATCCAAATGGCCAATAAATATGAAAATGTGTCTGCTCTCATTATTCATCAACAAAAAGAAAACAAAAAAGTGAATCAGTAAAATACCATTAGACACCCGCAAACACAATACTGAAAAACTTGACTGTTGGCAAGTTTGTTGAGCAAAATAAGTTTCCACACACTGCTATAGAATAGAGTTAATTGACATATATTCACATTTGGAAGAATTGACATTATGTGTTTACACAGATTCTCCCTGACCAAAATTTGTTCAAGTTCCTACTAGTCTTCTTCTTGACCAGGCCTCAATCTTGGCCTGCTTTAACCAAGTATCTTGCAAATCAGTTTGGCTAGAATCCTGCTAATTCTTCTGTAGAATGGGGTTTCCCCATGTTGCCTACACTTGAACTCCTGAGCTCAAGCGATTCACCCACCTTGGCAATAGTGTTGAATGGTCTTACTATTTTAACAAGTGTCAGAATGATTTATGTTCATTGTTGGTCAGGTAAAATATCTTGTACCCTATGACCTGGCAATTCCTTTCTAGCTATATACCTTCCAGAAACATGTGTTTATGTAGACCAAAATATGTGATTCAAGAATTGTTTTGGATTACCCCAAATGGAAAATGATCCAAATACCTATCAACCATAGAATAAATAATTATGTTATTGTTTATTCAAATAATCAAAATTGAAAAAAAACTCTAACTGTAAACAACATGAATATTGAAGAACAAAATTGAGCAAAAGGAGTTGAATTGTTTTTTAACCTATCGGTTGTGTGTTTGTCAATAATTTATTATTAGGGATACTATATGTAGTTTGGATATGAGCCTCTTGTCAGTTGTTGTGACGACATTTCAGTCGCCTTATTGCTAACATTACACTTGCTTAATGGTTCTTTTTCATGAGCAGAAGTTATGAGATTTGATGCATTTATAAATATCAATCATTTTCTTCATGTATTCTCCTGTCATTTTAGAACTTCTTTCATATACAGATGTCATGAAGTTATTCTCATTTATTAGTCCATTCATTTCCCTTTGTATTGTAAAGACAACTTGATTGTGAATCTAGCGTTCATGTCTGTAAACCTGTTTCTAATTTCTCCTCATGCTGTATCATTGATGTATTTCTTTATGTCACCAGTATTACAGGGTTTTAATGAAATAGTTGTGTACAACATCTTGAAATCTGATAAAAACAACTCTTTTCACCTTGTTCTTCTATAATGGGTCTTGACGCCTCTTGGCCCTGTAAACTTTCATATTAATCTAACAACATTTTAGTTCCAAAAATAACCTGTTCAGATTTTGTTTGGAATATCCTTTAATTTATATCACAGCGTTAGAATTGACACTGGTTTTCTGGGTGGTTCTCACCATTTATTAAGTAGATTTTCACTAAATAATCCTGTTTTATGCCCTAAACCCCCTCCCTCTGTTGTGTTTCCCTTAGAAATATATATTAAAAGTAATTTCTAAAATAATGTTTTGTAGGCCTTAGAAAGTTTGAAAGGGATACAGGCTGAGATTTGTAACCCATAACTCCTTTGATTTCATCTGCTTACATAACTTAAAAGTTACTTACAAAATTATATATTTAAGCAATTTGGGAATTCAATTAGATGTTCATCTTAGGTATTTATCCCTTTAAACTGAGAAATTATAGGGTTTTTTTTCAAGGCCTTTGAGACTTATTACTGTCATCAGTTACAGACCACACTGTTCTTATATGTGATTCAGCTAAACATGAACCACCAACTTTTTCTTCATTGTCAAATAATTGAAATGTTTTTGTATTATATTTTAAGAGTTTCTCTCCAATAATACTGTGATAGAGTGTATAGATATTATTAGGTGAAGATGTTTCAAAAGGTTAGTAAGGTCAAGTGACAGAAGAGAAGAAAAAGAGCAATATTATCCCTCAAGGTACAGAGTAATAAGACCATTTGAGGCTAGTGGAAAACTTAACCAAGTTGATAAAGTGTTAAAGATTATATGCTCCACAATTTTCAAATCAGTGAAAACAAATAATCCTGCTGTAAATAATTCAAATCTTGTAGCATGTACCTCCTCTGAGATTCATTTTGCAAATGGTTTTACTATTAAGATTTTTAAATGTCTGTATAATTATCATTTTGTCTTTAATACATATTTAAATTTTCCTACTCTTAATTTTGTCATTTAAACTTTCCAGCGGCAATTCTTCCTTTTGACAAAATGGTTTTTCTTTTAATGATGGGAATTGGTATAAAGCAGTATTTGATTAATAGAAATCTACCCTCCATTAAACAATCATGAGATGTTTCTAATCTGTTAATAGAGTTTGGGGTAAGCCACTTAGAAATATAACTGTGTTTAGTATTTGTTATAAATTTCTATTTCCTGGCTTTCCAACTCATTATAAAATAGCTATAGTCAATTTATTTTAAAAATGTGAAAATAATTATTTTGTTTCAAAGATAATTATTATTGCTTTTATGAACTATTAGACACGTAAACAACTCAATAAATGAACATGCCCTCCAGTAACCACCTTATTCTCATCTAGTTTCTAAGACCATTACATTTTCCTGTAATGAGGAAGATGGTCATCTTAAGTATTATTTACAAGAGGCAGCAATAAAATATCCTCAAATAAATAAAAAATGTTCACTATGTTATAGGCTGGGGACTTTCGCATTCATTTAACTGGAAACTTATCAATCAACTGATAAATAAATACAGTAAATATATATCTTAAATTGCAGAATTAATTTAAAAGTAATTGCATCTCTTCAGGGCACCTTTAACCATAGTTAATTACTATTGTAATGTGGAGTTACGATTTCATTGCATTTTTAATAAGGGTCCAAAACCACCTTTGGAATTTGCCCCCTTGTGACTCTTCACTAGATATTTAAATCGTTTTCTAATGACATGTATTATAAGGGGTTTAACAACTAAGGCAAAAATCATTAAACCTTCCATTTTCATTTACAGGGCTTCTCATTTCTAATCAGTGCTTTAAACCATTTCTTTTCTTTTTTTCTTGACTTTCACACAATCTGGAATAAACCTTGAGAAAACACTTATAGCTAACATTTTAGTCAGTGTTTTATGAAAATTACACTGTCTTTTGATCAAGGCTTTATTTTAATAAAGAGATTAAAACAGGAAAAAACTATGCTTCCTTGTTAATCTCTTATTCTTTATGTAACTTGGGCTGTTCCTTTACTTATTGAATAAAATAAAGCAATGGGGCAATCTGACGATGGGTCTAGTTTGTAAGTTGCCTCAAGAATATGCAATTTGTGGAATCTCTTTAGATCAAAGAAATGAAGAAATGTCTTAATTTTGTACATTTATGAAAATTTTTGTTTCCTGAGATTACACAGCTGAGGTTCCTAGCAGGGCCTTGGTCCCTGAAAAGAATTCACTAGCTTTGCAGTGAATTTGGCACTGTGAACAGTACAACCTCTTCTGTTTCAACATGTGCTCTGTGACACAAACTAACTCTCACAAGACTGGTAAATAGGGGAACGCTCTGAGTATAAAGCAGTAGTATTTTTGGTTATTATTCCCCTGTGATTTTTGTCACAAAGTTAATGATAGTTTTATGTATTTGTTTGTGCATTTGAGCTGCAAATACTAAATTCTCACTGTAAAGATCATTAGCATATTTGAGCATAACAAGATTGGGGGAATACTGAACTCCCTTCGTCCAAGCTTCTTTGTACTAAGATGATTCTCCAGTCACCTTCAGAACTTCTTTTTTATTATTTTGAAATATTTAATTAACAAATAAAAATTAAATATACTTATGATGTACAATATGATGATTTGATATAGGTAAACATTGTGTAATGATTATCACAATCAGATTAATTAACATATCCATCCGCACCCATGCTACACATTAGATCCCCAGAGCTTGTTTAACTTACAACTGAAAATTCATATTCTTTGACCAACATATCCCTTTTTCCCCTCCCTCGTGAGCCCTAACAACCACTCTTCCACACACAGCTTTTGTGAGATTGACTTTTCAAGATTCCTCACATTTCAAGTGAGATCATGTGGTATTTCTCTTTCTGTGTCTTGCTTATTTCTTGGAGCAAAATGTCTTCTGAGTTCATCCAAGTTTTGGCAAAATTTTTTATGGTTAAATGACGTTCTTTCATATATATGTACCAATTTTTCTTTATCCATTCATCCATCAGTGGACACTTAGATTATGCATATCTTGACTATTACGAATAATGCTGCAATAACCATGAGAATGCAGATATCTCCTTGAGGTATTTGTTTTACTTCCTTTGACTATATACCTAAAAGTGGGAGTGATAAATAATATGTAGTTCTATTTGTAACTACTTAAGGAGCCTCTATACCCTTTTCCATAATATCTGAACCAATTTACATCCCCACTAGCATTGTACAAGGGTTCCCCTTTCTTTACATCCCTGCTAACACTTGTATTCATTTGTCTTGTTGATAATAGCCATCCTAGCAGCTGTGAGATAATATCTCATTGCATTTTCGATTGCATTTTTCTGATTATTAGTGATGTTGAGCACCATTTTTTTATGACTATTGGGCATGTGTGTGTTTTCTTTGGAAAATTCCTATTCAGGCTGTTGTCCATTTTTAAATCAGGCTATTTGTTTACTTGTTATAAAGTTGTGTATATTTCATATATATTTTAGATATTAAAACTCTCAGTAGATTAGGTATAGGAGGAAGGTACCATGAACTAATGACATAGGAGTTAAGAAGAAATCACTTAGGCAGATAGCAAAAGTATAGGAGTCCTTGGTAAGGCTTTTCATTTTAATGAAAAGCAGCCCCAAATTATCTTATTTTCTAACGAAGAGCAGCCTGTAAAATTGAGTGGTGGACATATATACCAGCAGTTGTGTCAATCATGTTGAAGATGGAGACTGCATCTTCCCTTCTCTTTGTCAGTTACATGTGCAGTAAGGAACAGGCAAGATAGCTCTGATCAACTAGAAAACTCATTTGCATAATAAGATTAGGGTGGGGTGACCAGCTTTCCCCATGCTCTATGTAAATGTCATACGAATCTATGAGCCCTAGGTAAATCAGGCACTGCCTGCTCAAACCAGACTATAAAATCTGGCTTATTCACTGCTAGCCGGTCCTTTTCCACCTGGAGACCCTTCTCTTCTCTTCTGCCTATTAAAACTCCACTCCTGAACACCTTGTATTTGTCCGTGTCCTAAATTTCCCTAGCACATAATGAGGAACCCCAGGGTATATACCCCAGACAATGTAGCCACTTTATTAATAAAGGTCACTGCTAACCAGCCTACCACTAACAACATAATCAATAGTGAAAGACTGAAAATTTTTCTTCAGACATCAGAAATAAGTCAAGGTTGCCCACTCTCATCATTTCTATTCAGTATAATACTAGAAGACCTAGCCAGAGCAAGGAAGCAAGCATAAAAAAATGAAAGGAAGAAGTTAAGTTGCCTCTGTTTGATGAAGACATGACTGTATGCATAGAAACCCTAAAGATCCCATCAAAAACCAGTTAGAAGTAATAAAAAAATTGGTAAAGTTTCAGAATACAAAATTAACATACAGAAATCAGTTGTGTTTCTATATACTAACAGCAAACTATCTGAAAAAAATTATAATTAAAAAAATCCCATTTATAATACCATGAAAAAGAATATAATACTTAATCAATGTAACCAAGGAGATAAAAGATATGTATATTGAAAGCTGGTACAAGAAAGAAATTGAAGAAGATACGAATATATGGAAAGACATCCCATGTACATGGATTGAAAGAATTAGTATTGTTAAGATTCCCATACTACACAAAAAGATCTATAGATTCAATAAAATCCATATGAAAGTTCTAATGACGTTTTTCATAGAAATAGAAAAAAATACTAAACATTATGGAACCACAAAACAAAGTAACTAAATAAACAGTCAAAGAAATTTTGAGAAAATAAAGCTGGAGGCATCACACTGTTGGATTTCAAATTATATTAGAAAGTAAAAGTAGTCAAAACAGTACGGTAGTGTCACAAAAACAGAAACATAGATTAATGAAACAGAATAGAGAGTCTATAAATAAACTCACACATATAAGGACAACTAATCTTTGAAAGGGTGTTGGGGGATACACAATGGGGAAAGGAATGTCTATTCAATAAATGGTGCTGGAAAAACTGGATATTCACATGCAAAAAATGAAATTAAACCCTTGTATTACAATATCTTAAAGAAATGAACTCATAATGGACTCAAAGTTTAAACGTAAGATCTGAAACCATAAAACTCTTAAAATAAAGAAGAGCAAAAATCTCCTTGAAATTGTTCTTGGCAATGATTTTTTGGATATAGCCACCAAAATCATAGGCAATAAAATGAATTTAAAAAGTAGAACTACATACGATTAAAAACCTCCTACGTGGCAAAGGAAACAATCAACAGAATAGAAGGCAACCTATGAAATGTGAGAAAATATTTGTAAACCTTATTTTTAGCTGCTTAATTCATTCAAATGCTTTCTTTTAGAAGTTCTTATTGCAAGTTGCTCTCAGCCATCATTTTGCCCTTAAACTTTATAATTTAGCAGACTCAATGTTTTTTAGCACTCATTTTATTTTTATCATTTATAAAGCTTTGTATAAAGGTTTAACATACGAACAGAATTTCTATGTGAATGTTATAAAAACAATTGAAATTTTAAAATGAGAAGTTTAATTCTCCCTATTGAAAACAAGGGAAGAGACTTATTCCCACTTCCCTTGCTCCTCCTTAGAGCATTTGCTTTAGAAAACCTGTAACCATTTTCTCCTCCTTTTGTAATGTCTATATATCCTTTTGAAAAGTAGGTAGGCCTTTTGTCAGCTTTATTACCCAGGAATTTCTTTCTCAAGGACCTGAGAGCCATCCCTTTGAAATGTAAAGATCAAGGGAGATAGCAACCCTATTTCCCTGTTGCTGTGGGAGGGTAGGAGCCTAATTTTGGTGAGCTGGGCACCTCGCTCTAAGTTGCAAAGCTATCTCCTATCATAAAGACATAAGGAGTTTGTTCTTCCCATAGATCAAGTCAATTGGCTAACAAAGATGGTCACCCCAACTGCCAGGTAAAGTTCAAATGAACTATGCATGACAAATGGTGTTGTAAAGACATCCTACTTGAGCACTAGTTATTGTTTATCTTGAAAACATACCAAAGAACAGAATTTTATGGTCATAAAGTGCATATATGCTCAACGGTAGTAGAAAATGGCAAACAGATATGGCATGATCCTATATTTAGAAAACCCCATTGTCTCAACCCAAAAACACAGTAAGCTGATAAGGAACTTCAGCCAAGTCCCAGGATACAAAATCAATGTGCAAAAATAACGAGCATTCCTTTACACCAATAGACAACCAGAGTCAAATTATGAATGAATTCCCATTCACAATTGCTACAAAAAGAATAAAATAGCTAGGAATACAGCTAACAAGGGATGTGATGATTATCTCAATAGATGAAGAAAAGGCCTTTGATAAAATTCAGCATCCATTCATGTTAAAAACTCTCAATAAACTAGGTATTAATGGACCACATTTCAAAATAATAAGAACTATTTATGACTAATCCACAGCCAATATTATATTGAATGGGCAAAAGCTGGAAGCATTTCCTTTGAAAACTGTTACAAGACAAAGTTGCCTTCTCTCACACTCCTATTCAACATACTATTGGAAGTTCTGGTCAAGGCAATCAGGCAAGAGAAAGAGAAATAAAGCATATTCAGATAGAAAGAGAGGAAGTCAAATTGTCTCTCTTTGCAGACTACATGATTTTATATTTAGGAAACCCCATTATTTCAGCTGTAAAACTCCTTAAACTGATAAGCAACTTTAGGAAAGTCTCAATACAAAATCAAAGTGTGAAAATCACAGGCATTCCTTTACAAGAACAGGAGGCAAGGAGAGAGTCAAATCTTGAGTGCAGTTCCATTCACAATTGCTATGAAGAGAATAAAATACCTAAGAACACAGCTAACAAGGGATGTGAAAGACCTCTTTGAGAAGAACTAGAAACCACTGCTCAAGAAAATGAGAGGACACAAACAAATGGAAAAACATTCCATCCTCATGGACAGGAAGAATCAATGTCGTGAAAACGGCCATACTGCCCAAAGTAACTTTTAGATTCAATGCTATTTCCATCAAACTACCACTGACATTCATTACAGAGTTAGAATAAAAGTACCTTAGAGTACATATGGAACCAAAAAAAGAGCCCACATAGCTAAGACAATTCTAAACAAAAAGATCCAAGCTGGGGGCAACATGCTACCTGACTTCAAATGATAGTACAAAACTACAGTAACCAAAACAGCATGGTATGGGTACCAAAATAGACACATAGACCAGTGAAGCAGAACACAGGCTTCAGAAATAACACCACACATCTACAACCATAGGATCTTTGACAAACCTTTCAAAAACAAGCAATAGAGAAAAGATTTCCTATTTAATAAATGATGCTGGGAAAACTGACCAGCCATATGCAGAAAACAGAAACTGGACTCCTTCCTTATACCTTATACAAAAATTAACTCAAGGTAGATTAAAGACTTAAATGCAAAACCCAAAACCATAATAATCCTAGAAGAAAACCTAGGCAATATCATTCAGGACATAGGCTTGGGTAGAGATTTTAAAATAAAATCACCGAAGGCAATTGCAACAAAAGCAAAATTGACAAATGGGATCTAATTAAAGAAGTTCTGCATAGCAAAAGAAACTATCATCAGAGTGAACAGGCAGCCTACAGAATGAAAGAAAATTTTTGGAATATACCCATCTGACGAAAGTGTAATATGAAGAATTTACAAGGAACTCAAACACATTTACAGGAAAAAAATAAGTAACCCCATCAAAATGGGTAAATTATATGAACAGACATTTTTCAAAAGAAGAAATTTTTACAGCCAACAAATATATGAAAAAAATCTCAATATCATTGATCATTAGAGAAATGCAAATCAAAACCAAAATGAGTTACCATCTCACACCAGTCAGAATGACAATTATTAAAAAATCAAGAAATAACAGATGCTGGTGAGGCTGCGAAGAAATAGAAACACTTTTACATTGTTGATGGGAATATAAATTAGTTCAACCATAGAGGAACTCAATGTAGTGATTCCTCAAGGATCTAGAACCAGAAATACCATTTGATCCGGCAATCTCATTACTGGGTATATACCCAAAGGAATATAAATTATTCGATTATAAAGATACATGCATATGTATGTTTACTGTGACACTATTCACAACAGCAAAGATACGGTACTAACCCAAATGCCCATCAATGATAGACTGGATAAAGAAAATGTAGCGTATATACATCACGGAATTCTATGCAGCCACAGAAAAGAATGAGCTCCTTTGCAAGGACATGGGTGAAGCTGGAAGCCATCATCCTCAGCAAACTAACCCAAGAACAGAAAACCAAGCACTGCATGCTCTCACTCATAAATGGGAGTTGAACAATGAGAACACTTGGACAAAGGGAGGGGAACAACACACACTGTTAGCCTGTTGTGTAGGGGGGTGAGGAAGTGGGTGGTAGAGCATAAAAATGAATAACTAATGCATCAAGGCTTAAATTGTAGGTAACAGGGTGATAGGTGTAGCAAACCACCATGGCACACATATACCTATGTAACAAACCTGCACATTCTGCACATGCATCTCGGAGTTTAAAGTGAAAAAATAAAAATTTTTTAAAAAGAAAAAAAAGAGAGAGAAAAAATGGCAAATATTGTTAGATATTTTTTGTATCAATTTACAACACCATCAGTTAATATGAAAGTTCCAGTTACTTGATTTTATGGCCAGCACTGAATTTTCTCTACTTTTCACTTAGTCATTCTGGTGGATGTGCAGTTGAATTTCATTTTGGTTTCAATTTGCATGTGTTAATCAAATAAAATTGTGTATATTTTCATATGTATATTGTGCATTTTAATATACCCTTTCATTAAATATTTGTTGTATTTTATCTATTTTTCTTGAGTTGCTTGCCTTTTACTTTTTGACGTGTAGGAGATCTTTATCTATTTTGTATATGATTTCTTTATACTTTTTACGGCTTATATTTATATTTTGATAATACTTTTTAATATTGGCATATTTTTAGAGTTGTCTGCCCTCTAAACAGATTTTTCATAATTCTGTAATTTTTTAGGCAGAATTCTATAAAACAAGAGGATTTTCTGGAACTTATATATGGTATCATAATGTAAATGCTTTTATTTGAAAATTGGTACATAAAATAACTATCTATACACTCTGTGGCCCAGCCTGGAGTGCAGTGATGCAATCACAGCTCACCACAACCTCTGCCTCCCAGGTTCAAGCGATTCTTCTCTTGCCTTAGCTACCCGAATTGCAGGGATTACAGGTACCTGACGCCACACCTGGTTAATTTTTGTATTTTTAGTAGAGGCAGGGTTTCATCATGTTGGCCAGGCTGGTCTTCAACTCCTGACCTCAGGTAATCTGTCCACTTTGGCCTCACTAAGTACTGTGATTACAGGTGTGAGCCATAGCGTCTGGCCCAATAATTATAATCATCTTTCAATTAAGTTTTGTTATATGTGCTAAAATTTATATACAAATTTTTAATATAAAGATAAATAGAAAAAATATTTTTTCCCTAAATGAATTAGGAAATAGAAGAGAAAAACAGTCATTTCTGAATTATGCTATTTTAAATAGTAGCTGTAAACAATGATTGCTTTTTTCGATACACACCACTTCTTTGTTTTCCTTACAGAATAACACCACGACTATAGCCAAGTCAAAATTTTAATGAACAATTAGCTCATTAAATTAGGATGAGCTAATTTAAAATTGTTTACAGAAACTTAGCATGGGATCTCTAAACTAATACTAGAATACCATAAAATCAAACATGATTAACAAAAAAGTATAAAAGTACTTCAGTTAAAAGTATGAATACTGAAATAAATGTAATGCCACATATATGTACCAATTATATATACATAAGTTTAATGAATTAGTATCTGATGTCTCTTGGCTATATTACATAAATATAAATAACTATAATAGCATAGATTATATATATGTGTATGTATATATACATAATTTATGTATATAGTATAGTGTTATATACACATATATGTATACCAAGTGCTCAATTAAAAGAGGTAAGAGGATAATGTGAAGCTTAACAATTATTTTTACCACTGCACATATTCTAGAAAAAACAAAATGGTCAAAGTTTCCAGTTCAAGATAGCAGACTTAGCATACATACTTGTATAATACACTCTCCTTATTGAGATGCCATTGAAGTGACATTATACATTTATAAAAAGGAACAAAGCTATCAGCACAAACAAGGAGTAGAAAAGATCATGAATGCTTGAGGTGATTTTAATAGATCTCAGAACTGGGCTTTTCCCAGATTCAAGATATCAATGTCAATGACAGAGAAGAAGCCACAACTTGGGTAAGTGCATCAGGGGTCTGCAATGAAGAGGGAGGTACTAGAGAAGACCTGGCCTCAGAGCTGGGGTCAGTAGATACTGAGTACTAGACTGAGAATGGTGAGGAACAGGAATTTCTGTCCATAGTGTCTGTGCTAACATCCCTAGCATTTATTCATCTTCTTTCACCACTTCCCTCTAAAAATGTGATCACCCTCACACTGAAAAAATGACTGAGAGCCGAATTTTCTTCAGAGTTAAGAAGTAAGAAAGATTTGTCTAAAGAAAATGAGAGCCCTGACTTTGGATAATAAAGGCTCCAAGGTCATTAATTGACGCAGGTAGGCATAGAAGTGCTTACCTTCAGACAGTCCTGCCTTCACAGCCTAATGCCCCTGCTCATGCTCCCTAAAGTTGAATATTTCAGCCCATAAGCTCTGCCTAAATCCCCAGATCTCCCTCTCAGCCTTCTTTTTCAGAGGAAATATAGCATGGAAACAGATCCAATAACTCAGCAGGGAGCTCATATCCCTTACATCAAGCTATTCACCTGTCCAATTTCTTCATTTTTTGAAATGTAAATTTGCAATGAAGGACTTATACAAAAATTTTAACACTTATTAAAAAGGAAGATCAAGATAAACAAAGCAGTGGGGCTTGGGATCAATGGAAATTATGGAAAGAATATTTAAATAAAATATATTCTATTGGCCAGTCTTAAAGAAAGAAGATATTGTGCTAATTAAAATGTTTAAAAGATATGAAAAAGAAACTAGCAGAGAAAAAAGCCATCAGCTATCACAAATATAATAAATAAAAATAAAAATTATAAATAAATATTGGAAGATACAATTTAAGTTATCAGGGAGAGCTCAGTAAAATAAGCAAAAAATGCGAAAGAAAACTGAACATGGGGGCAAAATGTCAATCCAGCAGGTTCAGTTCCCACCAAAAGGATTTTCAGAAAGTAAGGTCAGACGAAATGGATCAAAAGAGAAAATTAAAACAGTGTCTTCTAAAACTGAAAAAAGAGACCTAACTAGACAGATTGGAAAGCCTCACCAAATGTTGAGCAAAGAAAGTTTTAAGCCCACACAAAGACATATCCTCGAGAAATTTTATAATACCCTGGTTGAAAAGGAAATTTAAAAATCTTGAACAAAAACATGTCACCAGCAATGGAAAAGAATCAGACTGGAATCAGCTTCTCATTATTAACACAAAATATTTAAAAAATAATGAAGCAAAGCCTTCCAAGTTCTGATAAAATGATAATTTGAGTTTCAATATCTATATTAAGTTTTCAATTAATTGTAAGAGCAACATGAAGATAACTTTAACAATCAAGTACTCAAATAACTTATAGTCCATATGTTATTTCTGAAGTTACTTGAGGATATACAGAAAGAAAACATATGGGAGTTCAGGAAAACGTGACTCTAAATATACAGGGATTCAGAAAACACTCTTTCCAACTCAGGAATATGATATCTGAGCAATAATCCTGAACAAAGTGAGTCCATCCTGGGAAAGGTGGTTTGAGGGCACCTATGGATGGGAGACATTTTTCTATTTTATATAGAGTATGACTGTGAGGTGGATAAATTTAAAGTACAGTTAAGGCACATTATTCTTTAATCAATATTCAGATGGAATAATTTGACACTGCTATAAACACAGCTGAATAAAGATTCACCTGAAGGAAACTCTTATACAGCAATTTGTTTTCTTTCCAACTTTTAGGTTCAGGGGGTACATGTGCATGTTTGTTACATGGGTAAATTGTATATCAAGGATGTTTGGGGATTTGGTGTACAGATAATTTTGCTACCCAGATAATCAGCATAATATTCAATAGGTAGTTTTTCAATCCTCACCCTCCTCCAACCCTCCACCCTCAAATAGGCCACAGTGTCTATTGTTCCCTTTTTTGTATTCAAGTGTACTCAATATTTAGCTCCCAATTATAAGTGAGAAGACATGGTATTTACTTTTCCATTACTTCATCAATTCACTTCGGATTATGACTTTCAGCTCCATCCATGTTGCTGCAAAGGCTATGATCTCATTTTTTTTAAAGAGTTGTATGGTATTCCATGGTGCATATGTACCATATTTTCTTTATCCAGTCCATTGTTGGTGGGCATCTAGGTTGATTCCATGTTTTCGCTTTGTGAAGAGTTGTCCACTAAACATACAGGTGCATGTGTCTTTACTGTAGCACGATTTATGTTACTTTGGATATCTACCCAGTAATGGGATTGCTGAGTCAAATGGTGGTTCTGTTTTTAAGTTCCCTGAGAAATCTCCAAGCTGCTTTCCAGAGTGGCTGCACTAATTTACATCCCCATCAGCCGTATATAAGCCTTTCCTTTTCTCTGCCACCCCATCAACATCTGTTACTTTCTGACTTTTTAATAATAGCTACTCTGACTGGTGTGAGGTGTTAACTCATTGTGGCTTTGGTTTGCATTTCTTTCTCGCTTTTTTTTTTTTTTTTTAAGATGGAGTCTCGCTCTGTCACCCAGGCTGGAGTGCAGTTGCGCGATCTCGGCTTACTGCAACCTCTGCCTCTTGGATTCAAGCGATTCTCGTGCCTCAGCCTCCAAAGTTGCTGAGATTACAGGTGCATGCCACTACACCTGGTTAATTTTTGTATTTTTAGTAGAGATGGTGTTTCACCATGTTGGCCAGACTGGCCTCAAACTCCTGACCTCAAGTGATCTACCCGCCTTGGCCTCCCAAGTGCTGAGATTAGTGGTGAGAGCCACCACACTTGGCCTGGTTTGCATTTCTCTAACAATTAGTGATGCTGAGTATTTTTTCATATGCTTGTGGGCTACAAGTATGTATCTTCTTTTGAAAAGTGCCTGTTGATGTCCTATGCCCATTTTTTAATAGGGTTGGTTCTTGCATGCTTGTTAAGTTCTGTATAGATTCTGGATATTAGACTTTTGTCAGATGCATAACTTGTAAATATTTTCTCCCATTCTGTAGGTTGTATATCCACTCTATTGAGTGTCTTTTGCAAGGCAGAAACTCTTTAGTTTAATTAGGTCCCACTTGTCAATCTTTTTGTTGCAATTGCTTTCTGAGTCTTTGTCAAATTGTAAATTTTTGAACAATTGATGAAAACAGGAAAAGAGAGTTTATGTGGCATTGATGTTAAAAATATTATTCAAGTACACAGTATTCATGACTTTGACATTTGGAAATATATATAATTCAGTATAATATGTAATTATATATGTATGTGTAATTATAGTGTATAATTCTGATATATCAGAATGTAAGCCTCCTGAGGACAGGGACATTTTTGTTTGTTTTTCTGTTTTGTTATCTTTATCTAAAACAGTGTCTGGTATATGGCAGGTACTAAATGAATATCTGTTGACTAAGAGAGTGATAAGAATCTTAGTATACTGCAGGCCTTTTTAATAAAAGAGGTATATAAACTTCACAGAAAAATAAAACACATTTTAAGAATTTATGTCTTGTTGCAAAAGCCATAAATAAATTATATCATAGCTTAATGATACTCAACAAACGTAAGTTGAATGAGGACTATTAAGTGGTATTAGAAGTTAAATATTTTTTTCATTACACAACACCAATAGTTAAATATAGAATTATTGATATAAGAATATTTTAAGTACTATGAGCTTATAAACCTCTAAAATTAAAAAAAAAAAATCTAGGTAATTAAAGTGTCTTACCAGGATACTAGACTACGTGTGAAATAAGAAACTGTTTTTCATTATAAACTTTTGCAATCTGATTTTTTACCATATACATCTAATATTTTGATATTGACTAAGAAAAGAAGGAAAAATCAGGTAAACAGGCAATCAAAGCAGAAAAATCATGGGTAAATTTTTAAAATAGAGTTTTTTTTTTTTTTAGTATATATATTTAAATACAGCTTGGTCTACACCATAGTGGTTGTCATTATGGCTTGAATAATGTTTTAAATCTAAATAAATCATAGACACTGTTGTTAAACTTTTTCATTTTCATATTTCAACTTGACGTGATAAAGTGAGATGTTAGTCCCTTTGGAATATAACTGTTACGTGTGTCCTACAATTTCTACTTCTTCTTTTTTAGAGTTCCCTGAGGAGGTACCTGTCTATGAAGAACCATATGGAAGGAAATTACTCATTTGGTAATAACTGTAAGAGGACCTAGCGTCATTCAATTAACATTGAGTTTCTCTAGCTCTTGATGGGGTTTATGATCTTACGCCTGAAAACTGAGTTGAGCTGTTTATTCCTTCCTTCGCATTCTATTTTGTTTCCTTGAAAGAGGACTCCAGTTTTCCTAAGCAAGAAGCTAGATAAGGGACATGAACTGACAGATCAAGCCTATGTAACGAGTCACAGTCCAGGGATAGTTTACATCATGGTACACAAACGTCTCTGTGCCTACAGCCAGAAAAGAAGAAAAAAAAAAGGTTGTATATGGGTTGTATATAGTCCCAGTTTGTCTAATGCAGAAAAAAAAATTCCACATTAGTTGCCACGAAAAATTTAAATGAGCATATTCTCAGAGTAGTATGCTTAAGTGCAGAAACTTCCTACTGAGGGCAAGATCCAACAGCTAGCATCCTGAGACTTATTGGAACTGTACCTCTTCATGAAAGCAGTAAAATGAAGGCAAATATAAGTAAATCTTGAACGGATGCATCTCATCCTTGCTTGTGTTGAAAATAAGAACTGGAAATATCCATACCCTTCTCAAAACTGAGGACATATTATTTGCCTAGTACTGAGTTCAAAGCCAGGGTTTCTTTTCCTCTTGTAAGATAATAGTGAGGGAATTTATTCTATTCCCGGGTCCACAAGGGGGCATAGTTTCAAAGGCAAGAACTTCCCAGTGTCATACCTCCACCCATGTCTCCATCTTTGTTTAAACTTTGTTTAAATTTTCACAAACGAGGGAAAAAAATCAAGAGTCAATCACTCCAGCAGAAGTTTAAAGGAACTCCTTTCATAGGAAGGGAAAATTGAATGGGGTGGGAATTCTTCCGAGGTTAAAAGTCCCAGTCACTCACATCAGGGCATACACCATATCTGGATCCCTTTCCAGGACCTCGTGGAAGCTCTTTCTCTTTATCCTTTTTTTCCTTCTCTGCCAAAATAAATCACCTTCTGCAAAATTCCTTGGGGTCTGATATTTACTTATGAGCGCACTGCACCCAGCTGGCTCCTCTCTCCCATTCTTGGGTGAGTGAGGAACCAAGAGCCTGGAAGAAAACAGCCCACTGGTGAGCGAGCTGTTCCAGAGCCTCCCCAGGGTCTGGAACCCATTCTCAATAGTACCTGCTCCTAAAAAAAAAAAAAATGTATCTAGTTGGTGAAAGAAATACTTAAGAAACAACGTGAACTCTGGGTAGGCAGGATCAACCAAGCATTGTGGAAGTGTTATCTCATCTAGTAGCTTCAAAATAGGTAAGATATATAAAGGAGGTGTAAAGGAAAATGTAGGCCCAACAATATGGAGAGATAACATAAAAAAAGGTTTTAGAGTAGAAATGAACATGACATATTCGGGAGGAGCAAGAGGCTCTATTTTAACTTGTGCTAAGAAGCAGTGAGATTTCAAATTGCATGTATAAAGCATACAGCATTTTGAAGAGACAAGTGAGTCATGGCAGTGAATACCCTATGGGTTCTTGTCTGCTCTGAGAACTACTCATCTGTTATGATGAAAATGTCCTGCATGTGTATTTCAGTATAATCCTGCTTGTTATGTTTTGTAGATTGATGTTAGGTTTAAAAACAGGCTGTTTATGAGATGGAAGAGCATTATGAATCCAAGTGTTAAACTGCTAGTGCTGTTTAAGTGCTAATCCACACTCTAAATTTTGTAACTCTTAGTAAACCCTAAAGTGGATGATGAAGAAAGGAAATGTGAGAATAATTGAGAACATACAAAAATGTGATAATCTGTTCTCATAATAGCCACGAGGTCTTCACATGTAGGAAAATAAATGTTTAAATGAGTATGGAAAAGTATGCTTAGGAATCAGTAATTTATTAAAAGAAAAAAAGTATTAAATAAAATTTCCTCAGCCTACCTATAATACAGGAAGTGAAGACTGACTTTTAGCCATCACCAACCAAACAACCAAAAGTTCCTCTGATGCCCAGTTAGAGCCAGAAGTGGTCAGCTGTCACACCATGGGGTCCTAGACAAGAGGTCACAAACCAATTAAAATTAAGGGATTTTTTTTACAATGTTGAAAGGGACTCCTTATAATTCCAATTAACCTCGAAACGCATGGGTAGATTGGGTTTAATAAAACCTGCTTTAGTTAGAAAAATTTTTTCTTAGAAGTACTTTTTAATATAATGTTTTTTTCTATTTTTAGGAGGCAATATATTCAGCCAAAAGAAATCTAAACATTTATGTCAATTTTTTGTCACAAGGCACAAGTGGCATGTGGTAGGCTTTAGCGATATTACAGACATCTTCATGACAATGATAATTGTTTAGAAAATAGGTGATGAAACTATTTAATTATGTTTAATTTCAATAAACATTAGGCACGAGCATATCTTATCACATAATTGATAAATTAATTCAAAATTCAAAGATCTTAAAAAGGTTTTTTTACTCATCTCAGACCCACCTATTCTGAACTAGCAATCTCTGCAGAGTTTCATACATAATTTTGAAATCTTATAAAAACATATAACGGTTTACATTAGGATAAAATTTATGTTAACAGAATGTATATTACTTATTAATGAAAATTTATTTTTTTAAAAAAGTATTGAATAGAACTAACTATACTATATTATATTTTGATAACAAGGAGGCATACATGCTATAGCCATATAAAGTCTTCGCAAACAAAGCAATTAAGCAAAATCTTAGGGCATGTTACCATCCAAAGAACAAGTAATAATGCAATTTTCAAAAAAGCTAAACAAAATTTGATATACATAAGACAGAAATGAAATTATTTTGATGTATTTTGATAACCTTGAGGCATCGTCACATGAAAGTAATAAAACATATATTTAATTTATTGTTATTTTGAAAACAATTTCTAATATGATCCTAGAAATGGGATCGATAATGAGGCAATATTTATGTATTTACACATTTGATTTTATAAATACATTTATTTCATCCAAAGAACCAGTTATAATTATTATTGCATTTAATCTATTCTCTGGCATAGAGAAATAGCATGATAAATATTTATTGAGAGAATCTGCATTTTACTATTGATAAAGCTAGGGTTCAGATAGGCAATGCGAAAGATTTAGTAAAGGGGATGGATTGGGACATAAATGAAGTATTGTCAGGTTTCAAATGCCCTGCACTTTCCACTATAAAATATCTTCCTTCTTTTTTCTCTTTATTCACTTCAAAGTGTTATTCGATTATTTTCTACTAAAGGCAGTTTTCTTGGTTGTCATTACTCTCAGATGGGTTCTAGCACTTCCATGGTTATCCATTATATTTGGAGTACTTCTCACAGTGAGAAACAATCTAGATTCCTTTTATATTGAGTTTCATTATTTGATTTTTTTCACCTTCAGTGACTTTTATCTTCTCTCAGTGTTTTCCTACACTAGATATTATCATCACCTGGCGACTCTTAAACAATTAAAACTTGAACTAAAACACTTGTTTCCCCAATTATCAACCAGCTTATTCGTCTTAATCGATGTCAACATACATTTTCTTCAACCGCAGATAGTTCTCCTCTTCCTTGAACCTTCTTTCTTTATTTTCCTTTCCATAATCTCTTCATTCATCATGTCTCTGAATCTTGGTCTATCATTTCAATCATTCTCTGATTCTATTTTTTTCCTGTTCCCTTTTCTTTCTATTGTTCCTTAACCACACTGCTTGAATAAAACAACAACAAGAACAACACAAAAAGCCTAACTTTTTTACACATACACCTGGCGACTAAGCACCATTAGAGACACCTGCAGAATGATGTATATTTGCGCCACTACTAATTGATGACATTCTTCCTCACCTGGAACCTTGCAAACTTTTCCCAATTCCTTCTTCATTTCTTGCTCCTATTTCTTATACGACCTATTTAAATATTTTGCACAAGTCTCTATAAATCACCCTAAACTCTCCTTAAATCCCCCTCCCCACTTTCTCCCATGTTGAGAAATATCAACAATAGTGTAGAAATTGTTGAATGAATCCATATATACATTGAAATAAGAGTCATTTAACAAGATAAATCTTAACTTCTGCCACCCAACAAATAAACTTATCTGTGTCTGCCCTGCCCTGTTCTTTAACTCTCCTTTTTCAAAGGAAGCAATATCGCTTCTCAATTTTATGCTATTTTTTTGCCTTCTGTCCTTTGATTGCTGCCCTCCCTGCTAAGGTCTATTCATTAGTGTATAAACATTAAGTTACCAAGTTATCTAATTAAAGATCCTCAATCTGATGGCCCTCTATCCTCCACCATAGCATTCTTCTCTTCAAAAAACTTTAAGAATTTTCAACACTGTTACTTTATTTACTTGTTCGTATTCCTCACTTGAACCATAGCACCTTGACAATTGCCTCATCATCACAATAAAATTCATTTCAATAGATATCTCTCTGTCTTATTACCAATAGACCAAAAATATTCTTTTTACTTGATCCACTGGCAATATTTTTAATTGCCAAACATTTTTTATACAATTATTTATCTTCCTTATAGTTTTCTTTCTAATTGTTTTCCAATTTCCAATGTGGGCTGCCCATTCTGTAAACGTTTTAAATACTTTTTTGAAATTTTTATTGATTTTTAAAAATTTTTACCATAGAATATTTACTGTTCACTTACATTAAATAGCACAGTGGCTTTCAGATGGAAAGCATGTGGTAAATATTTGTGGAATGGATGAATTAAATTTTTCTTCTGTTAAGACTTGCTGTGTGCGATGCCAGTCTACTTCAGTTTCTAATGCTTATTTTAAAGTTATTTTTTGAGATGAGTTTCTTTATTTTGAAGTATATAAAAGGAATTGTGTTTCTTGATTTTCTTCCCTTGCACAGTGAGTATAAAAAATAAGTGGGACTATAAAAATCTTTGTGAACATTTAGACTGGATCATGAAATTTATTTTCTTTTTTAATACGAACAAATTGTACAAAAATTTTGATAAGTATTAGAACCTAGCTTTGTTAACATAAATACAAGAGAGAATGGAATTGTGCACTTTGACCAAGTCAGTATTATCCAAACTTGCTAGAATCTATTTCCTTTAATATATTTCTAAAAAGATACCCATTAATGATTATTTGTGATATGGTCTGGCTGTGTCCCCACCCAAATCTCATCTTGAATTGCAGCTTCCATAATTCCCATGTTGTGGGAAGGGCCCGGTGGGAGGTAATTGAATTACTGGGGCATTTCCCCTGATACTGCTTGCATGGTAGTGAATAAGCCTCATGAGATTAGATGGTTTTGTAAGGGGAAACCCCTTTTGGCTGGTTCTCATTCTTGCTGTTGCCTGCTGTAATGTAAGACATGCCTTTCACCTTCCATCACGATTGTGAGGCCTCCCCACCATGTGAGTCCATTAAACTGTGTCCATTAAATTCCATGAACTGTAAACTACTTTTTCTTTATAAATTACCCAGTCTCAGGTATGTCTTTATTAGCAGCATGAAAATGGACTAATACAGTAAATACCAAGACTGGGGTATAATGATACCCAAAAGTGTGGAAGCGACATTGAAACTGGGTGACAGATAGGAGTTGCAAGAGTATGGAGGGCTCAGGAGAAAACAGGAAAATGTGGGAAAGTTTGAAATTTCCTAGAGACTTGTTGAATGGCTCTGCTCAAAATGCTGATAATGATATGGAAATAAACTCCAGGCCAAGGTGGTCTCAGATGGAGATGAGGAACTTCTTGGGAACTGGAGAAACGGTGGCTCTTGTTATGTTTTAGCAAATAGACTGGTGACATTTTGCCCCTGCCCTAGAGGTTTGCAGAACTTTCTAGAGGTATCTGGCAGAATATATTTCTAAGCAGTAAAGCACTCAAAAGGTGACTTGGGAGCTGTTAAAGGCATAAGGTAAGCAGAGCATAAAAATTCAGAAAATTTGCAGCCTGACAATGCTATAAAAAAGAAAATCCCATTTTCTGAGGAGAAATTCAAGCTGTCTTCAGAAATTTGCATAAGCAATGAGGAACTGAATATTAATCCCAAAGACAATGAGGAAAATGTCTCCAGGGCCTGTCAGAGATTTTCACGGCAGCCCCTTCTATTATAGGAAGTTAACTTTTCAATATTTCCTCCTACAGCCATCTATTACAGAGGCCTAGGAGGAAAAAATGGTTGCATGGGCTGGGCCCAGAGTCCCCATACTGTGTGCAGCCTAGGGACTTGGTGCCGTGTGTTTCAGCTGCTCCAGCTATGGCTGAAAGGGGCCAATGTAGAACTCAGGCCATGGCTTCAGAGGGTGCAAGCCCCAAACCTTGGTAGCTTACATGTGATGTTGAGCCTGTGAGTACACAGAAGTCAAGAATTGGGGTTTGGAAACCTCCATCTAGATGTATGGATGTGCCTGGATGCCCAGGCAGATATTTGCTGCAGGGGTGGGGCCCTCATGGAAAACCTCTGATAGTACAGTTTAGAAGGGAAATGACAGATGGGAGCCCCAAAACAGAGTCTCTACTGGGGAACTGCCTGGTGGAGCTTTGAGAGAAGAGGGCTATGGTCCTCTAGAACCCAGAATGGTGAAACCACTAACAGCTTGTACCATGCACCTGGAAAAGCTGCAGATGCTCAATGCCAGCCAGTGAAAGCACCCAAGAAGGAGACTGTATCCTGCAAAGCCAAAGGGGAGGAGCTGCGCAACACTATGGGAACCGAGCTCTTGTATCAGCAGGGTCTGGATGTGAGACATAGATTCAAAGGAGAACATTTTGGAGCTTTATGATTGGACTGCCCTGCTGGATTTCAGACTTGTGTGGGGCCTGTAGCCCCTTTGTTTTGGCCAATTTCTCCAATTTGGAATGGTTGTATTTACTCAATGCCTATACCTCACATTGTATGTAGGAAGTAATTAACTTGCTCTTGATTTTACAGGCTCATAGGGGGAAGGGACTTGCCTTGTTTCAGATGAGACATTGGACTAAGGACCTTTGAGTTAGTGCTGAAATTGAGTTACAACTTTGGGAAAATGTTGGGAAGTCATAACTGGTTTTGAAAGGTGAGGACATGAGATTTGGGAGGGGCTAGGGATGGAATGACATGGTTGGGTTCTGTGTCCCTGCCCAAATCTCATCTTGAATTGTAACTCCCATAATTTCCACATGTTGTAGGAGGGACCTGTGGGAGATAATTGAATCATGGGGGCAGTTTCCCCAAACTGCTCTTTGGGTAGTGACTAAGTCTCAGAAGATCTTATGGTTTTATAAGGGGAGATCTCTTTCACTTGTTTCTCATTCTCTCTCTTGCCTGCTGTGATGTAAGATGTGCCATTTGCCCTCCTCCATGATTCTGAGGCCTCCCCAGCCATGTGAAATGAGTCCATTAAAACCTCTTTTTCTTCATAAATTACCTGGTCTTGGGTATGTCTTTAATAGCAGCATGAAAACTGACTAATGCAATTTGTAAGAACCAAATCCATGAAACCAAGGTATAATTTATTTTTTATCATTTTGATTTTGAGTATACTTAATCATAATATAAAATTAGATCAAAGGTAAATTGATTCTCTGGATACATACAGGAGGGTTTTCTGAAATGCTGATATGCTGTCACACAATAAATGTTACCTAATATGTTTTTCAAATCTCTTATGAATTCAATTACCATGAGATACAAAACAAAACAAGAACAAAAGAAATGACACCAGCATATAAATGTGTTCTGAGCCTTTGTTCTTCTACGAGGCTATGGATTAATTATCATCCTTATTCTAAGCATCTGGTCCACTGCTTTGATTTAATGAAAGGTTAGTTTGACCCCACACTCAAGCAGTCTTCACAAACTAGCAGAAATAACAATTAATATCTCAAGATTATTTATCAAAAGCAGGTTTTTTTCAAGAATTAAGTGGTCACTACTTATCAAATAACTCAGCTTGACATGCTAGATAAAGTTGACCTGAACTTCAGCTATCACAGATATATTAAGGATAATAATCTCTTCACCCAATATGAATGCTAAATTACCCAAGGAAAAAAATACATTGTTTCTTTAAAGTGTTTACATATTAACATTTTGTTATGATCAAGTGAAAGCTTGAAAGTTCAGAATATATACTCTAATAGTCTTATATCCCCTAGATTTGTATTAATATAGTAAATGCCAAGATTCTGTCTCCTTGATGTCATTCTAATGCCTTAGGCACTTCTAAGAAACAGAAGTTGTGGGTTAGAAGGTGCCTAAAGAAAAAAACAGAGAAAATTTTACTGTTAACTATTCAATATCTGATTGTATATCGATATATACAAATGTGTGCTTTAGAAACAGGCTTGCAAAGATTTTTGGAACAGAATCACACTGAAATAGAAAAATAATCAAATTAACATTGAAACTATGCTCTAAGAAAGAGATGAACTTACTGAGATTTCCCTTCCCCCACTCCCCAGCAAAAGAAGGAGAGAAGAAGCTGCCATTTGATACTTCCTGAAGAGGCTATTTTGCACATTCTTAATGCTATAATCTGATCCTGATTAGAAGGGAAATACCATAAAGTTGGATCAGGCTTACATAAACCATAGAGTAAGCAAATATTGCATCTCTTCTTCCTCCCATCATTTTTGCTTGGTCTGAAAGCAGAAGAACTGAAGGACCAGAACTTGGTAGGGAGAAGCCATGAGCAAGGTATTGTCCCTTCATTGTATCATGTCGGTGTAAGCAGAAGGTATTTTCAGATAAGGGTATTAGCTAAGATGTTAGGATAATCAGCTAATTGACAATTTCATGTGTAGTAGGAGAGGCCGAGTCATACCAAGCTCTCAAGTACAGGGATATTAAGATTCCAAGTCCTAAAACACCAGAGGTTATCTATCAAGGAGCTAAACGGATGTTTGCAACTCTAAAAGCCCCAGAATTAATATTGTAGTTGTAGGATGGCTGGAACTGGTGTTATTATTCTAAATGATAAACAACTGGCTAAAAATATAAAGACTGAAAATGCCCCAGAGGTTGAGAAATCTATTTGCTCATGTTTTAGGTAAATGTTTCAAAATCTGTTTTGAAATATGTTGCTCTGAAGGGAGAGCTCTATTTCTAGTAACAATTAAGAACTGCGTCTCTAACTCGTACACTTACATTTTGCCACTAGCAGTATTTTCAAAAGCAGTGGCAGTCCTACGTTCTCCAGACATCATTCAATGGCAAGGCAGGCTGAGAAGCTACCAAATTGTCTATCTATATTAAAACATGCACAGCTAGGCAACGTACTAACAGAGTCCACAGACTCCACATTGACTGAATCCAGATTGAAGACTGAAATAAGGTACCATTCTGTATTCAGTTATTCCTTCTTCACTTAGCAAATGTGACTTGAGGCCCTACTGATGCCAAGCACTGCTGTCACACACAGAGAATGCCTCCTAAGCTGCAATATAGGCAGGATTTCAGAGTGCGAATTTCACTGCTTCTCCTTTACTGTGACTATCTTAGAACTATGTCTTATGAAGAACACTAGAGGTTGAGAGGAGCAAATTTGAATGAACTCCTTGGCCAGTTCTACCTCTCTAGGGATTGTATAGATGGTAACAACCTAGGTTAGTCAGAATCTCCAATGACTACATTCACAAATAGAAAATAAACTCTTTAGTGTTGAACACAGTGTACAGAGTAATATGTGTTAGCAAATGCATTGATGTAAAAGAAATACAAGTTCCAATCTAAAGAGGCATTGAGTAATATGATTAAACTCTGACTTGGAATTTGGTTTTATAGTCTAGTTTAAAACTAAGCAAAGTAAAGGATGAGGATCAAATTTTCAAAAGATCTTAAGAAAGAAACAAATCAAAATTTCAAACATGTTTATATTCATCTAAGTCTTTTTTATAATTTTTCTGGTTTAAAATATTAGAACATGTAATCTATTAGTAATTATTTCAGCTTAAAGAATAAAAAGAGGAGACAAAACATATATAAATGTATTGATAAAATATTCTTAAAATACAAACCTTATTTCAGAAATAAATAGAAAATATTTACTTCTATAAAAATGTTATAACTTATGTCTCCATGATCTACATTGTGATAACTATATGATTATCTCACGAATGTGTTTGAGAAATTTTATTTATTGCTCATATGTTTACCTACTGCATGACATATCAAAACTACAATATACATCAATCAAAGTTTTTTTTTTCTTCCTGAATAATTTTTATATAGACTTATAGGCCAATTCAGTTGCAAATCTTTATCTTTATAAATCTATATTTGTGGCTATAGGGTGCACTATATGCTTTGTTGGGCTTTGAAGGAGCAATTGGGGCTTTCTGGAAAAGGCTTAAAGACACTATCATAATTATCAATTTTCTTCTTCTTGTGACTCCAGCACTCAGCATACATCCTGTTTTTAGAAACTTAGTATTTCTGGAATAAATGAATAAATAACAAATAAAAGATGATGGAATTATTAGCTCAGGAGAGGGTTAGACATTTTTCAACAGATTTTTTGAAAGCATACTGTGTGTCACACATTGATGCAACTTATAGATATTTTATCAGCAACCCCCAAATTAGAATAAATGGACTCACTATTATTAATTTTCTATTTTGCACTTTTTAAATTACAAAGCAACAAAGATGTTTGAGCATGACGTTACTCAACTTGAATAACTGAGACATACTGTAGAGTAAACCTGCTAGTTTTTCTTTCTTTTTTTTTTTGGATGGTATCCAAAGGTTTGGCTCACAATGGGTTCTCAACCAGGAGGCATTTTGAAACTCTCAAGGCAAAATTTTATGTCTGAAGACATTTTTGGTGGTCATAACATATTATGGGCACCTACAGAGTAGAAGTCAGGAATACTGCTAACCATCCTGCAGTATGAGTATAGTCTCCTACAACAAAGAATTATCCAGGCCAAAAGGTCAATAAATCTGAGGTTAAGAAACTCAGCATTAGAAGAAGAATTCATTAAGATATAATACTGTTATATTATAATATATTAAGATATAACACTGTTATATGTTATAATATAACATAATATAATATAATGATATAACATATCATTAAGACATAGCACTGTTATATTATAACATAACAGTATATTAAAAAAAGAAGAAGAGGCATTCACATTATTTGACACCTCAAAATAGGGGATAACAGTTTGTGTCTAATAGTGGAGACTTAATCCCTTTCATTGTTATTGCTGAAAATAACTGAATAAGGATATTTACATATTTGCCTATCCATATTAAGAATAAAAATCCCAAATAACTTGCACAAGTTACAAGTACAGGTGCTGCTAAAAACAAAAGCTTTAAATCCAATTAGACTAGCATTCATTCACCTCCCTCAATTCAGATTCACATTATCTCAAAAAAATAATAAAAAAATATAAAGCTGTATATTTTATCTTTAGGAAGTCATCTCTGTGTCTGTTGTATTCCTGCTGTCCTTTTAACAAATTGACCACCAAATCCCAATGGCTTAATTCAATAGAATGTTATTTCTTGCTCAGCCACAAGTCTAATATGGCTGTTTGAATTTGGAAGCAGCTTTACACCATTTGGTGATACAATCTAGATCAGCTTCATATTATGGTTTTACCATCTGCAGGATCTCAAAATATCTACTGTCAACTTGCAGAAGGAGAGAACATGATAAACTTGCTTTTTAAATGCCCTGGCCCAGAGACTTACTCATTATTCATGCTCTATTCAATTGGAGACCAGTGGTCACCTAACCACACTTGGATTCAAAAAGTCAGAACAGCAATGTTCCATCATTAGTTTCACATTATACAAGAAAAGGACACATTCTTTTTTTGCATTCATCTATTTTTCACTGCCACAATTCGGTTCATTTATCCCATCATCAACTTCAAAAATCTACTAATTCCTGGACACTGTACAAGATTCTGGAGACACTTAAAAATGAATTGTTCTTGTCTTCAAGGAATGTAAAATCTAGTAGGGAACAACCTTTAATCATCTCAGAGGTGAATTCTCTAAGTTGAAACCCTGTTGTTGAAAAAATTTAAAAGAGTCCTTTGAAATACCTCTAGAGTTTGTTAGTGCAAATGTTATCTCAGAATCATTTATAATTGTGATCTATAAGCACATTTAATTTTAGGGAAAGAATATAGGGGGAAATTGCCAAAATCAGTATCTTCATTGGAAAGTAATAGCAAGAATTTATAAAATCAGAGAAGCCTATCATTCATAGGTGTCCCTACTTATATAGAGGCAACTTTGGATTCTGATGTACTTCAAAGAATTTGCAAAAGCTACTTTCATCTGTTTAGCTTTGCAACTATGCAAGGAAATGTCTTTTGTTCTATATTTTACCATTTTCTTTGGATATGGATAAATAAATAAAAATAAATAAAATAAAACTTGAAAATAAGGCCACTTAAACATGTGTTGTACAAAGACATATACCACATTTTACTATCCTCTGCAGTTACAGAGAAATCACTTCTATTCTGTTCCAAAATCAGTCCTATCCCTGTTCACAAAAACAGGCTCCTGTGAATAATCAGTTTATTGTTCTTTACTGTGACAGAAAACTTCATCTACCTACAACAAAATCCTTTTCCCTGTCTTAATAATAGGATCTCATTTTAACTCAGCACTTTACCTCTCAGAATGGAGGACTGCATTTTTCAACTTATTTAGGATAAATGTGATCATGTAAAAAATGAGATGGAAATGTGGTAGAAATGTAGTGTGGTACCTATTAGATAATAGTTTCCATGTGTGTGCCTATGCAACAATCCTGCATGATCTGCACATGTACCCCAGAACCTAAAATACAATAAAAAAAAAAAAGAAAAAAAAATAGTTTCAGGTGAATGGATTCAACTCCAAAATCCATTATTTGTCCTTTTATGTTGTTTCCTTCTACCAGTCAACACATTAGCTCTGATATCTGCATCTTCAGCAGTCATATAGAACCATAAAAATCTCAAAAATATAGCTGTACATACAGTGTCATGATGCAGTGGAAAGGTGGGAGCCCAGGTTTCTGATGAATGCTTTCGATGTGCCATACCTCACCTGAACATATCTAGAAATTTCTTTTTAGTAGAGAGGAATGCATTTTATCTTGTTTAAGCTACACTGATTCATTTGTTCATTTTCTGTCTCTTATTTTCAGTTGAACTTTATCGTAACAGGTACTCATAATAAGATGAGTAATGCTGGATTACACCTATGCTTTCAAGATTCCAATTAATCTTCATGTCTCCCATAAGCTATTTTTCAACTGTTCTAGAATTGGGTGATCCTTTCTCTGAACACTTGTAGAAGTTGCCATTTTTAATATTCTACTTTATGACTGTTTTTTCTGGTTTTGGTAAACTGTTGCAGGACAACATACAACCTGAAAGGTGCACATATTATCATTGCAGAGTGCAGTGCACTTTCAGAAGGTAAATATACCCAAGTAACTGTTAGCAGTATCCAGGAAGACCCCTTTGTAATAACTTCCAACTGCTACAGCCCACCAAAGCATAATTATTATCTTGGCTTTTAGTTGTATACAGTGCAGACACAATCTATGTTGAGATTTTGAGTCTGATGTGTTTTCTGCTATGTAAGTGAAACTGTTTGCTATAATCTGATAGTTTGTGTTCCCCAAAGTTTATATATTGAAATCCTAACTTCCAAATGATGGTATTAGGAGGTGGAGCCGTTGAAAAGTGATTAGGTCATGAGAGTTTCACTTATGGATAGGATTAGTGTCCGTATGAAGCAGGCCCAAGGGAGCTTGCTTCCACTATGTGAGGACACAGCAAAAACTAGAATGTGGACCTTCATTACATACCAAGTCTCTTGGCAACTTGATCTTGGACTTCGCAGCCTCCAGAACTGTGAGAAATAAATTTATGTTGTTTATAAGCTATACTTTGGTATTTTGTTACAGCAGCCCAAATGAACTTGAACACTCATTCCTGCTCTTACATGTTGTATTCATTTGTTCATTCATTACTTTATAATATTTTCTAGTATGCTATGCCACATTTAAAAGAGCATTTTGCTCTAATAAACTGTTAAGCTTTTGTTCCCTAGTTTATGACTACTACAGTGCTACTCCTTATATTCTTTTACCTGTCTTTGGCAAAACTGTTCATTTCTTCTTTGTTGGGTATAACCAGAGTGTAATTGGTGGATCACAAGATATAGAAGTGTAATAGTAAGGCCAAATAGTGTTCCAACATGGTTATGCCAATTTACACTTCCACTGGTGGCCTCTAAATAGTAATCCATATGTCCCACTATTTATTGGGTAATCCCCATAGAAAGCTAACTAAACTAGGTTTTGTTTATGTCTTCACTCTGTTAAGTATTCAGAAAAGAAGAACATAATTTCCATCTGCATATCTCTCTAACCTACCACTTTTGGGGTATTCAGAAATATTTTTAATGATAGTTACTGCTTTATACTGAAAATGCCTATTAAATTATTAAATAAAGATTGCCAAAGTTAATAAGTTAATATTAATTAGGTAATTTTTTAACACTCTCAGGGTATTTTTTATATGGCCTGTTATTGACTACACAGAGATGTTTTAGTTGTTTAAATGTAAGTAATATATTTAAACAAATAAACCTTATAAAATTATTAAAATAAATTTAGTATTTTCAGGGTACAAGATAATAGATGTTTGGATATGGCACCCATGCTAACTAAAAATATGTTACAAACACTAGGAAGTTTGATCTGGTAATAAAGACATTTCTTTGTATGACTAAAAGTAAGAATCTCCTACAATATAAACCATTATTTACTCAGCCATGAACTTCACCGACCTCACCTGGCCTAACTTGTCACTGGTGACTTGCTAGGCTTTACTGCAGCCCTTGAGACTCATGGTGGCATTTACTGCAGCCCTTGAGACTCACTACCTAGCCACCTTTGTCCTCATCACTTCTGGCTTTATATGTACATACTATAAATTAATGGCTTTGTGGTGATAGGATGGTCTTCTGGAAATGTGTAAGTAGTATGTTGCTCTTCGGAGGAAGAACATTTATCTTGGTCCTAGCGAGAAAGAATTTTGATCAAAAGTGGAAGTTACCAATCATTAACAATCAAAGTCAGCAGATCTGCAGTAGAGCTCCATACCAGGTCTATGCTGGGAATTTAGAAGAAAAGGCAATGTGATTATGGGAACATGTCATGAGTAATGAATATTGGAGAAAGTAGGACCATTGAGAGAAAGCTGAGTTATTTTGGAAACTCCCTCCAAAACCTAGAACAGTGAGAACAGATACAAGTTTATCAGCAGGAAGGAGAACCTACCAGATCTAAGTAGGAAGCAATTCTTAGGCCACAGAGACAGGAAACAAATAAGGCTCTTCTTTGAACAAAAATATTCTGTGGAAGTGGGGAAAACATGGGTAGCCAAAGGCGCCATACCAAATAATTTCAGACAGATCACACAGCCCTTGCACATGTGTATTTGATTGGGCAAAAGAAGAAAGGGGAAGAGTTGAAGGAAAGGGAGAACAGGTACACAGCTCAGCACTGAGATTAGCAAAGTGAACTCAGTATAGTTAGCACCATTACAGATTTATGATCTAGCAGAGAAGGCAGACTCATACATTATAAACAATAATATTATGGTATAAGTTTCTTATTCAGATTGCCAGAGGTACCCTGATAGAAAGGAAAAACATAAAAATCAGATTCAAACAAACTTGATATTCAATGCTGAGACTGCCACTTCTTTATTCTGTTTATATGTAAAATGGAAGAATAGTAGCAACCTACTACACGTTTTTGTTATGATTAAAGGCAATCATCAATTTAAGTAGTGAGCTCTATAATCTTAATAAAACCTAATATTATTGTTTTAATTATCTTGTGCCAGGCACTTGTCTAATGCCTTTACATATTTTAACTAATTTAATCTTCATAATATTAGAATGAGGGAAGTATGGTTAGTATATAATTATGTATAAGAGAATTAAATCATAGAGAGTCTTAGACACTAGACCAAGGTTGTTTACTTAGGAGCTGGTTGAGTTATACTCAAATGTAAGTAGTACACATCTGAAGCGATTAATACATAGTATGTTAACAAATAACAATATCAAGTGGGAATGCAGATGTATGTTCCACAATTCCTTTGTTTATAAGTAAACAGAAGCCTAAAGTATCACAGACCAGAGGGTTTGGAAATAAGCTCACTTAACTGAATCTCAGAAAGGTCAATGGTAGAGACAGCCTTATGATGACTGGACTCAGAAACCTGAATAGCAGATTTCCTTATCTTGCTCTGACTTTTGTTTAGCTCTATGTGTTAATCATTTAGTGATACTTAGCCCACAGCCAAGATCAGTGCAGTATTTGTATCTTTATTGCCTTAAGGCAGTATAGGAAAATGACACTTCTTTTCTCCAACTATTGTTTGAACAATACCAAGGCAGAGCTCTGATTGGCCAAGGTTGTGTTAATGGGCTCACGGTAAGCCAATGTGAGGTAGAGCTAATGTCAAGAAAAGTGCAGACAGAAGGAGCAAGCCAAATAAGGTTACTAAGTTTTGGGGTGTGAGGTATTTATTTGTCTTATTGCAAAGGTTGAACTGAGTAAATGTATGTGGTTAGAGAGAAGGGACTGGTGGTTTCTAGGATGGCTTTGACTTCCTGAACATTATGCACACTTCATTTTTTTTCTCTATCATGTAACTTTAAATAAATTCATTACATTATTAATTATAGTTTTATTTGACAAATTTTAGACACCTTCAGTATATTACATATAGCATCCTGATAAAAGGAATTTGACTAAAATGAAGATTTCTGCTTAGAAGATAGGTAGGACAAGAAATGCAAAATACCTTGAAAGGAAAAGAAGTCTTAATTCTTTATAAAAGGTTATCTGAATGATTTTCTTGATTATTTCCATCTTTTAAAAAGGTAGATATTATGTGGTAATTGTTCTTTTAACTACCGACACAATTAATGCCTAATGCATGAGAAATAGAATTTACGGTTTTATTTGGCATGTACTTAAGCACCTGCATAGCAATTACTGGTGTGACATTTTTGTCTGCACTATAAAGCATTGCACATCTTCTCTTTTATCAGTTCAAAAATGAAGCAAAGAGCCTCGCTCCTTGGGGAGTACCTGCCCTGATCTTATCTGGTAGAATGAAAATATGATTGCCTTACTGACATTGTAAATTATGCTTTCCCAATGCTAGGATCCTTCTGGAATAGAAGTCTACACCATTAGTGTGACTCTTCTGCTCTATTGGAAGTTGTTTTACCTTTAACAATACTTAAATAGAAGAACTTTCTTTTTTTTTTTTAATTTTAAATTATATGGCAAATGAACATCACAAAGGAATATTTCTTATGAAATACAGGATGAAACATTTCTCCCTATTGTAATGACTACTATAAAGATCTCATTCAAATGGTGAGCGAATATCAAAACTAGAGTTAAATGAAACTATATTAATTTCTTTCTCTGAAACAAGTAGTTAAATGGCTCTCTCCAGTGGACTCTCTGATTTTTTTTTCTATTTATGATGAATCAAAAACACAAACAGCCAATAACTGTCACTACCTTGAAAGTAAAAGTGAAATCCTTGTTTGTGTGGTCTCTGTAGACATTTTCATGCCAAAGGTTGTGATTTCTCCAAGATTCTTATTATACTCAATGACCTCAAATGATTTTGGGTGAAGCTGTGCACTTGTGTCTGGTTTTTCTCTTACCTGATAACATTCAACTTCTTTTCATTATTTTTTTTTATCGTTTTTGCTGCCTTTCTGTAATGTCACTTGATTTTCCTTTTAGTCATTAATTTTTTTGAACTAAAAGGAAAAAGACTGCACTTTTTATACACCTCGAAATGCTTTTCTATCAAACTGCTCTTGAAAAACCTATTTTTCATGACACAATTGCAGAATAAACCTATGGTTAATACCTTATTTACACAAATGGAAGGCTATTATATCTGTGTTTGGCGACCTTGAAACTGTATTGTGTTCAGTGCCCTTTTTATAACCTTAATTACTGGGGAATACAGAGCTTTAAAGAAAGACTAACATTTCACTTTAACATCCACAATAATCTATTATAAAGCCAGCCAAGCCAGTCCCCAAATACAGAGAAATGTTATTACATGCTCAGCTAGCTGTCAAGGGGCCATGAGTCAGTGGCTTACAGTTATCAAAAGTAACAAGGTTGTTCAGAATTTCCTCCAACAAAGCCAGCCAGCTTATGGAAGGATTAAGTTCTCTTTGATTAGAACAACTGGAACATGTCCTACCCCTTTAATTAGCATTCCCTTTTGCTTGGTGGAGGCTGGTAATTTGACACTCACATTAGGCATATCAAGAAATGATTTGGTATTTTGTCCCATTCATAAGCATTAGAGCCATGGTATATACTTCCACATCAACTAAAATTGGAGCTTCTAAAGGATTTATGTTCAAAACCCTGTAAAATCTCAAGGGCACTATGCCTCTAATAGACAAAATGCAATAACACTCTAATATAATATGTGGCAGGAGACTTGGTTAGCCTTTAGGCATAGTATATTAACCTAAGGCCATGTTCTTTTTGCTTTCTATCTTTGGGAACAAAAAGTTTTATGTCAGCTTTATTGATATCTTACCATTTTATGTTTTAATTCATACCTTAAAGCAATGCAGCAGGAAGACCTCTACTTATGCTGCTGGGTTACTTAGTTGGTGAGTAAATATAATTTTTCAGTGACCACACTAAACACAGCAGAGCAGAGGCTACATAAAATCAAAGCAGGAGGTGACATGCTGCCATTCCTCCAGGAACACATACTCTATGGAAAACAGACTTAGGCATAAATATCTGCTTTCCCCAATTTACAGGCTGTTTCTACTTTCACCATTCTCTTTTTATGCAACCCTGTTTTATTTGCTTCATTTTAATATTCTTTTCTAGGTTTTCCACATAGCATTTCTTTACTCTCTTCTTCCTTCAACACTCCCTCTCCTTTTGAATGGGTTAATATAGAATAGAAAATTTTTCCATTGTGAAATTACATACTGTCTGTTTTATTTATATGTACAAAAATGGTAAAAGTAATAAGCAACTTGTGGAAATGAAACCTTGTTCATTCATATAGCTTCCAATGCAATTTGGAAAAAGAATGATAAGAATGTAAAATAAATGAAACAGCTTAATTGGAAAAAGGCAGACCTCATTGAAATGCTTTCATGTTAAGTACATTCTGTTCTACAATTGAGTAGCTATTGCATTGACTTTATTTCTAAGGGGACGGCCTATGTTTTACTTCTAAGTTACACAATTTAGATTTGAATTTCATATTTTCTTCAAAAAATTGTCAGAGAATCATATATTAATGAAAGATTATAGTATATTTTAGTCTTTGGAGAATGTCCTTAAGTACTCTGCTATTTACACTTGTATACTAATCTACTCAGCCAAACATTTATGAGATGCCACTATTGATGAGAGGTACAGGAAGTATTTGAGACATCAGATAAAATTCCTGTCTATTCTCAAGGAACAGAATAGCTGATGGTAACTTCTAATAAAAGGCACTTCACTTAATTTGCAACCCAAAGAGAAGCTTTGCTATTATCACTTTATTTAGAAGGCATAGCCTATCTTTAGTCTCAGTTGTTGTTAGTGTGCCTGTGTTTTGGGGTGGTTGGGGAGAATGTACCAGACAGCAGAGTGTTTGGTTTATTCTTTTTTTTTTTAACGTTTCTTCTTTTATTATGATTTCAATAGGTGTTGGGGAAACAGGAGATGTTTGGTTACATGGATGAGTTCTTTAGTGGTGATTACCCAGGTTTTGGTGCACCCATCGCCCAATGTGTAGTCTTTTATCCCTCAACCTCCTCCCACACTTTTTCCCAATTCCCCAAAGTACATATCATTCTTATGCCTTTGTGTCCTCATAGCATAGCTCCTACTTATAAGTGAGAACATATTATGTTTGGTTTTCCATTCCTGAGTTACTTCACTTAGAATAATGGTCTCCAATTACATCCAAGTTGCTGCAAGCGCCATTATTTTGTCCCTTATTATGGCTGAGAAGCATTTCATGGTGTATATATACATACACACACACACAAACACACACACACACACACATATATATATATATATACCATAACATGGTGTGTGTGTGTGTGTGTGTGTGTATACACACACATATATGTATAAAATATTTCATGATATATACATAACTTTTTAAAAATTATACTTTAAGTTCTGGGGTACATGTGCAGATCTTCCAGGACTGTTACATAGGTATACACATGCCATGGTGGTTTGGTTTATTCTCTAATTAAGATGAATGAAGTTGACCGGTATTGTCTTGCCTGAGAGCCTCTTCTCTCTTTATGAAGTAAAAAGTGGAATTTCAAGCGCAGAGTAGAGACATGGGTTTGGAGATATGAGGGTGAAGAAGGTTTTAAATGGCAATTGTGGATAATGGGAGCTAAGCTGATTTGGGAAACATGGAAGAGTTGCTATGTCACACTGAGAACATAGATTTCCAATTGTGACATTTTTCTCCAACACCTCTCAGCATGCCACGTGTACATACAGAAAGACTTAAGATTACACATTTTCTATGTTTATCTATTAAAGGGAAAATTTGCCTAGGAGTTGATAAGTTTATAAATAGGTCAGTTTAAGAAAACACTAAGAGCAAACTCATTTTACTGTAATAAAGAAAGCGTCAAAATTGTATTCTAATAAATATTTACTTTTGCTATTAGGGTGTGGTATGGACCATGACCTGTCCTAGTAGGCTACGGCAAGCATAATCTCTCTGCTGCTTTCCGTGTTTTTTTTTTCCTTAGTGGGGAATCAGATTTAACCTCCGAGGTGCATGCACAAAATTCTTTGAAATCATAAGTACAGATATAGTTTCCTTGTATGTTTTATTTTTAATTTCCACTGCAAAAAATGGTGTAAGTCACCTACCAACAACAGTTCTTCCAAAAGTTACTATATAGATTTAGAATCACTAGGTGTGTGATTTCTGAAATTATTTTTAAACCTCCAGGGCCATACATCTTTGAAGAATACACAATCTATGTTCTAACACATGGAGGCATTTTCTCCGGGCCAAAAAGTAAAAAGTACTATAGAGAACAAAGTTATTTGTTTTATACTCTAATTCCCTCATGTAACATGATAAGCCACTTAGAATGGGACCAGTGGGTCAGATTAGTCCTACAGGTTTGATGTGTTTCGTCAAACTAGCATTTAAAACTTTTTCAGTTTGAAAAGTTTCTCAGTGGGCATTCACTTTCCAGTTTACACATTCTCCAGCTCTTTTTATATTATTTTGCTTCAGATTCACCTATTTATATTCTTTGCCTCCATAGGCATCTTATCTGAGATAGGAAATACTGCTTTCAGACTACATTCTACCTCAACACATGTTAATACTAGTCAGAATAAACAAGTGTGAAGGAAGTTGCTTGATTTTAATTGAATAAGGGTTATAATTTAATGATGATTATATTAATTATATTGAATAAGGGTTATAATTTAATGAGTGACAGATTTTTTAAAAAAATATATTTCTCAGAATAATTATATAAAATAGATACTTTTATCTGCATTTTATAGGTAAGGAGACTACATTTTATTGAGTTTAGAGCATCTTCTCATAATCACAGTCTATAAGGGATAGAACCTGAATGTAAGCTCTTTAGAGTCTGTCTCACTCTGGTTCTTAAGATATTAATCTCAGCTCTACCACACAGCTTAGGTTTTTTAAGAAAATTTCTGTAGTTTCATTAAATAAATGGATGAGTAATTATTTTTTAACTGCTCCTATAAATCTTAAGTGGAAAAATTAAAATTGCATTATATTCTATAAGGTTTTTAAATTTTATCTTGTTCAATCTTCACAAAACCTATGAAGCCTGAAGAGATTAAATAATTGCCCAAAAATTACAGTGTCACTAGGTAGGTCAATTTGGATTTAAATCTGTCCAAGTTGCAGAATGCAAACCTCAATAGCCCCAGTGAGTGAAGATTCGTGAATGTTTACTCAGACCTACTGTCACTGAAAGAAGAGGTTGGCAGACCATCAACCTGTAGGTTCTAATCTGGCCTTTATCATTTGTGATACCTGAGAAATCTTGAAAAAAAGAATTTAGCTTCATATAAATTAAACTTGGATATACTTAGGATCATAACATTTATAGTCATTATGTGCTAAATTATTAACACAATTTTTCATTGTGATTTTGTGTTGAGTTTCTTATATTTCCAGGGCTTAGCTCATGGCCTGTCAATGAATAGATATTCAGTAAGTACTTGAAGAAAAAAATTGTTGCATATCATCAGATAGCATATACTGTGTATAACGACTTCCTTCTTATTAGGCTTTTTATCATTACTTGGTATTAACTGCTTTATTATCAGGCTATAAAACAAGTAATAACACTACAAATCAAGTGTCAATTACAGTTAAATGAAACAAGAGGTGTTAGAGAAACAACATCTAACTAAAAATAACCTCAGATGAAAGGTGTTTATGTCATAGTAATTGCACATATAGATAGCAAAGTTTTTTCACATGCATGGCTCAAGACACAGCAATTCAAGAAGAAATTTTCTCATTTTTCATCCAGATGTATCCCTGATAAAATTACTTTGTGTGCTAAGCAATACCAACCACACTTTTCTAAAATATCCATACAAGCATGTAGGTTTTAAAACAAATTGTATGCCATTATTTTAGTTATTCTATTAGTGTAAGCCTTACCAAGTCAGCAACCTAATGTTAACTCAGCTTAGTTTTTTATTTATAGCAGAGGGAAGGTTGGATATTTTGGAAGATCATATTATGTGGAGCTTCCACTTTTGTTTTATACATCTATCTTGTAAGTACTACTTAAAATGATGCTGTTAGGTTATGAAAATGTGATTGACAAGAAAATCCCATCAGTTCTGTCTTCACTTGACCATGCCAATTTCATTAGGCAAAACATATTCTGTTTAAATTTGCTTTTGAATTCGCATCTATATGATTGCTAGCTTCAATGAATACCATTATGTTATCATGTTTTAGGTGATCAGTCTTTGTCCATTTCCTGAAAATTGACATTATTAATAGAAGAAATATATTTTATGAAATTCTAGATTTCTTATAAGAATATGGTTATTGATAGGACTGTATAGAAGTTCCGGTTTACTCACTTTCCACGTGCATGATCTTAGACAAAGTAGTTAAAATGTCTTCGTCTTTAGATTTAGATCTGTAAACATAGACACATTCCGAAGATTAATGAGAGTACATGCAAAGTAAGCAGCACAGATCTCAGGTTATACAAATAACTCAATGTTATTTTCCTATTGTGTCTTCTTCTCTTCTTCACAGGCTGTGTCTTCTTCTCATCTTCACACGGGCAAATCCAATGCTAAGTGAGAATGTAAGGACCAATCCACCTTCAGAAAAGTGTGAATTAGGATGGGAAACAGTAGGCAACAGAATTAAATAAAAAATAAAAACAACAACTAATAATCATTGATTGCCAACTACATGTAGTGATTTTCAAGTTTTAGATGCACTTTCTAATACAATTACAAGAAGCCTGTGGAGTGAAAATATCAATCACAATTTACAGAGAACAAAGTTGAAACGTCTGTCTCCCCCAACAACACACATGAAATTGGTAGTCATAGGCTGTTGGATATCTATCTTTGTGTACCTTCGGTGAAAATAAAAAGTTACGTCTTTTGTCCCTGTAGATTCATAAACATCTTCTCAACAAAAAAATGGTTGCTACTGGGGACAAATAATTTCTATTTTTCATCTTCCTCATAAAAAGGTAAAATATTTTTAATTTGTTATTTTCCAAGATTGATATATTCTTCTTCCTTCTGCTTTCTCTACATCATAAATCTAGATATGATTTGTAAATAATACTTATCAATGGAGTGACTTCTCTTAGCAGAATTCTCTTTTGACTTCTCTTAGCCAATTTAAGAAAACTTTGTTTGCTTCAAATAGCATAAAAGATTTCTAAAATTGTAAGTATTCCTGAAGGAGAATTCTAAAGTTTAAGTGTATCTTGTTAACATCACCTCTAGGAGGTATATTCAGCCTTGATACTATGTAAAAATGGGAGAGACTTCTAGCTTCAGCTATAGCTGTAAAGAGTTGGAAGGTTTTCATTTCTGTCCTCACAAATTGAAAATCAACAATTTTCCTCCCACTTTTCTTTGAGGTCACAGAGTAAGCCAACCCCCACAAATCTAGAAAGACCAGCAAATGCATAGCATTGCAGTCAAGATATGCCTACCGGGAGTAAAAGGTGCTGAGACCATAAACTGGTACTTTTAACTAAAGTGGGAGGCTGACTGTAAGATGATATGAGAATGAGAATGCTGTGGGACTGTTGTCTTGGGGATAGCATATTTTTGCAAGGTTTACCTCCAGAGACCCCATTCTGGTTCTCATGTGTAAGACTCTGGCAGGAGTATGGTAAGAATAATAATTGTGAAACACAACCTGAGCTCTGTCTGACTTCTGGCCTCCAGAATGATGAAAGAATACATTTTTGTTGCTTTAGGCCTCCCAGTCTATGGTAATTTGTTGCAGGGGTCATGGGACTCTAATAAAGTATCCAAACATAGTATCCCCCATCTCCAAAGAAAAAAAAAGATACAAAAATAATAAATTTTGGTCAGGTGCAGTGGCTCAAGCCTACAATCCCAGCACTTTGGGAGGCCAGGGAGGGGGATCGCCTGACGTCAGGCGTTCAAGACCAGCCTGGCCAACATGGTGAAACCCCATTTCTACTAAAAATATGAAAATTAGCTGGGCATGGTGGGACATGCCTGTAGTTCCAGCTACTTGGGAGGCTAAGGCAGGATAATCGCTTAAACCTGTGAGGCAGAGGTTGCAGGGAGCCAAGATTGTGCCACTGCACTCCAGCCTGGGCAACAGAGCAAAACTCCATCTCAAAAAAAAAAAAAAACACGAAGTTTATCTTAACCTATTTTCCTCTTCAGCTATAATCCCATTTTCTCATCCCTTGTGCTATCAATGCCCTTGAAAGAATTGCCTCTACCTGCTGCTTCCAATTCTGTTTCTCATGAGCAATTCCAATTGGGTTTTTCTTTTTTTTACATCACTACAAAGGAAATCACTTTTACTAAAGTTATCAAAGACCTAAAGTAATAGATTCTAAATCCGACCATTATTTCTCAGTTATCTTAGTTGACCTATGAGCAGGCTTTGATACAAGTGATCACTCTCCTCCCTTAAAAAATTTCTCTACTGAGCTTCTAGGGCACCTCATTCACCTGTTTTCCATTAACCTTACAATTGGTACTTACTGTCTTATCTCTCCGGCTTTTATATTTTGAATTTCTTTTGGCGGTGCTCTTTGAGTTTCATCTTAAAAACTCACTTAAATATACTCACTCCTTGCATAATTTTAGCTGATGGTATGGTTTTAAAATCTATTTACATCCTGATGAATTCTAAATCTAAATTTCTATCCTACTTCTTTTTACATGTACTTAGATGTGTATAATTATCCCAAATGTAACATATCCAAAACTGAGCTTCTAATATTCCTTTCTAATTTTTTCTTTTCTCATGATAGTTCATACCTCAGCCAATGGCAACCTTATCTTTCCAGTCCTGTAGGTAAAAATATTTGAAGGATTTTTGACTCATCTTTCATTTGCTTCTCAAAACCATCAGGAAATTCTCTAGGTTCTCTTCAAAATAAATTCAGAATTAGACCACTTTTCACTTTACAACTCCCAATACTCTCATCCAAGCTAACAATCTTTCTCATGTGGATTAGTGAAATAGCTGTCTCTATTATCTTTCTTTTGCCTTGTTTTCAATTTCCTCTCAAAATGGCAGCCACTGTGATCCTATTAAAATATAAGCCAGCTCATGTTATGTCTTTGCTCAAAACCAGCCAATGTCTTCCCACACTACTCAAAAAAATACCAAGAATTTATATACATATATAATGGCCTTAAAGTACCTACAAGATCTGCCCGCTTCTATTATCTCTGAAATCTCATTTTGTATTGCCTCTCTCAAGCACTATACTTAACCATAGGACCATCTTTCATTTTATCAAACAAATCAGGCACTAAATTCTTCCTTCTCTGCCTCCCTTCCTTCCTCTTTTCCTCCTTCCCTCCCTCTCTCCTTCCCTTCCTCCCTCCCTCCTTCCTTCTTTCCTTCCTTCATTTCTTCTTTCTTTCCTTTTTTCCTTCCCTCCTCCCTCCCTCCCTTTCTTTCTTTCTTTCATCTCCTCTTATTCTAAATTATTCTCCTCCAGATTTGTTTTTATAAAAGGCACTTTGTCATTTAGTACTTTATTGACTTCCTTGTCTAAAATTTCATTTCTCCTTCCTATTTTGTTTTTATTTCTCAGCCCATATCAATATCTAAAATTCTACATATTTTACTTTTTTGTCTTGTTTAGTGTGTATTTCCTAGATTTTAAGGACCATGAAGTCAGAGATATCTGTCAGTTGTTTTCACTTTTGTATTCCCAGTACCTGGCACAAGATTAGAACATAATAAACATTAGTTGAATGACTAAATAAATGTTGGAAATCATTAACTCTGAGAGGTGGAATACTACAAACTAACATATAAAAACAAAGGAACTTCGTTTATATCTTATCGGTGATTTTTTTCCAGAAAAGTAAAAGATGCTCAAGTCACACAAATCCTAAGAGCTGAAGTTTGGGCAATTTGCCAAATATTCTGTATTAAATTTTGAATATCATAAGCTATTTAGATTCTAGTTTTCCCTTATAACAATCTATTTCTTTGTGATATATGATTAGCTATTTTTTCCAAAATTATGAGTATTTACTCCATGTCAAAATATACTTTTCATTGTGATTACCTCTGTTATGGTGATTGTAATCAGTGATCTTTGATGTTACTGTGATGATTGTTTTGGGAGTCAAGAACTGTACCCATATAAGATGGCAAACTTAACCAATAAATGTGTGTATATTCTGAGTGCTCCACCAAAAAGCCATTTCCCTATCTCTCGCCCTCTCCTGGGACCTCCCTATTCCCTTAGACACAATGTTGGAATTAGGCCAATTAATAACCCTTCAATGGCCTATACGCACTCAAGCAAAAAGAAGAGTCACATATCTTTCACTTTAAATTAAAAGCTAACAATGATTAAGCTGAGTAAGGAAGGAATGTAGAAAGATAAGATAGGCTGAAAGGTAGCCCTTGTGTGCCAAACAGCCATGTCGTGGATATAAGGAAAAAAGTCTTGAAGAAAATTAAATGTGCTATTCCAGTCAACACATGAATGTTAAGAAAGTGGAACAGCCTTATTACTGACTGGAGAAAGTTTTAGTGGTCTGACTAGAAGATCAAACCAGCCACAATATTCTCTTAATAATTGGGAATAATTATTCCAAAGCATAATTCAGAGCAAGACCCTAAGTCTCTTTAATTCTGTGAAGACTGAGAAAGGTGAGGAAGCTGCAGAAGAAAAGTTAGAAGCTAGTAGAAGTTTGTTCATGAGGTTTAAGGAAGGAAGCCGTCTTCATAACATAGAAGTATAAGGTGAAACAGAAAGTACTGATGCTAAGCTACCCCAAGTTATCCAGAAGATCTAGATGAGATAATTGATGAAGGTGTCCGTAATACACAATAGATTTGCAGCATACACACACACACACACACACACACACACACAAAGCCTTTTATTGGAAGAAAATGCCATCTGGGACTTTTCATAGCAAGAGAGGGGAAGTTAATGTCTAGCTTCAAAGTTTCAAAGGACAGACTGACTCTCTTGTTAGGCACTAATGCACCTGGTGAGCTGGTGACTTTAAGTTGAAGCCAATGCTAATTTACCATTTCAAAAATTCTAGGACCCTTAAGATTTTTTTTTTTTTTTTTTTTTTTTTGAGATGGAGTCTCACCCTTGTTGCCCAGGCTGGAGTGCAGTGTTGTGATCTTGGTTCACTGCAACCTCCACCTCCCGGCTTCAAGTGACTCTCCTGCCTCAGCCTCCCAAGTAGCTGAGATTATAGGCACCCACCACCATGCCCCTCTAATTTTTGTATATTTAGTAGAGACAGGGTTCACCATGTTGGCCAGGCTGGTCTTGAACTCCTGACCTCAAGTAATCCACTGGCCTCGGACTCCCAAGGTTCTGGGATTACAGGTGTGAGCCACTGTACCCGGTCAGAAATTTATTAAACCTACTCTGCCTGTAATTTAGAAATGGAACAAAGCCTGAATGACAACATACCTCTTTATAGCATAGTAAGCCCACTGTTGAGAACGACTGCTCAGAAATATAAGACTTCTTTCAAAACACTAGGCCTCAGTGATGCATTTAGTCACCCAAGAGCTCTGATGGAAATGTATAGGAGTTTAATATTGTTCTTAAGCCTGCTAACACAGCAACCATTCTGCAGCCCATGAATTAAGAAGTAATTTCAAGTCTTATTATTTAAGAAATACATTTTGTATGTGTATCACTGTCATAGAGAGTGATTCTTCTTATGGATGTGGCAAAGGAAATTGAAAACCTCTGGAAAGGATTCACCATTCTGTATGCCATTAAGAATGTTTGTGATTTATGGGAGGAGTTCAAAATAGAAACTTTAACAATTGTTTTGAAAGGTTGATTTCACCCCTTATGAATGACTTTACAGGATTAGATTTCAGTGGAAAAAGCAACTGCAGATGTGGTATAAATAGCAGGAAAGGTGAAATTAAAAGTGAAGCCTGAAGATAGTTCATTAACAGTGAACCACTGAATTGCTACAATCTCATGATAAAACTTGAATGGATGAGTTACTTCTGATGGATTAGCGGGGAAGGTAGATTTTTGAGACAGAATCTACTTTGTGAGAAGATGCTGTGGAAGATTGTTGAAATGACAAAAATAATTTAGTATATTATATAAACTCAGTGGATAAAACAGTGATAAGGTTTGAGAGGACTGACTCCAATTTTAGAAGGAACTTGCTCTGGCACGTGTATACCTATTTAACAAACCTACATATTCTGCACATGTATCCCAGAACTTAAAGTATAATAAAAAAGTGCTACTAAACAGCATTGCCTGCTACAGAAAAATCTTTCTTGAAAATGAAAATCCATAAATGTGACAAACTTCCTTGCTTCTTTCCATAAATTTCCACAGCCATACCAACCTTCAGCAGTTGCCAACCTGACCAGTCAACAGATATCAATGTCAAAGCAAGACCCTCCAGTAGCAAAATGACTATGATTCACTGAAATCTCAGATGATATATCTAAGGTACATATACATATACATATACACAGACACATACATATACATGTACATGTGGACCAAAGTATATACATTTTAGACACAATTTTCTGGGCACCATCATACAACCCATTACAGATACTGATGAGAATGGTGTGTCAGAAAGGAAAAACTAATGCTGCAGAAGACAGATTTGCTAAATCAATATTGTTGAGAAAGCAATAGGAGATGGGAATTAGTACATGAGGAGAGTACAGGACAATGCTCTCACTGCAGTAGGATAACTCTTAGTGTATATGGGCACATAGATGAATAGATGGGAGTGATATCTCTTAGAACTTCTCTCCATGCCAGGCACAATGGCTTACACCAGTAATCTCAGCACTTTGGGAGGCTGAGGCAGGCGGATCACCTGAGGTCAGGAGTTTGAGACCAACCTGAACAACATGGTGAAACCCTATCTCTACTAAAAATACAAAATTAGCCAGGTGTGGTGGTGCATGTCTGTAATCCTAGCTACTCAAGAAGCTGAGACAGGAGCATCACTTGAACCTGTGAGGCAGAGGTTGCAGTGAGCTAAGATGACGTCACCTCATTCCAGTCTGTTGGACAGAGGAAGACTCCATCTCAATTAAAAAAACAAAAAACAAACAAACAAAAAAACTTCTTTCTTGGTTAAGAAACAAAACTATTGACTTACGTTTTTTTTTTTTTTTTTTTTTTTTTTCAGAAGAAAACATGAGATGAAGATTTTTTGTTCAAGCAATTTATTAAAGAAATGTTCTCAGGACAGACTATTAACAAAGAAATGGGAGGAAGACAGGAAAGGATAGAAAGTCAAGGAAAAGCACAACTTAAGGCACAGTACTATAGAAACTTGATTTTGTAAAGGAATTTCGGAGTATAATTTATGCTGAAGAGTAATTAAAGGAAAGTTAGCTGAAATTTCACACAACAACATGCATCATTGGTTCTTTACTTGCTTTCCAGGGTAATGAATCCCCAGTATGTCTGATGCAAACCCTCCATTAATCAGAGACAGCTGTTTGAACAGACGCCCTAGGTGCTAGCCACTTGAAGTGAAAGAACCCTGAAACCAAGAGCCAAACAACAAACAAACAAAAAAAGAGGCAGAAGGTGACACATATTCACACATAGCATGACACACTATTCAATACAATCATTGGCTGAGACTGAATATAAGAGAAAGGACATTGGAAATTTGAAGAGAGAAGTACAAGAATTAAAGAATTGTCTAAGCAGGCAGGAGTCTAGCTAAGATTCCAAGTGAAAATAGACTTGGCTAATAGACTGAAACTGCTGAGAGAACTAAGAAGCTGCTACATTTAAAATGAGATGAGTCACTAGGAGTGAGTTTTCCTCTAGCCATCATCATAGAACAGGAAGACAGAGATTTAACCAAGGTTGTTGTTTTACTAAAAGGCTATGACAGAAAGACAAGGGCCAGTGGACAGATCTGCCATGTGATTTAAGTTGGGTAAGACAGTCAAAGAAGACATAGTGAGTGAGGAACTAAGCATTAGTAAGATGAATTGAAGTGGGCTGAGCGATTGTTCCAATTGGGGTATTTATAGAAAATAGCTAAAAACATAAGAAGTGGCAATAGGAAATCTAGGCATTTTATGATTAGAAAGGGAATAAAGTTGTGGTAATGATAAAATCAAAGTAGAATCACAGAAAGAAATGGATAGATAGAATGGAGGAAAAGATAATTGAATGAAAGAAAGACAGGAAACCAAGATGTCAACATGTTGATAAGAACATGAGTATAGATACTGATGTCACCAATAATTATCAGAGGAATAGCACTGAGCTACTAAAAATAACAGGTGCTAAAAATTTTTATCCTGGAGCTAAAAATCTTCAAGGAATAAGAGGGAGTAACTCAATTGGTAAATGACTGTAATCCAAGGAACTGTGATGGGAGGTGTAATCTGATTATGTGAGTTTCAAAGCAGAAGGAAGAGAGAGGGGCAATATTCTAAGTGCCATAATGAACAACAGTCATTCTGTCTCCACACCCAGTATGATGAGAGCTTTGGAAAGGTCCTCTCTTGAAATGACTTCAGGAGAAGCAGTACCATCAGAGGGAGACTGGTCTCAGTCAATTCAGGAAGAAAAAGAAAAGCAGGAGAAAAGAGGAGTATATTGATAATTTACATTGAGTTTCAGAGGATATAGTGAATAATTTTTAGATGACAGGAGAGTTGTACATAAAGAGTAGAATTAAGGATTTGGTCATGAGGGGTGATCTGGGATTTGAGGCTTTTTATTGGACTACCATGAACAAGAAAGAAGGGCATGATGGCATTAGCCCTAAAGGACATAAGTCAGATAGCATTAAAGGAAGTATGAGTGCTGAGTTGGAAAAGGGTCTTACCAGGATGAAGAAGAAATCTTATGCTCCCACTGGAATAGGATTTGGTCAATACAAAACTAGACAGAAGAGAGAAGGGAATGCTGTGCTTTGCAGACAGGTGTTCCTAATCTTAGTGTAAAGGGTTCCTTTTGATGCATCCTTATGATGGTCTGCGGAGAGCTCTTATTCTGAGAGCCTCTCTCTTGGCCTTAGACGTCCATCTGAAATTTGAAATGACCAAAACAGGTTAAATTTGAGAAACTTTTAGATCCCAAGAGAATATCACCTGTTTTAATATGCTGTAATAAAAAGGTGCTTAACTTTCATTCTTACTAACCATTTTATATTAATTACATATATGTGTATCTGTACTTGACATGCCCTAAATTATTTTTGGCTTTCCCCATTTTAATTGACTGGGTATTATTAAAATTTACCATACAATTGATTGTACCTACTGACTTTTTCAAATTCTGATCTGGAGATTTCTTCTACAACTAGAACATTACCTAATGTCATTAATTTATCTAAGTACTGTAATTAGAAAAATAAATATCTTTTCTGCTTACTCTATTAATTTTGATTCCTCCTGTTGGTTCTTTTGGTTGAGTTGTTCCTCAGTGTTGGCTATCAAATGTACTTATTTTCCTAGATGAGATATCTGTTAGGCGACCTTTAGGATCCTTTGCCCAGACTACTTGTGACTAAGGTTTTGGAAGGAGATGCTGCAACTTTCGTTTGGTCTTTACTAGAGGAGCAGTAGAAAGGCTGGGAAGGCAGTGCGCACAGCGCTTTACAAGCAAATCTTCTGTGTATGGGCATCACATTCTACCTGAATATAGTCCACTGTCTAGGGCATTGCCCTGTTTCTCTACCCCAAATTCCGGAACCTTGTGCTTTTGCCTGGAGGCACATGCCTCAGTGGCTATTTCCTGATACAACTTAGCAGCCAGCCTACAGAGGAAACATTTCCTGGCTGCCTCTTCAGGGTAATCAACGTAATAACTTTTTAGGATACCACTGCCTCCCTTCCCTCCTTTTCTGTTGTTTTTCTCCATGAGCCCTTAATGACAGAAGTACACTTTGGCACATATCTTAGATATAGATTCCGTTTTCAAACTAATTTTGTCTGTTTTCTGTTTGAAGAAGTCTGCACAGTTTATGAGACTCAAACATTTCTTTTTCTTGTTATCTAGTGTAATCATGTATTTTGATTTTTTTTTGTCTCTATAAATTTGATGTTGGTCAGCCAAGCTTAATACATGCTTGTTTAGTCTTTGAATGGAGTGAGAGATTGTCTCTCAATGAAAAGGTAGGGACTTTGTGAAGCTAAGGAAAGAGAAAGATTTTGCACCACATGGAGACATCCTAGAACTAATGTGCACGACTCGAGCTACCCTTCACAGAGATTTGGGGGAATTGCTATCAAAACCAGTTATAAGCCAAGTTTTGTAAACTTATGTATCAGCCATTCTCATGTCTCTACCAATGTTCTGTTTAGTGTAATTTAGAAGTATTTTACCTTCTCACAAATATTTATTAGACAATTGTGGGATAGATAAGAAAGAAGATGTTTGTGATTTTTTCCAGTTACTAGTATGTAAATTTCTGGTGCCACATTGGAGAAAAGAAAACTGAGTTCTGTATTTGAAGTAGTTATTTTAAAAATATAATTAATAGAAGAAAATTATTAAATTACAGATTCAACCCTTTGTTTCTGGACCATTATAGAGCAGATATGAAAAGCAATTAGGCAGCTCACCTACCTGAAGCATTGTATATTATATTAATCTAAGGAAGTAATTTCATTACCTAATAAGCCACATTGGGAGTATATTTCTAGTGCTTGTTAGCACTCTAGAAACACCACCACGAAAATAAGTCAAAGAAAAGAATGTGTTTAGAGAGTAACTCAACAGAATAGATTTTTAAAATAGTAACCTTTCCCTAAAATAAAGCTGATTTGGTAAAACAATATTTCTAATTTTTTCCCTCTATTTTCAGCATTTTCAGAACTTCATACCCATTATCTCCAGACATCATGTCCCAGGGAAGGTAATAAATGCTGGGTTGAAAAAGCCAATCAAAGTAGTTCATGTTGGGACAGTCAGAAGCAAGAGGAAAGGCTCTAAGTAAGAGGGAGAGGAAAAAGGAATAAAAGAAGAGAAAAGAGATCTATTGAGCACATGTTTTGCATCACAACACTTGTGTATATTTTCTCAGGTAATTCACACAGCACCTCTGAATAATAGGCACAACTGTGATGAGTTTGTCTTTCCATCAATATTCTCATTCAGTAGGACCACGTCTTAGTGTTGATGACAGCTTTTGCTTTATGAAATAAAAAAAGGTATAGGGTTTTTGAAAGATTCTATGACAAAAAGAAAACTTGTCTATTTTAAAGCTATCTGTGTGTTCAGTTGGTTTGCTTAGGAGGACAAAAAAGTTCCTCTTAAAGTATTGCCTTTGACAAAGGAAAGTAATGTTTCTTTTTAATTTACCGAAGCTTGGTTCTAAGAACAGTGTATAGACAGGAGCAGTGTAAGCAAAAATCTGAGTTGAATTACTTTGGAAAATATAGTTATGTAAGTTTTGATGTGGCTACTAGTGTTGAAGAAAGTGTGAAAATAAGTTAAAAACAAACAAACAAAAAACAGATGCCAGAAACATGATGGCGGCCAGGGCTCATGCAGAACTTAGCTCATGAAGCTCTATATTGTCTAGAGAGACATAACACATGGAAGAGTGTTATGTAAGATTTAATTTTATCTTGTTTCTTGTATTGTCTATAATTATTCTTAGTAACACAAACTAGCTAGATGCATAACAATCTTACCTTTTCCTCCCTGGGCACACATGAAAGCTACTTTTTGCAGCCTTCCTTAGAATTAGTATGAGATAGGTCACTGATTCCAGAATGTGTGTGGTGTGTATATTGCATATACATACAAAGTTTGCAAACCATTTTAAAATAATAGGCATTTTAAAATTGGTAGTTAATATCATAAACATTTCCTGGGTGGATGGAAGTGAAACAGGCTTATTCTTACTTTGGCTATAATGTGTTTTATATCATTTTCCATGTTTTCTTTGGTTTTTGGGCAACTGAATTCAGAGGATTCCCTGAATGATGGGGCACATGATGGTGGGAAGTGGTGGGCAACAGGGAAAGAAAATGCAGCCATGTAAATGGAGCCTGGCTTGTAGAATTACTTCTAAGTAGAGAGCCACCCAGAAGACTCACCAGCTCAAACTGTGAAGACAACTGTGACCTGTTTTGTAAAACCACTGAGATTTGGGGGTTTCCACAAAAGCTGGAGTTAGCATCATAAATCTAGTTATATTTTCCAGTACCTTAAATCTTCAGTAAAACATACTTTCCCCCAAATCTTTATTTTAGTGGTATTAAGGCACTATGGGGCTGGCAAAGGAAACTGACAGCCTGGGAATTCTGTGCAGTTGTTATCAGGAAACAAACAAAAACAGGTGTGTAAGAAGGTACTGGAATCTTATAGTCAAAAAACAAGCTAAAAGAAAAGCAAAAACCTGGGACTTGTGATGATCCAGAAAAAGAGAAAAACTCTTTATTTCAAACTGTATTTAAGAAGATAATCTTTGGAGGATGATAGGAATGGAAGTAGGGCAGGATGTTTGTTCTTGCTTTCAGGTGGGATGAGGGCATCTATTTTACATGAGTTTTTTCAATCAAAATGCTACCCAGGAATTCTGGTGACTAAGATGAGAAGACATTGTAGTTAAAATAAGGGTTCTTCTAGTTTTGAGATTTTGATATGAAGTGGCAGTGACATCTCATTGAGCAGTGGAAAGATTAATTTAAAAGCATATCAAATGTACTTGGCAAAAAGATAGAAGGTCAATAAATTTTATATAGCATTAAAATAGTCTTTTTTCTGCAATTTTTGTGTGTTTACTCTCAACTATAGACATTCTCTAAAATTAGAGGGCAGTTTTTTTTTTTTTTTTTTTTTTTTTTTTTTTTTTTTAACATTAAGCAGGAAGTATTTCAGAAGACATAGTTTTTTTGCAGGCCAACATTGAATGAGTGTGTTTCAAAGTGTTGTCCTAAGTAAAATGCAGAAAATGTTATATAAAATTAAGTACCAATTAAAAAATGTCTACTGTGCTCCAAGCAAAGTTAGCAAATGTTATATCTCTACGCATAAACATATATATATATATGCTTTGTTTTAATTTTTAGTTTATTTTTTTAAATTGGCAAGTAAAAGTTGTATGTATATATCATGTATAACATGACACTTTGAAATATGTTTGCACTGTGGAATGGATAAATGGAATTAACATGTACATCACCTTATACATCTATTATTTTTTTGTGGTAAGAATACTTACAATGTAATTTCTTAGTGGTTTTCAATTATACTTTACTTTGCTATTAACTACAGCCTTAATGTTGTACAATAGTTCTCTTTACCTTTCCAGTCCAATTGAAGTTCTGTATCCTTTAACTAAGATTTCCCTAGCCCTACCCTAGCCTCTGATAACTGCTATTCTATTTCCTGTTTTTATGAGTTCAACTATTTTGGTCTCCACATATAAGTGGGAGCTAAAAATTGAGCACACGTGAGTAGAAACATGGGCACAATAGGCACTGTGGACTACTAGAGGGTGGAAGAATGGAGGATTGTGCAGGTTGAAAACTCCCTATTGGGTACTGTGCTCAGTACCTTAGTACAACTTACCCATGTAACAAACCTGCACATGTACTCCCTCTATCTAAAATAAAAGTTGAAAAAAGTGCATATCCAAATATCTAGTGAAAATAAACACACTTCTCAATATAGCATTAATCTGGTGTCATGAGGTATAATAGTATAAGATACCTCTATTAGGCCAAGTCTTTTGTTTTTTGAATAAGAAAAACAGCACTGTATCTCCTATGTGGACAAGATCAGCAGTGTCACCCAGGACAGTGTTTTGTGATATATTTACTCTTAGCTGGTTCCATGCCTATGTTGGTGTGTTACTTAACTGTTCTATGTAGTCTGTTTATTACATATATGAGCAATAGCATATCCAATAAAACTAATAAGTCTCACGGTTCTTAAGCAATTGCCCTACTCTCTTGCAATAAAATTATATTCTTTATCAGATATAATATTTTGTGGAATAGTATGACAGAAAATAAAACATTCAGTAAGTTTGTGGATGGTGCTGCTAACATAAACATAATAAGTAGGAAGGAGGAATTCTGATTCAGTAATGCTTTATATTTCAAAGATAGCAAGTTACTGCTCTTTATGATGGATTCTGGTGGATATGCAAATCTATATGACTTGAAAAAATCAGGTAAAACCCAACTCATGAAGGCCACTTTGGTGATATGATATATTCACTTTTCTTTTTTTTATGGATAGATATTCAGCCATGAAAAGAGCTGAGTATTCAGTAGATGTTATTTAAAAGTTTAAGTCTATTTGCCACAAACTCTGTAAGTGCTAGAGAATACTCTATTACAAGGAACAAGAGGCAGAGTTGCATTTGTTGCAACCAGCACTATCTGGACAGCTGTTTCTGGGATCAAATCAAATCTGTCAACCTTTTATCCTTACAGATTACTCAGTGAACTGTATAATAAAGAATCCTATAGCTGGCATACGTTGCCTCCAGAACCTAAAAGACCTAATAAATGTAGTGTTTCCTCACTTGTTCTTTTCTTCCATTTTTAAGATACATTTTTACCACATACCACATTTCATTTGATTCATAGAAATTTCACTAAGAAGACACAGTCCCAAAATTTATTTTAGGTTGATCTTTTGCACAAGGCTTGTGGAATAGCATCAATTTCCTGCTGATAAGTGTAATAATCAGGATACCATCTATATTGGACCATACTGATGTACTGTACTATGATGGATATAAACAATAGATGTTCAAGTTCTTGGCGGAATAAATTATATTGCAGTGTCAGAGACCAAATATAGCCCAAAAAACATGGTAAAGATGTACTACTAAACTTGCCAGGGGAAAGCAAATGTCTTTGATGCACTGCCTTTTAGAATAAAGAAAGTAGAACATGTTAGATGAATAACATTCTTGGTTCTTGGCACTCTGTGGTCTTGCTCCAAAAAAACAAATCACATCTCTAATAGTAGCTTCAGTTGGAGTCACTGCTGATCAAGCTTATGATAATTCATTGTCATTTTCCTATATCCGCTCAAACCAAAGTTAAATAGATAGTGACAAGAAACAGGACTGCTATTTATTCCAGATACTCAATGGTGACACAAACTGTAATCATTTTCCCAAGGTATTACACTGCTTATAGTTTACTGTTTGGGATGGAAAGGTAAAGCCATTTTTTTTTTTTTCCTATACTAGTTTTCACCTATGTTTCAATGAGGCTTAAGTGAGAATTTTCCCACCTTAAAGTATAGGTATTCTAAGTATATACTTAAAATTAGGGGAGAAATAAAACATTAATTGCTTCACAGATCCTGTGAGAATGAGATAGTAACCTGACACTGATAGGTCCCTATTTTGTCCAAAAGATGAACATAAGCATTTGTGGTCTCAATTGATAAGATTAACTCAGAACCCATGCTCAATAATAATGTGGCAGAGTTCTGGATGTTGTCTCTTCCCAATGCACAGAGCCTCCTAGCCTATAGCTGAAGATTCTTTGGAAAAACAGGACGTGAAATTTACAACATATCTTTGAAATGTTATTACTGAGAAATTCTTCAAGACACCTCTGTCTTAACTTCATTCAATATACTCTGTGTATTTTTATCAGCTTGACTCAAATATTACTGCTGGATAGATTCATGACTCTTTATTGATATGGGTCATAGGATTCTTTTATTTTCTGTCCTAGAATCTTTTTAATTAAAATAAATTATTAATGGAATGTCCATGTCTTTTTGTTCTAGAGATCCTATGATCAATCAGCTACTACAAAAGATCTCTCTGCAACCAACTGTCCCAAATAAGTGACCATGCTGCTAACTGTGCTTCTGGTGCTTAAGTACTACTTTCTTGACCACAGTAAATTCAAAATACCACCAAAACCAATAAAATTGACAAGACCCTTTTAATGGCAACATTTTTCATCGTTACCTTTTTTTATATAGAACAGGCATTTTAACAAACAGTTAAAACTATTTCCAAATGCTATAGCTAATACATGAATTCAGAACTATTAATAAGTATGCCCATATCAATGAATTCATCTGGATCTATAAATATCCATATGATGTATTCCTACACATTTTCATGTTTTTGACAATACAAATAAGAAGTGTGTGTGTGTGTGTGTGTGTGTGCGCGCGCGCGCGTGTGTGGGTATGTGTGTGTGCACATATAGATCATATACATTTGAGGGGTCAAGTAACCCTACTCCTGGGGAGAACTTTGAAAAGAGATAGATACTTGGGCCCCCACCCAGAATCTGATTTAATAGGTCAAGGCAGCAGAATATTTTAAAGTTTCCAGATAATTCAAATGTGCACCCAGGTAGGGTCTGGAGGTAATATGGAGTGGTATGAAGTTGGATATGAGGAAAACTTACATCCCTTTGTGAAATAATTGTCTTCAGGTGTGGTTACTACACAGTTTTCAGCAAAATAATCATTCAACATTTGGAAAAGGGTTGTTTTTACTAGGAAGGGAGTCTCCATGAAGTTCATGCATTTGGGGTATTTGGAGATAAAATATCTCTAGTACACTTCATAATTTTCCACTCTTCTTAAACAATGAACCAGTTTTCATACAAAAATGAAGAAAATGCTCTGAATATATTTTATATTTCAGTACCACCATGTTCAGGCTCTACATCTCTTATTTACTTTCTTGAACTATACTGCTACACGAAAAAATCTAGTGGTTCTCTGACCATGCTTTTATTCAACAACTTAATTAATTTTCTTTAAGCTCTCCATCAAATTTAGAAGCAGTTAGCTCACACTGCAGTCTTTCAAATGCGTGTATTGCAAAAACCATTAAAGTTTTGCTTCAATGGGCATTTTATTCGAAGTACCCATGGTTAATAATTTAAATAATGTTTCACCACCGTGTGCCAGAGATTACCATTGCTTTTTCAAGTGACAGTAACCAAATCCTCATTGCCTTCAAATTCTGCATCAGGATATCAGGAATACACTCTAATTTCTTGTTTCTTTTAGCTCTTTTCCCCACCTCACCATACAACCATTTCTTTAAATAGCATACTGGTCACTGTTTTCAGTCATGGACAACAACGTTTTCTTAAGCTAAATTTTTAAGAAACGTAATAGGCAGCTTAAAGAATTTCTAGAAGTACTTAGAATTTGAATGATGCATAGGATAATATACTTAGATTGCATGCCCTACCACAACACAGAATTATTCCTTTTTGGGCAAGAAAAGAATCTGACATTCCTTTGCAAGGTATCTTCTCATCTGTACTGTTGTCTGTATATACACCTTTGCATCTATATTTCTAGGAAGTTGATGGTGGATTCTGTTTCATTAATGTTCTATAATTTTTTGAACTTAGATAAGCATATATTATTATCTTCTCACAAATACTTTAAAAAAAAAGGATATTTAAATAGCCTGGGCACACTTCCTCTCTGAATGTTAAATTTTTTAAATGGCAATCAACAGAAACTGAGTTATACTAACTTTAGCAAATGCCGTTTTATTGGAAAGATGATTAGGAACCTCACTGAATTGAAGGAAGTGATGAAAAACCCTAAAGAATAGAAAAAGCATCATTATTACACTTGACAGTTCCCTTAGCTAATACCTATGCCCTTTAAAAATATATCTACTTTATGAAATGTCTGAATTATCCACGTGTCAGCTTCAGCTTGCCATTCAATGGAATTATGAAATTATTTTTTGGTATTTCTGGTGGAAGACATTTCTTTGAATACTAAAATGTTTTAGAGCAACAGAGCTGTTAATCAGGAGAACAGAATGCAAACGATTTGGGAGTGGGTCATTGTGACAACCCTGGGTTGGTTTGTTATCAAGTCTTGCCCTTCAAAAACAGTTATATCAAATGGGGTTGATCTTGCAAGCATGGTTTCCAAGGCTCTTCCTGGCTCATTGTGTTTCTGGCTTGATTCAGTATGAAATAAACAGAGAATAACTTAAAGGTAGAATTTTTTTTTAAACATTTTCTTTCAAATTCTGAAATAAAGTTGCTTGGACATAAGACATTTTGTGTGGGAAATACTTTTGTATGTAACTGTTTACTTAATAAAGGATATTGGTGTTTTCAGAGAATGCATAGGCAGGGAAAGCAAATTAAATATGTAATACACGTCTACTCTAGAAAAAACAATTTGCTACCCCAACAATGACAGAAGTGTCCAAAATAACAACTTGCTACAACAAAGCTGCCTGATCTCCTCATGTTATGGTTAATTCCTGTTGGTGAACCAGACATTCAGCAATGCATGTCAGCTTCAGTAAGTTGACAACAATGAGATAGCCATTACTGTCTTTATAATTGATGCTATAGCCACTATTCATGATGCCATTGAGCACATTCTGGACAGACTGCTGGAAAATAACAAAAATTCACACACAAAAAACTCCTCTTTCTGCCTGACTTTGAAAATTACTTTTCCAGTGGTATTATCCGGTAAGCATACATTTATTTAGTACTCATGTTTCTAGGTAATTAGGCTCAAGCGATCTGCCTTCCTTGGCCTCCCAAATTGCTGAGATTATAGGTAAGCCTGTAAAACCTGTGAAAATGCTATGAATATATCCTGCATGTCCTGAATGTAGCTTGTAATCTCAGCACTTTTGGAGGCTGAGGTAGACAGATCTCTTGAGCCTAGGAGTTTGAGAGTAGCCTGGGGAACATGGTGAAACCCTGCCCCTAACAAAAAAATATAAATAAAAATAAATAAATAAATAAATAAACAAAATATCTATGAAGGCTCTTTGAAGCCTCTAATCATTCAACTAATTTGTTTTTTTCCCCAAATTATATATATACATTTTCACTATAGGCTGTCCCTCCTTGAAGATAAATGGACAATATAAACATATCAACTGGAAGGTTTTTCTTTTTTTTTTTTTTTCTGGCTCCATTATTTATTAGAAAACTTGTTTTAAGAAACATAGTAGGTGGGCATGATGGCTCACACCTGTAATCCCAGCACTTTGGGAGGCTGAGGCAGGTGAATTACTTGAGGTCAGGAGTTTGAGACCAGCCTGGCCAACATGGTGAAATTCCGTCTCCACTAAAAATACAAAATTAGCTGGGTGTGGTGGCAGGTGCCTGTAATCCCAGCTACTCAGGAGGCTGAAGCATGAGAATCACTTGAACCCAGAAGGCACAGATTGCAGTGAGCCAAGATCATGCCATTGCACTCCAGCCTGAGCAACAGGAGCGAAACTCCATCTCAAAAAAAAAAAAAAAAAAAATGGTGGCACACATGTCCATTTCAGCCAATATTGGCATACAACAAAAAGCCATCTGTAAATCAGGATCAATCTTTTTATTGTTGGTTAATTCACAATAGGTTATTTTAAAGTATCATCCTGACCAAAACTAGCACTCTAAATCTGTGTGTAAACACATGTAGGATCAGTTTAGATCTCTTCCCATGTAGGCAAACTCTCTTTAATAATGGAAGCCTTCCAGACATGCTTGATTTTGTGGCTAGGTGTAGGAGATAGCTGTTAGGATCACCTATTGTTGTCAGACTAGCTGCTAAGATTATCTAGTGCTCCGTGGTCAGGCTTATGCTTTCACCAGACCACAGCAGCAGGTCACAGTTTATCCAGAAATAGTAATAACAATAACCGTAACAGCAACAATAGTTAAATGCCCAAGATGCAATGACAACACTTCAAAGTCCTGGTGTCTCAACTGTAACTGTGAAGACAAAAGACCTTACCTCTCTTTATGTGCCTTTTTTCCTCCCATTTTATAATATAAATCCCTTAAATATTTCCTCTACTTACATTTAAAATCATCTCAGTATAATTTGTTTGTTTCAAATGTCAAACATCTAGATTACTATAAAACAGAAGACAACTCTATTGCATTTATTCACACTATTGCTGTCTGTGTTTTTATCTCTTTCCTGTATTTCCAAGATTCTTTCTTTTCTTCACAACTTGTCTACTGAGATAACATCATTTAGGCATTATTTTAGGGTAACTCTGCGGTTTATAAACTTTGTTTTCCTTCAAGTGAGAATGTTTTGATTTTTCTTTATTTGTGAAGAATATTTTTGTTGTGTATAGAATTCTAGTTATTTTCTTGTGGTAGTTGAAAAATGTTGTTCCATTTCCTTCTTAGCTCCATAATTTCGATAAGAAATCCCGTCATTCAAATTATTTTTCCCTTCTGTAAGTGCTGTTTCTTATAGATTCCAAAAAATTTAAGTTTCTGAACTTTGACTATCATGTATTGGTGTATGTTTCTTTGTATTTATTTTGTATGCGATTTGCTTAAATTTCTGAATGTGTAAATGTGTGTCTTTTGTCAAAATATTTGGGGTGTTACGGTCATTATATCTTAAAAATGTTTTAGGTCTGCTCTTCTTCTCTTTTTCAGGGACAATAGTGGTTATGGATGTCAGATCTTTTGGTTTAGTCCCACAGGTCCCTGAGGCTATATCTTTTTTTTTTCTTGCTACTGCCCAGGTAGAGTAATTGATATAGTTCTATCTTCAAATTTGCTGGTTGTGTCTTCCCATCCTGCCCATCTCCTGTTAAGCCCCGTCATCAAGCTCTGCATTTCAGTTACAGTATTTTTCAGTCCTAAAACTTACATTTTATTTTTCTTTATATCTTGTTCATTGAGGCCCCTTATTTTTTCATTGATTTTAACCCTATTCATAATTTCTTGTTGAAACATTTTTAGGATGTTTACTTCAAAATCTTGTCAGGTAATTCCCACATCATTGTCATAATATTTTTCCATAAATTTCCATAATTTTTTCATCCATTTTTTTCTTTTTCTTGGTTGATGAGTGATCTTTAATTGACACCTGGACATTTTAAGACTTTTAAAATTGTGAATGTATTTGTTAATATACAGAAACACAAAGAGAATAAAAGAATAAAACTGTACATACCACTGAGAATAAACATATTAAAATTTTGGGTTTTTCCTTCATATATTACTTTGATCTTTTTTTTTTTTATAATTGTGGGTATACATATATGTGTGTCTGTCTGTATGTGTATATATATATACCATTTTAACCATTTTTAAGAGTAGAATTCACTGGTATAAGTATATTTACATTGTTGTATGTTATGAGACTCTTGATCTTATTTAAACATTTTGTCTTAACCAGCTTCATATGGCAATACCTTATTATTAAGTAGAGGTGGAGTTTCAGGTTCATCATTTGGCCTCTTTTGACAGTTAAGTATCCTAATTACTTCTGAGTGGGGTGAGAGTCCTGGCCCTGCACTAGGCGTCTTCTCCTAATACCTTCTGGGTTGTGTGGGGTACAAGGATCCCATTAGTGCTGTCCATGTGATCATCAGTGACACTATGAGAAGGATATGGCCTACTTATTGCTGAGTGATGCTGAAAGTCCTGATTGCATAATTGGCCTCTTCTGATATCACAACTTCGCATATGGGACAGGATGCCTCCTTACTGGTAGGTAGGGATGGAAGTCGGCTTTCCCATACAGTCTCCATCATACCTTGTGAAGTGTGGAGGGAGCATGTTCTTATCTGGATTAGATGAATATTTCTTGGCTCTCTACTAAGCCTTCTTTGATGCTACACCAGATATGTTGGGGTAACTCCTTATGATCTATTAAGGTTGGAATTGTAAACTTTCCATTAGGCTTTTGTGAATGAGGTCACAGATACTTTTCTGTGTCGTTGGCAGCAACAGAGTACTTATTGTTTGAGTCTTCTGTCTTGTAAAGCTGCTTATTTCTACAAGATAATAGAATTTGAATAGAATAGGGTTTTTGTTTATTTGCTTGCTTGCTTCCATTGGTATCCTGTGTTGCCCACTTGTCCACCATCCAGTCTGGAGTATATGAGGTAAAAAGAAAAGAATGGACATTCACCATTGTCATATTTCTCTGCTACTAATGTCCCTCGCTGGTTTATCATCTTCTCTTTATGTTTCAGAGTCTGTTTTTATTTGTTTTATATATGACGTCCAGGGTTTTAGTTATACTTAGCAGGAGAAATACAGAAAATTATGTTTTAGCCACCTTCTCAGAAGCAGAAATAATTTGTATTTGTATCTTTTATCATTTAAATCAGTTTGGCTTTGGGGAGATAGTTAAATAAGTTAATGATTTTTGTGGAGGTTTATCATTATATAGAGAGTTATATGTGCTGAACCCTTATTTAAAGAGATATTTTTCTAGACCTATTATTTATTAGCTCACTTACACTTCCCACACAACAAAATTGAGGTTCAAAGACATTAACCTATTTGCCCAAAATTACACTGCTAATAAGTGTCAAAAGCAGTGTATAAATCTGGAGAATTTGCCTCCAGAGCCATTTTAATTGCTTCGCTCTACTGTCTCCCCTAGTGTGGGATGGATTGCTACAAATCTTACACTGGTCAGGTGCCCTGCCATGGACTGATAAGTGTCTCTTAAAAAGCAGCATCAGTTAAATAACGAAAAGAAAGAGGTGTTGCTAGGAAACCAAACATAAGAAACTTTACACACAGATCCATGTTTAACTGGTGCCATGATTGGATCACAAAACTTCATATTCCTAATCTATGATTCAACTATTGACTAATGCATCCTTAGAGCAGATTTTCTCCTATAATTTAATATTCTTTTTAATGTCCACATCGATTTATTAATTTATTTACTTGTAACACAAAGTTTTAAAATCCCAACCAACTATGTATGTTATCACTAAACTGTTCTAGATTAAATATGACTATCTATAATTCTATACTACTATTTTCCTGGTTTATTTTTTTAAACTGTAGAGAAGGAGAAAGAACATTTGAAAATTAGAAAGATCACTTTGAGTTTTACCAGTGATGACATTTTCTGTTATAGTTGCGTTTTCTATGGAACCTCTGTGACTGTTTCAATTGTCCCTTTTAGGTATTACAGAGCATTATTTGTAAAAAAACTAAATAATAAAGTTTATAGGTAATTGACATTGCTTTTTCATATTTTTTCTAAATTTAATTATATAGATTTTTTTAGCCCAAGTTATTTGTTACCTTTTCATAGTAATTATGTTCATATTAACTTTAAAATTTCTTTGATGATCCAAAAATAACAATTACTAACGCACTTACCCTAAGTATCTGCTAAATAACTACTCTGTTGAATCATAGGAGAATGTAAATGAAGACATATTTCCTTAGGGTAAGATGTGCATTTATTTTATTATCACACAATCATGTATATAAAATAAATTCTTAAGAGTGTTAGATTGCCGTGGGATATAAACATATATGTAATTTTATATCCAAGAATAAGTGTGTATCAATACACATAGAAGTATACACATACCTCTAATGTTCTTTAAATACATGCACATAATGTATATAATTTACATAATTATAGGTGTTAATAAAGATATTGACATATATATGAAATTAATAAGTAATTTGGATATTGCTACTGTATGTATATATGTGTATGTGTGTGTATATATATACACATATACATATAATATATCTCCAAGGAATAGAGGACAAAGTTTTTATCATCTCTTTGTTGGAGATAAAAATTATTATATAGTAAAATATAATATGATTAAAAATAATATATACATATATTATGCATATTATATGACAAAAATAATAGTTTTAGATTGCTATGAGCATACACGTACACAAACACACACACATCTATATATTAAACAAAAGATCAGATAGTTTTTTATTTTCCTCTGAGGGTGCTTGATACTTATTTTGGGCAGAATAAGCTATATCCTTCTGAAAACTTATGTATGATAATGAATTGATAAGACATGTCTTAAAGAATACTTTTGCATTTTTCTCACACTTTTCTTTTTTAAGCTCAAAACATTCTGTGAGTTGTATCTTCCTCTGATATAGAACTTTGAGAGTTGGTGATAGGTCTTAAAATCATTTAGGTATATTTGAGTGTAAACAAAAGAAAATCTAATAGTGGTATGGTTAATGAGGGCAGTTTTGCTTATGTCACAAAATATCTAAAGTAAACAATTCTACAGTTTAGTCAGTGTCAAAAATGTGGTCAAGGACACATACTTTTTTTTACAACTCACAACAACTTGTTCTCTGTGTTTGCTTTTTACCATCATAGAAGCAGGATGGCTCTTACAGCTCCACAACCATGTTTTCATATCAACATTCCAAGCTGGAAGGAAGTGAGTAGGCAGAAAACAAGAGGTCTGGTTTCTATGAGTTAAAAAAAATTCTCTATATGCCTTCAAAAATTTTTCTTTATACTTGAAATGCACATTTGCCTTTGAGCATATCCAATTCTCTTCGATGAATTAAGTTTGTAGTTTTAAAACATAGGCAAAACTATTTAAAGTTGTTTCATTATAGATAAGTAACCAGTAAGCGAAGAATTTGTTAGACTTAGGCAGAATTCATAGGATGTGTTATTTATAAGATAAGTAGTTAATAAGTAGGATAGGTGTGTGTCAAACACAGATATACAGGGATGAAAGGACCAAAAGTCACTTAATCTTTATGAGGCACCTGTGTACTAAATATTTATGATATACCAAATATACGTGATTCAATATATGAGTCTCAAAATATTTGGGCACTTAATATTACCGGGTTCTTATTTGGCCACACATAGATAACACACATTCTGGCCCCATGTTTTCTTTGCCAAAGAAACACAAATAATCCCATAGCTGTTCATCAAGATGTTTGCCAAGTTTATACTTTGGTCTGTGTCCCTGTGTCTCTCCAATGGATTAAATATTCCTGGACCAGGACACCTTCTGTCTACTGGCACAGCTGCTGAAAATCTCAGCTCTGGTCATCATAACTACATAATTAACATGAAAAACTGATGTGGCAGAGAAAAAGCCAAGAAGTATGAACACTCCATGCATCCAAGATTCCAGGTAACATGGTCTTTCTAACTTGCTTACATCCTATTCTGTGTTTGCTTATCCCACCTATTACCCTTGCTTCTCACTGTTGTTTTACTCTGATTTTTGTAATTTCTGTGATTGGGGCACTTTTATTTGGTTTGTGATTTTATAATCTCTGTGATTGGGGCACTTTAATTTGGCTTTCTGTTCCATAGCCTCTGGTATAGCATGCCTTCTTGTATATGTGGAGCCTACTATTGCATCAAGATTATTTCTCATATGACAAAACACATAACTGATCAGAGATATATTGCAGAACCTCCCCCAGTGACAGGAAAGAATAGGAAAGAAGAGGTCTGGCAAAGGAAGCCCATTTGCCAAGACTGGCTTATATTCAGTCAAGACATCCTCTACAACTGGTTACAATGTATAGAACAAAATTGGAAATCCATTAGCAAGAAATTAGAGTGTTAATTAATGGCTGGCAATCAGTGCTTGCATCTGCCATAAAATTGTCATCTTCATTTATAAATTTATGCTATTTTTATACTTATTTTTTTCATATAGGAATGAAAGAAAAATTTGAGTAATAATTCCATGCTTTTGTAGATGAGGAAATATGAGCAAGAAATTATATAAAGAACTGAAACATACAATAGTTATTACCACCTTAACACAAACACAACTATTTTTGGAGTTAGCTCTGTTTCTTTATATATATAATTATTTTCATAGTTTTCTGAAATGTGATACTTTCATTGTCCTTGAATGTGATAGGGACAGGGAAAAGCAAGTAGAATAGACATAGATATCTTTTCTGCTTTCATAGAATTTATTGTTTAAATAAGTTAGAAATTGTGAAAACAGAAATGTAAAAGCATAGTGATCAATGAGATGCTGGATTTGTTCATAAGGTCAGTTTAAAATAGGGATAAAAGTAGCTTACAGTCTTATTTTAAGAGTTGAACATGAAATAACGTACATAAAATATGTAGCATCAACCCATATTTGGGGTTAAATCAATGGGTAGTTATTATTATCCTTATTAATGCTGCTGCTGCTGTTGGTCTTAATGAATTTCAACATCATGTAAAAAAATACAATTTGCCAAGAAATACAAGAAACCTTAAACTTACTAAAGAAACCTTAAACTTACTAAATGTCATTTAAGGTATATTTATCAGTCATTTACAAAAATTTACTTTAGCATTCTTTTCAAATAAGCTACACTTGTGCATTTAACATAATATTAATTTGCACAGCTGATGAGCAAGAGCAAATGATTTGGGTAGAAAAACTGTAAAAGAAGTGTGTGGACATTTAGTAATTATGCTGAGGGATTAAGGCAATTATTTAAAAAATTCAGACTAAAACTGCTATCGAAGAGGATTTTTTTTAACATTTATTATTCAGATGACTCATCTAAAATGGATAACTGCTCTGATTGATTATTGCTCAAGATTCTTTAATTTTTTTAATTGACTTAATCACGGAAAACTTCACATAGAAGTTTGGATTTCAGGTAATTATTGAAGGAGAAAGAAAAGTTGCTTGGCAGAAGATCTCAGTTTGAAATTAGAAATAAAATGAGAACAATAAAACATGCACCATGAAATTTCTCTCAAGGTTAATGATAATTCAGCTTTGGAAACCATGTATTCAGACATGACTGGCTCTTTGCATGTAAAGTAAGTTAAGACTCATCCTGGCGCATCAAGTTATTATTTATTACCCTTTTTTTCATTTTGTGAAAACCCTCATACACTCTTGCTCATCCATTTCCATTTGATGTTACTAGTGAACAGTCTTCTACCATGACCCACTGGCTCTTCGGCTGTTTAAATGAATTGATGGGCTATCTGGCTTAGCAATGAATCCTGAACTCCAGTAGTGAAACAGACATCCATATTTTCATCAAATGTATTTTTTAGGTGAGGAAGGAACATGTTTCACTTGTTTTTGTATTTCAGGAGGAGAAAGTGAGTGGGAAATGGCAAGAATTTCCAGAGCTTTGAAATTAAAAGCTTCTAGGGAGGTGACCATATGTCCTACTTTACCAAGAAAAGTCCTAGTTTACATTTGTTGTTCTGACATAATTAATTGTGTCCTATTTCACATTAAAAAATGTCATCGTTTGGATGATAAATTATACAACCAACTAATTATAGAAACATATTTATTTTATGCTTAAAATTAATGAATCATTTGAGCAAAATATTTAAACATATTTTACTCAAATATTTTAAAATATCATCTAAGATATATATATAACATATATAGTGCATATATATGTAAATACACACATATATGTTACAATTATATGTAAAGCTAATATATCATTTTATATCTCATACTTCCCATGTGTGTTTATAGAACTTTCTCTTATATCTTTTCCTCATGTAGCAAGATTTGTATATAAGAACAACTTTTCCTAATTTCTCACTTTGCAAAGAAAAGTAAATCACCCAATTTTAAACATTTTCCATTGAGCTATAGATTTGTATAAGTTTAATTTTAATTGCATTATGGCGTTATAGAGGAGATATATGGATATATTAGATAAATAAATATTATAGCTACAAAACCAAAATTAATTCCCCGTATTTTAGGATGTTAACATAATAGACATTCATCTCCCATTCAAGAAAACCTGGCAGCAAGTTAGTAAGCTCTTAGGACAGCTTCTTATATGTGGGAATTTAATAATTATGCCCGTATTTACCTTGTGCCTTCACAATCAGAACATGAGATTTCCATGGTTGCCTCAGGAAAGGAAGAGACAGTATGAAACATTGTGCATGATGTTTTCATTGTTTCTGCCCAGAAATGACACTCATCTCCTCCACCCTTGGTCCCGCTGTCCAAAACTAGGCACAATTCTGGTTATCAAAAATATCTTGATCTTCTTATTATCATGATGGAAAATACCTACTCCCCATGGGTGACAACCCTAAGTTCTCTCAGTTCCTGCATCCAGCTGAAGAGGCCAGAATCTCTAGTGATACACTGTGGTCTCTATGTCAAGACAGATGTAGCTCCATCAAATTATCTGCCTCTATATATAACAAGTATTGAGCAGTGCAATAAGAATAGAATACTTTCTGTGAACATGTCCATTCAGAAAGGAGAACAGGAAACACTCCTCTGTCATTGATACACAGCAATTCTTAAATCCTTTGGAAGGTATAATAAATGGTCTCTGATATGGAGATGATGAAGTCACTTTGATTAATCCCTGATTCTGCTGTCAAACCACTATTTGAGCCAAGGTCTGAAGACATACTTCTAAATCTCTTTATCAATTGTTTATCAAATCTAACTTGTTGATCCTGTTTGTTGGTCTCCTATATATATTATTTCCATTTAGTTCTGAGAATGAAATAAAAATTAATTATTATTTTCTAAAATCTCACAAATAATTGCTTTCTATATTCTAAAAATAAGTTTTACGCATGCAACTAATAAGCATGGTTTTGTAAATTATGTCTCCTCAAAGTTGGTTAAATTACTGTGAAGCTCTTCTTTCTTAATGGAAATCTTTTGACAGGTAGGAATTTTCCAGTGTTGCCTTAGATTAGGCTTACTACTTTCAATATACACAAGGGATATTTAAAAAGTAATTTTTATGCATGGGAAAGTAACTGTTTTGTACATTTCCAATAAATAATTATTTAATATAATTCTAACTAAAAAAATCTATATGTGTGTAGGTTTTTAATTGGGGAGGAAACAACACTTAAAATTAAACTTATAAACACCATGTAGTGTCTTTTTTGTTTTATGAGTTTTACTGGTCCTAATATAATATATCAGTTAATTTCAAATATACATTATTTTTGAGTCCCTTTCTAGAAGCCATAAAGGAATAATAGCTTATTTAGCCAATGGGTAAACTTTTGCCTTTTAGAGTCTTCACCAATGATGTAAACTGGTTTTTGCAGTCAACATTCTGCCAATTTCATGATTCTTAGTAATTGTAATACCTATGTTGAAACCACCTTTGCCAAAATTGTAACTGAAAAAATTACTGCAGTGGAAGGAATTTGACCTAGCCAGCTCTATCTTGTTTCTTATCTCCAAAGTGGCCTTGTTCATTCCTGGGCGTAGGGTGAACTAACTGGGAGGAACTTAGTTTCCAGTTCAACTTTGAAACAAAGAGGACAACAGTCCCCTCCTAAAATAAACCCCTTTCTTGCCTGGGGACCAGACTGCATTTATAGGGGTAACAAATTATCCAGAAGATTAGAAAATATGGTTTAGGAGTTATGCAGCTGGAGGCTGAAAGGCTCTGAACCTCCCCAGTTTGCTCGAGGGTATTACATCACTATTGTAAAATCTAAGATTAGTGCTAGAGCTATTTTGCAGACTCTGTACTGATGGATCAGTTGATATTACACAAATCAATAAACTAGCTCATCTGGTCTTGTGGCCCCCACCCAGGAACTCACTTAGTGCAAAAGACACCACACAAGGATCCTCTATTGTCAATGCACCCTTAATAAAGTCCCTCCTTAAAGCCACTCTCCTTCCAGCCAAGGCCGTAGTTATCCATTGCAGCGGACTCAGGATTCGAGCCACTTCTGAAAAACCCACAGGGTATAGCCCCTTTGAACTCCTATATGGCTGCACCTTTCTGCTTGGACCTAACCTTAAGCCAGACACCAGTCCTCTTGGTGACTATATTCCAGTCCTCCAACAGGCCAGACATGAAGTCCGCCAGGCTACTGATTTCCTCTTATCCACTCCAGATACCCGGACATATAAAAACACCCTAGCCGGAAGGTGAGTCCTAGTTAAAAGTCTAATCCCTCGGTCTCTGCAACCTCAGTGGACAGGACCCTTTCTAGGCGTCTTTAGCACCCCAACCACTGTCCGTCTATAGGACCCTTCCCCAGTGGGTCCATCATCCCAGGATAAAGCTGTGTCCATCAGACAATCGGCAAGACTCCTCTGCCTCCTCCTGGAACTCCCAAGTACTCTCCCCTACTTCTCTTAAACTCACCCGTATCCCCAAAGTGGAAGAGTAACCCTATTTAAACCTAACATAACTTTTATTTTCATTAGGCACCTTTTTCCTAAAGCCACTATTTAACACAGTCACCCCTACTACTTAAACCACACCTCAGAAAATCTGTTTCTATTATTTTCTGTCTAACTATGCTCAAATTCACTGTACTCACTTACTTTTACATGCTCTGCTTTTGTTTAAGTTGCCAGTTTACGCTTTTCCTCCAGGCAATTACAGCTGATATTTCACTATTAATCTCCCTCCCATTCTCTGCTCATACTCAATCTTGTTAATAAAAGGGAGTGATTACTTATAGACACCTCACGCTTCCTCATATACCATAAGAACAAAAGCTCTCCCTCCACACAGTTATCCTACCAAATCTTGTTAAAACCTTTAACAGCTGCAGCCCTTGCTGGTTCCATTGGTATCTGGGTACAAGACCACGGCCTACCCCTGAGAACACTTTCTCACCTTTTCAGTTTGCACTTCCAGTTCTGTCTAAGAACTCGCTAATTGGGCAAATGGTTATTCTGGACCTGGCTGGACTGGCTGGACTCTCTAACTGGGAGTCATGGCTTCTTCCAATCTTTAGTGCTCTGATGTCTTTCTTTCTCCTTCTCTTATTTGGATCCCGTGTTTTCCAATTAATCTCTCAATTCCTACAAAACTGTATACAAGCGATAGCCATTTAGTCAATATGACAAATGCTCCTTCTAACAACCCCACAACATCACCCCTTGCCCCGAGATCTTCCAGGAGTCTAAATTCTTTCCCATTTTTAGGTTTCTGCACAGTCCCCAATCCCTCTCGAAGAAGCCCTGAGAAACATAACCCTATCACCCCTCTGTGCCAGCCTTCCTAATGTTTCACTGCCCTCCACTCTTCATTTCTTTTTCCTTTATATTACTAATTTAAAAAGACAGGAATGTAAGTACTTTCAGGCTGACTGACGGTCTTTTAGGCTGACTGACAGTGCCATGGATGCGAAGGTGACCCTGGTGACCCACATGTACACCTCTGGAGTGCCTTCCGGAATTAGAAAACCTGAAGTAATTGGAAGACCATGAAAAGTGTAAGAAAGATCAACCCCTGCGGCGCCTAACTTGAGACATTCTTTTATTGTTTCTTATTCTGGCCCCAATTGATAAGGCCATTGGACTTTGTAACCAACCTTGATCAACCTCCTGACTCCAGACCCTATGATCCCTTCCCAGCTTGTAAATAGCTGCCCTAAACTGTAACTTCTGTAACTTTCCACTGCTTACCTCAAACCTATAAAACTAACTCCTACCTTACTGCCCTCTGCTGGACTATCTTTTCAGACTCAGCCTGCTCGCACCAGGGCGAATAAACAGCCATGTTGCTCACACAAAGCCTGTTTGGGGGGTCTCTTCATTCACAGCATGTGTTTTAACAATCATGACAACCACTCAGAAAGTTACACAACATAACTTCAGTTTAATTGTAAAGACTAATTCATAAGGATGTTCTGTAATTTGGACAAACTGAATAGAACTAAAAGCCAGTGACAGGATTCCATTGCAGCTTTTTCTGACTCCAAATTCATTCTTCTTAAACTTTACATATAAAAGTTTATATTGTATAGACGCACTGGACTAAGCAAAGTGCTCAGTGCACACTGTGTGCTTAACAAATAAAGTTTGGTTTACTAAAACTGAGCAAATCATATATACCAATGAGTATAATTTCCAAACTAGAGTTTAGCAAATATAGACCAAGTTGTCTTCTAATTTACATTAAAAATCAAGGATAAATTTGCCAAAGTCCATGGAATGAAAAGAACTTTATAGTAAAAGTTAATATTCTTCTGTGTTCTCTAATGTCCTTCCTGCAACAGTCAAGGGAATAACTGCTTTTACAGAGCTACTGTTGTAAGGCTCTTCTGTGCCTATAGAAAGGCTTCAACAGATGATTGTCTGCAGGTATTTGCCTGGGGGAAGCTATTGAATGTCAATGCAAATCAGGGCAGTTTCCTCAACTGTAGAAAGTTACTGGCAGGAACCTTGCAGGCATAGTTATATTTTAAGACTAGAGAGCTGCACATTGTGCCTATAGTTTATATTACCAAATAACTAATTTTGACCTTGATGTCAGTTATTTTAGAATTTCTTTACAATGCACTTTGTTTAAAGCATATTAATAGCAAACTAAAAATGCAAGAGATTATGAATGTAGCTTCAGACATACTTGTATGAGTTTTAAAAACATAAATTGTACTTTGCTGGCATTATATTATTTGACCAATGTGAATAGGGAAGAGTTAAAATAATAGCTGTAATAATAACGATGGTGTGCTACATGATTGAATGCTAAATTTAGACAACCTTTATTAAAAATTATATAAGTGCATCTTTTTGACTAACTAAAAAAGAACAGAAACAAAATCCTAAACTGGTATCACTTACAATTTTTTAATCTGTTACCTTTGATCTTATGGTACACATTTCTACTGACTTGAGATGCAGCCACTTGCAGTTCTAAAGAATGTTTTCTCCTCTCAAGTAACATGATGTGTTAATTAACTGTTAAAATTTGGGTTAGAGGACAGAGAAATCAAAATAATAATGTGCCATAGTAAAAAAAAAAATCACAAGTAACATTTTCTATTTTGATGAAGATGCATTAAGATTACTATTCCTGGTGGGACGAAATTTGCTAAGGAAAAACAAATCACCTTTTAAATTGTAATACAGATGAAGAGCTATCAAACAAAGGCAGAATTTCACTGAAATAGACTATTCCTTTGGGAAAATATAAATATTGGTGCCAAATGCATAACATTAAAAATAATGATTTTATTAAACATCAAATATAACAGAGATATTTAGATTTAAACCTAGAATTTCAGTTGAAAATTGTTTCTTAGCTTTCAGATTATGCTAAGAAGTTATCAAGACATAGAAAGAATAGAACAATATTGGAAACTTAGACTGGTCAACGACCCATTGAGAGATCATGAGACATATTTTGGCTAATATGATTGCACATGTTTGAAATCACTCATGAGACATAGACCAAGGGGAAGATTAGCCGTAGAGCATTCTCTTTCCTTGGAGGCATAAAAAGATGCAAACAGTTTTGTTAATTTCTCAGGCCTGAGATATCACAGGATATATAGATTGCACAAGAGATGCTTTTATAGAAATGCTTTGCCAAGAGATATGCATTTTCTAGAAAATGCATTATTTTCTTTATCACCTTTTCAAATGATCACAGAACAAGCTTGAGATTAGAGCATAAGGCACTTAATCCCATCCATGTTAATTGTTGCTAAATGTTGCAGGTTATGCCAACAGAACGATGTGCAGATTGGCTTTCTAGATATAGATATGTTTAAGAGGATTCAATCAGAAATTCCACGGGCAATAACATTACAAGAGCAGTCTCCACACCGTTTCAGTTAACAAAAGTTATGCCTGAATCCAACTCTTTGTTCAATATTCATTAGCAATAAAAAGCAATCTCTGGCATATGAAAAAGGTTGCAAAATTAAGAAAAGACAATGCCATACTAAAAACTCAAAGGGAGAATATGCCTTTCAAAAAAGAGTAAGAAAGATTTGTAAATTTAACCGCAATTGTTTAGAATTCTTAAAAGACCTAGTTCCTAAGAGCAGGAAAAGAATTTTACCAGAAAATAAAGGATTGACACAAAATATGAGTTTATTCAGAAATAGATAATAAAGAATCTAAAAACACAAATTAAAAATTTCCAATGGAGGCAGAAAAAATAAAGTTTATTTACTGGGTCATGATATCATTAATATAAAATACAAATTTGAAAAAGATTTACAGTACAGAAAAAGTTATATAAAGTTTTATTAAATAAAATATACTTTATTAAATATATAATATATAGGTATAAATATATAACATTATATATTTAATATTAAATGTATAATATGTAATATAACATAATGTGTGTGATGTGTTCGATATTACATGTTATATATGTTATCATTAATGTGTATTATGTAATATATAATTAATACAAGGTTTTATAATGTTATATGTAACATATTATATATACTGTAAGATATATAATATTATATGGTTAATGTATCATATATAATATTATAACATAGTTAATATATATTATATATAATGTTATGGTTAATATTATATATGTTATAATATTACATGTTAAATTATATATTATAGCATTATAATAAAATATATGAAGCTATATATTTATAATTATATACTATATATTTATAAGGTATATTTGCTTATATTTTAAGTATATTTTATACTTTATTATATAAAATGTTATATACATTAATTATAATGTAATATATAATAATATATATTTATATGAATATATATCTATGTAAATATATAGATATAATTACATGGTTACATACGTGTGATATTTTATATATTACGGAGTACATTTTATATTGGCTTAAGATCTCTAAAACACTATGTGATAGAGGAGAAAAAGGAACTAACTTTTAATATCAAAAACCTTGATTTCATAATTTTATATTCATGTAAAATTAATTGATATTTAAGGCTTCATATTGATATTCTGGAACATGTAAGGTTTCAGAAGTATATTACATGATTATCTTCCTTAAAAAGATACTTGAATATGTATTTCAGTCTCTGAAATATATAGAAATTAACATTAAGAATTCAAAACTGGGAAACTGGTTTATAAAGTGTTCACATGGGGTGGTGATACTAGTGAGATGCTTTAAATTATTTTCTTAAATGTAAGTATGATTATAAAATACTGAAATCTCAATATAATTACTTGAGTATTGGGTAATTCAAAAATAAATAATTGTTATAAAATTAGAGATACATAAGACTAATTTGAAATGAACAAAAGGCTAATAAAGTGGATCTTAGGCAATGCAGGGACATAAAATCACACTAAATTACTAATCTGAAAAGTTATGGTATGCTTGTGGGAGAACTAGATGTAATAACATAAAAATTATTAGTATTAATATGTACAAATAAATTTTAAAATCTTAATGAGGCAGGCAGTATCCTGGGGGGTGGATATTAATTCAAAAAGAAAGGCATAACTTGATTAAGCAAACAATTATAGAGTAATTGGGAAAAAAATTAAAGAATAACTTACTAAAATATTTCAGAAGCAGACAAGTTTCAAACATTTAATTAAAACAGTAATTTGCAAGCCAGAAGTTTCATAGTGCAGATAAGGATGGAAAACCATCACATGTATTATTTATTTCTAAGAAGCACATGTTTCACATTATTAAACTGGACAAAGATGGCAACTTATAGTATAGCTCAAAGTTTCTCTTGTAGGGAGTCTGACAGGGTCTTCTACTGTTGTCATTTCCTGGTTTTCATTCCTCTTTTTTTTTTTTTGAGACAGAGTTTTTCTCTTCTCACCCTAGTTGGAGTGCAATCGCGCAATCTTGGCTCACTTTAACCTCTGCCTCCCAGGTTCAAGCAAGTATCCACCTCAGCCTCCTGAGTAGCTGAGATTACAGGTGCCTGCCACCATGACCAGCTAATTTTTGTATTTTTAGTAGAGACGAGGTTTCACTTTGTTAGCCAGGCTGGTCTTGAACTCCTGACCTCAGGTGATCTACTCACCTCGTCCTTCCAAAGTGCTGAGATAACAGGAGTGAGCCACTGCACCAGGCCTCATTCCCTTTTTAAACTTTTTGAATGCGAGCTGAATTAGAGTATTAGTGACGCACTTATAGTAAACATGATATAGCAGAAGAGATAGAATGTCAATTCTGAGATTAGTTTACAAAAAACTGTAGCCTATCCTTCCCCACCCCCAGCCCAGCCCCCAACAGCTTCTCTCTTCCCTTAGTCTGCACTCTCAAGAAAACATGTAAACCTATGGCAAGGCCCAGCTAGTGAGAAACTTCTATCTCAACAGCCAGGAAGTTCCTGAGTCCCAGGGACAACCACATGGAAGAGCTTGGAAATGAATTCTTCTCCATTTGAGCTTTCTTCTCCATTTGAGTTTTCTTCTCCATTTGAGCTTCGCCATGATTGCATCTCCAGGTGATTTCCTTGGGGAAAGGTGATACCTTGATTTTAGGCTCCTAATAAACCCTGAGCCAGAGGAATCTGGCTAAGCAGCTCCTGGATTGCAGACCTACATACCCAGTGACTAAGTAAATAACAAAAAATATTTGTTCATTTTAGTTGCTCCATTTTGGGTAAGACTTAGAAAATAATAGGTAAAAATATAAGCACTCACTAAACAAAAGAGTATGTTTAAAAAAAAATCATGTTATAAACAGGGGTCACAACTCAAGCGGATAAAAGTCAAAATATATATGAAATACAAGAAGTACACAAAAATTCAAAACATACATAATGTGTATCCTTAGAGTGGTAAGAGAATAAAACCACGAAAAGGAAAGGCAGTATAAATAAGTATTCATTAAATCCATAATATTGAATATTAACATATTTAATATATACCATGTATGTATATGTGCCTATACATTATATGTATATCTTATATATATTCTATATGTATTTATATTTATTTTGTGTTTGTTCATGTATATGTGTCTTTGAATATATCTGGAGGATTAAACATGTTATATCGATAGAATATATATATATATATGTGTGTGTGTGTGTGTATATATATATGTATATATATATGAAATGAAGGATTGATAATTAAGGTTGAAACAGCACCCCAGAGGCAACTAAAAGATAAAGGAATGGATAATAGGAGATAAAAGATAAAGTATAAGATAGGAGATAAAAGAAAAAAGATCAGCCCAGAAGGCCCAATTTCTAAATAAAAAGAGTTGTAGCAAGGGCAAACTGAGAAAATAGAAGGGAGAAAATTATCAAAGGAATGCTTCAAAGAAGCTTTCCAGAACTGAAGAACATGTATTACCAGGTAAAAAAAAATTAAAAAATGAACACAATATTACTGAGATCTCAGTAAAATAAATTAAGAAGATTCACAGTAAGACTCATTATTTTGGAAATTCCAAAGCACTGAGAAAGCATAACAACATAACTTTAAATAGGAAAAATAATAGGAGAAATAGCTAAAATGTTATTAGACCTGTCAATAACAGCCCTGAACACTGAAGACCTTGAATATTTGAGGAAACACGATTTACAACTTATAATTAGCTAAACTATAAATTAAATATGAGGGTAGAATAAAGATATTTTTAGATGCAAAAATTTCAGAAGAATTCCACGTCATGCTCCACACTTTGTGGGTTGTTGCAGGTGTCGACAAACTTTTTCTGTAAAAGTGCAGTTAATAAATATTTCCCACTTTGTGACAATAAAATTTTTGTTGCAACCACTCAGTTATGCCCTTGTAGTGTAAAAGCAGCTACCAACAATATGAAGGAATGGGTATAGCTGTGCTCCAAATAAGTTTTATTTGTGAATGCTGAAATCTGAATTTCATATAATCATCATATCTCATAAAATATTCTTTTTTCTCCAACCATTTAAACATATAAATATCATTCTTAGCTTGTGAGTTTTACAAAAATAGATGCTGAGCCAGATTTGGCCTGCAGGCCCATAGTTTGTTGATCACTGAGCTACTGGAAGATGAGTTCCTTCCAGATAGAATTAACTTACAAAGAAGGAGTTATAAAATCAAGGATACAGAGAATACAATACAGTTAGAAGACAAAGGGAATCCCTTGGATGAAGATGTAGGGAAATTCTAGAAAGACAGTGATGTAGTTGGCCTCAAGATCCACCAGTCAAGGTTGGAACAGGAGGATGGACACCCCAAGATGTTGTCTCTGGGATGTTGTTTCATCCTTAATTCTCAATCTTCCATTCCACGTATATCTGGAGGTTGTAACGTATTAAACATATCCTTCAGGTATAACATATTTTATCATCCAGATATATGCCCCAGAGACATGTCATCAAAGAAAATAATGAAACAAAGCCAAACAAAACAAAATAGAACTTACAGATTTCCCAACGTGTTGATCTTGAGACGAACTATAAGGTTTGTTGGAGTCTTGGAGAGAAGGAATCATAATGAATATGGGTGTTCCTTGATTTATGAGTACAGCCCCACCTCGATGGGGCTATGTACTGTAAATTGAAAATACTGTATATCCAAAGTGTGTCTTTTATTTAACAGTATTTTCAACTTAGAATGAGTTTATCTAGACGTAGCCCCATCATAAGTTGAGGAACTAACCGAATGTGTATTGCTTTTGTAACATTGCTAAGTTAAAAAATCAGTAAGTCAAAACACCTGCATCTGCATAGGAAAATATCAACAAATAAATTAGATAATTATTAATTGGTTAAAATAAAACCAGAAAAGTCATTCAAGAACAAAAAATTAAACATCACTAACGCGTACAGATCTTAGTAGTTGCCTAGTTATCGTGATGTAATAACAGAATATTGATTTTATAGAAATCATAATTGTATTGGGAACACTATCAGAGTAAGTACGTATTGAGGATGGTGATGGGAGAAGGTTCTTAAGTATCTAAAACTGAAAATTTACTAGATGGTAGCCTAAGCATGCTATTTAGAAATATGGATGTAACCATCTAAAGAAACCGGCAACAATAGTAAGTTTTTACTTGTGGGGCGCACGAATTGGAAGTAGGGAGGGCTAGACAAGACCTCCGTTTTTGCTTACATGTCAATAGATATCTATTTTAAATAGTGTTTTAGTACCAATAAAAATTGAATAGGAAGCAGAAAAACACAATTCTGTTCTACAAATGGTGGTAACAATAATATTAATTAGATGGTACAATAATATTAATGATACTAATTACAAACATTTATATTGTTTTTCATACCAAAAATATAAAATACATCAAAATAACTCTGCACGGTAGGATTAGAATCCATCTCAATAAGACAAAACCTGAAAGGCTGTTACATTAAATCAAAAAGGTTCAACTGGTTGGTCCCTTTGCCTGGAGTGCTCTTTCTTCAGATATTAGACTGGCTAGTGCTGTCCCCAGCATCAGGCCCCTGGCCTCTGCTAAGATTATTTCTTTCTTAGTGAGCTCTTTCCTCAATATCACACATGAACATGTAATCTTTATCCTCCTTCCCTCTTTTTCTTATATAGGTTTCATAAAGCTCTGATGTACGTTTTACTTTCACTTGTTTGCTTTTCATTGTCTTTGTGTTCCCTTTAGAAGATAAACCATATGAAGGCAGGGGTTTTAATCTGTTCTGTCACTTCTATATTTCCAAAACTTAGTGTATCATCTGGAACACAGTGACTCAATAGATTCACTCCAGATGTACATCATATGTTTGAATAAATGAAAAGCACCTGTTAATAAGAGACAGAAGAAAAACAGAATAGTGTGAGCATTTAAATTATCTCAAATTAATTTATAGATGTAGCAAGGCACGTATCACTTCTCCGCAGGAATTTTTATTAGAGCTTGGCAAAACAACTTTTAAATTCAATGTAATTAGGAAACATTGTAGTACAAAGAGTATGGATATCAGAGTGTAGTGGCTATTATTAAATCAATGGGAATAAAGATACTTTAAAAATACAAAAATACAATTTTCCTACAAGATTTTAAAATATATTATAAAATAGAATAATGTAAAAAGTTAATTTTCATCAAATTTAATAGGTAAATAGAACAGAATAGTCAGCCTCGAAACTAAATTCATTATGTGCCCTACTGTTGGATGAGTTATACAATGGTGTGGGAAATAGCTGTTACTTGGGAATTTTTGAGTTAGCATATTTGCTTAGAATAGATACCCAAATAAATTCCAGAGGTCTAAATAAGTCAAATAATAACTTTTATATAAAACAAAATGATAAAATACACTATAAATGCATTGGTAACTATCCCACACACAAATATGTAACGTGAATAATGTTTTAGCTGGTATTTCAAAGTTGATACATTAAAATCCATGACAAATAAAACCAATAGATAAATGATTAGCAGAAATATTTTGAACATATATTTTATTAAAATGTATGAAGAAATTTTTCAAACATAAAATGACATTCCAATTTTTAAAAGGCAAAGAAATAAAACAGAAAAAATGTCCACTTTCACCAATAATTTTAAAAATGTAAATTAGAACAATAGGATAATATTTTTAGCTTTCTAATTAGCTAAGCCTAAAACTGTAGTTAATACTATACTTCTAGTACAAATAAAAACTGGCTGAAGCTTTTGGAGGGAAATTTGGTCTTTTAATTGGTATTATTATCAATAAAAGTCAAAAATCAAACTGTGTTTCATGTTCTAGGTAGCTCTTCAAAGTATTAATTAAGATTAAAAGAAAATAGAAACAATCTAATATTCAGCAACAGGGAAATATTAAACACATTAAATAATCTTGGCTGGGCATAATGGCTCATATCTATAATCCCAGGATTTTGGAGGCTGAGGCAGGTGTATAGCTTAAGGTGAGGAGTTTGAAATCAGCCTGAGAAACATAGTAAGACCTCATCTTTACAGATAATTAAAAAAAAAAAAAATTAGCCCGTGTGGTGGCACATACCTGTAGTCCCAGCTACCCTGGAGGTTGAAGCGAGAGACTGGCTTGAGCCCAGGAGGTCAAGGCTGCAGTGAGCCATGACTGTGTCACTGTACTACAGGCTGGGTGACAGAGTGAGACCTCATCTCAATAAATAAATAAATTAATTAATATAGTTTAGGTTAAGTAAAAGATAGTGTCTTTATACAAAAACATTTCTGGAGCCTTTAAAAATCATGTGCTACATGGTTTTCACGTCCAAAGACATTAAAAAGTCCTCATGATACAGTATTAATGAATGCCAAATAAATGATACCAACATTGGTTTTTAGAATGATTCCAATTGCTTTGTTTCGTATTTACATAGCATGTAAGAATTCTGCCTATCTGCCTAACTTTGTTGAATATATTGTGAAGTGTGAGAATTAGTTGTCTCTAGTGCATATGTGCATACATACTCAAAATATTTTTTAAATGGTTGCATCTGGTTATTGGATTGCAGGTGACTTGTAATTCTTCTATTCACTCTTTTGCATTTTACATTTTGTACAATGAATATAAATAACTTTTATTATTTGATAAAAGAGTTGAACTGAAGTACCTATAAACTTTTTCAGGAGCCTATCGAAATATCATCACAAAGTCTTGCATTTTAAATTGTGGCATTTTCATGACTGTCTCAAATAAGGAAATCAGAAAATAGAATGTGGCAGCTAACAGTTGGGTGTTACTGCTTTCCTTTGCTGAAAAGCTCTCCTTCATAGCCATTCACTGTTTATAAATGACAGCACAAAAGAATAATTGGGAACAGTTGCTTGATATAAAAGAAAAGGTAAAAGTCCCTGAAAGTCCCGTCAGAGAGTTATTTTTGGACGTCTTTAATTGGCAAGGCTTGAGCTATCACATATATTTGTGTCTCTGTCAGTTTTCTCAAAAAGACTACAATAGCCATCATCCAACCAAAAAAACCAAAATACACATAAGATATAAATATGTTTACAGTGCAATGATTTTATTTTTAAAATGCTGTAATTTGCCACTATCCTTGAAAGGCTGGAGAATTTAAGGAGTGTTTGAAGGAAAAAATGTCTGTTGTAACCCAAAATTGCAGGATTTAAGCAAAGGTTATTTGAGGTGTAATGTTTTAAGTCCTTATCTACTCTCTTTCATTTTATTTTTTATGTACAACCTGTCTAGTCTCTTCAATTTTTGTCACCTCTTGTGATATGATATACATATGGTGGCCACTGTTAAAATATGTCCATAGATATAATTAACTAGAATAGATTTGTGAGACAAACCTATGTCAGAGTAAAAAATAAACGACAGAACGCTTACTATAGGTCAGGCACTATTCTTTGTACCTTAAACACATTAATTTATTTCACCTTCACAACAACCCTGTGATATACTGTTGATATCCTTTTTGTTCTCAGATTAAGTTACCAAGGCATAGATAAGGAGGTGTCTTGCCCAAGATTACACAGTGAATAAATAATGAACTGAGACATAGGCCAGGGAACCTGGCTCTTAAACACTTGGGTAAATTTCCTGACATTATTTCAATTACCTATTGAGCTTCTGTAGGAGAAACGGCCACTAATGTTTGGACTGGAGTTTTCTTTGAAATGAATGTATACTCCTATTGTGAATCAAACTGGAAAACAGTTTCTCCTGAGGCAAAGAAAACCGACTGCAAACTAAAAGAGAGGTGCTGCTTTCCCTCTTGAAATTCATATCCTGAAGAATGGGGAATTTTACAGTAGGTTTGAGGGGTGATGTTGAGCTGTCCCAGGCCACATAGAGTCAATATGAGAACCAGTGGGTCTATCAAATGATTTTTTTTTTTTTTGGTCAGTTGCAGCATGCAGTTGCAGTAATGGCAATGTTTCCAATCAACTGCATAGAAAAGCAGTGAATTTGGGAAGGTAACATGCAGTGACATCTTGTATTAGTCCGTTTTCACATTTCTGATTAAAGACGTACCCAAGACTGGGCAATTTGCAAAAGAAAGAGGTTTATTGGACTTACAGTTCCATGTGGCTGGGAAGGCATCACAATCATGGTATAAGGTGAAAGGCATGTCTCACATGGCAGCAGAAAAGAGCAAAGAGTTTGTGCAGAAAAATATCTCTTTTTAAAACCATCAGATCTCATGAGATTTTTTCACTATCACAAGAATAGCATGAGAAGGACCAGCCTCCATGGTTCAATTACCTCTCACTGCGTCTCTCCCATGACATGTGGGAATTGGGGAGTTACAGTTCAAGATGAGATTTGGGTGGGGAAACAGCCAACTGTATCATTCTGTCCCTGGCCCCTCCCAAATCTCATGTCCTCACATTCCAAAACCAATCATGCCTTCCCAACAGTCCCCCAAAGTCTTACCTCATTTCAGCATTAACTCAAAAGTCCACAGTCCAACATCTCATCTGAGACAAGTCAAGTCCCTTCTGCCTATGAGCCTGTAAAATCAAAAGCAAGTTAGTTACTTCCTAGATACAATGGGAGTATAGGCAATGGGCAAATACAACAATTTCAAATGGGAGAAATTGGACAAAACAAAGGGGCTACAGGCCCCATGCAAATACAAAATCCAGTATGGAATTCAATCTTATACCTCCAAAATGATATCTTTTGACTCCATGTCTTAAATCCAGATCACACTGATGTAAGAGATGTGTTCCCATGGTCTTGGGCAGCTCTGCCCCTGAGGCTTTGCAAGGCATAGCCCTCTCCTGGTTGCTTTTACAGTCTGGTGTTGAGTGTGTGGCTTTTCCAGGTGCATGGTGCAAGCTGTCAGTGAAGCTACCATTCTGGGGTCTGGAGGATGATGGCCCTCTTCTCACAGCTCCACTAGGCAGTGCCCCAGCAGGGACTCTATGTGGGGGCTCTGATCCACATTTCCCTTCCACACTGCCCTAGCAGAGGTTCTCCATGAGGGCCCCACTCTTTCAGCAAACTTCTGCCTAGGATTCCAGGTGTTTCCATACCTACTCTGAAATATAGGCAGAGGTTCCTAACTCCAGTTCTTAACCCTATGCAACCGCAGGCTCAACACAATGTGGAAGCTGCCAAGGCTTAGGTTTGCACCCTCTGAAACCACAACCCAAGCTTACATTGGCCCCTTTCAGCCCTGGCTGGAGCAGCTGGGACACAGGGCACCAAGTACCTAGGCTGCACACAGTCCAAGGACCCTGGTTCTAGCTCATGAAACTATTTTTTCCTCCTAAAACTCCAGGCATGTGATGTGAGGGGCCGCCTCAAAGGTCTCTGACATGCACTAGAGGCATTTTATCCATTTTCTTGGTGATTAACATTTGGCTTCTTGTTACTTGTGCAAATTTCTGCAGCCAGCTTTAATTTCTAAACAGAAAATGGGATTTTCTTTTTCATTGCATTTTCAGGTTGCAAATTTTCCAAACTCTTATCTACTATTTCCCTTTTAAAACTAAATGCCTTTAACAGCACCCAAGTCATATCTTGAATGCTTTGCTATTTAAAAATTGCCTCCTCCAGGTTGCAGTGAGCAGAGATCACACCACTGCACTCCAGCCTGCGCTATAGAATGAGACTCCATCTCAAAAAAAAAAAAAAAAAAAAAATTGCCTCCTCCAGATACTCTAAATCATCTTTCTCAATTTCAAAGTTCCGCAAATCTCTAGAGCAGAGCCTTATCTCCATCTGAGACCACCTCAGTCTGGACTTTACTGTCCATATTGCTATTAGTATTTTCGACAAAGCCATTCAGCAAGTCTCTAGGAAATTCCAAACCTTCCCACATTTTCCTGTCTTCTTTTGAGCCCTCCAAACTGTTGCAACCTCTGCCTGTTACCCCGTTCCAAAGTCACTTTCACATTTTCAGGTGTCTTTTCAACAGCTTCCACTCTACTGGTACCAATTTACTGTATTAGTCCATTTTCACGCTGCTGATAAAGACATACCAGAGACTGGGCAGTTTACAAAAAATAGAGGTTTATTGGATTTACAATTCCATGTAGCTGGGGAGGCCTCATAATCATGGTGGCAGGTGAAAGGCACATCTCACCTGGCAGTAGACAAGAGAAGAGAGCTTCTGCAGGGAAACTCCTCTTTTTAATACCATCAGATCTGGTGAGACTTAATCACTATCATGAAAATACACCTAAAACATGCATGTGAGTTTTAGACCCACTGGCAAGGAGTAAGATAAATTCTCTCTGACATTTTGAATGTAAGAAAGTCATTGCAACTTTACTGAGGTGAGAAGGGAGAATAGATCCTGGGCATAATATGCATTCCACTTTTCCTTCGTTATCTCCCCTTCCCCTGTACACCACTGCTATGCCTGTGGCAAAATGGTTGTGTGTAACTTCTAAGAGGCATTTGCTGCAACTTGTGCTCCTTGTGGTCTTAAAGCCTGTGCTCAGGACTCTCCAAAATTAGGCTCAATACTGAAGGTTTATCAACTCTTTGGTAAAGTAGAGTGACCCAGGCTTGAGTGCATTAGCAGAACCTGCATTGCTATTTGTAAATGTACCAAATAAAGTGAGACTGTAGGAGTTGCTATCACAGCAGCTTTTTTTCATTTTGGTTCAAGACTAGAGCTCCTCTCCCTATTACTGATGATACCAAGGCTGCTGTGGACACAGCCTCGCCAGTGGGCTTCCAGAGGGCAGCATTTACAACATTGGTCATGTCTGGGTTTCTGCTTTTTTAGCATAGCAATACAAATTGTTTCATGGGCAAATGCAAACATCCACAGGAATTCTTCAGAGTGTGTGGGGAGAGAGATCTAGTAATAAATTGGTTTTCTTGCTCATCAGTCATCATGATTTGAATATCTTTATGTGTAAGTGTGATCATATTATAAGACTTCAGGCTGATAGTATCTCTGAATCGAAAATGAGAGCCACGTATTGGGCTTTTGCACAATGGGTGTCCCTACTGCAAAGTCATCATCTACATTTTTATATAAAACTCCTAATGCCTTCAGGGACCTGACTTCCCAGCTTTTGCTGCTATGATTGTGATCTCTCTTTTTAAGAGCTACTGATTGATGAGTTTTACTTGCTGATTTTTCACTGTTGAATTTACTTTCCTAATTCCCACTGGTAGGAACCACTTCCAACAACAAAATTTATGATCGACATGCCAGCAAATAGGCTGCTAACACAGAGAGGAGAATAGGGAATAGTCTCTGTCATCAGGCAGTGTGCCTTACCAAGTCAAATTTGCCCAGAAGTAAGATAAATCTTGGATGAAGTTAGGCTGGCTTGAGATCCACCTGTAGTTTTCATTTTTGAGAAGTATATAAAATCAATTGCTCTGCCCATCTGTATTCTCCCTTGCTAATCTTTATACAATGGTATTCCACAAATAACATTTGATAGTGGGTGGCAAGTAAAGTTATAGCTTTAACACTGTACTAATTACTTAAAATCTGTTTCGTGGAATGCTGCTGACTCCCACAAGGGTTTTAAGCAAAAATATCCAAAAGAAAGGAATTATTCCTCCTCCTCCCCTTATCTGTTAAAGAAATGAGCATTTCTGAAATATTAACATTTGCACAGCAGTGGGCAAGGCATTTTCATATATATGTTAACCCTCAACAAAAATTGCAAGGAAAAAATTATAATCAATATTCAAATAGGAGCAGCAACTCACCTAAAATCATACTGAGTGTTTACGTAAGACACAGAGCTAAAGCTTAAACCCAGTTCTTTTGATTCTTAAATCTAGAAATTTATATATTTTTTGCTCTTTTTCATTGTTTGTACATCAATTATCCTCAGCTACAAAAATAGATATCAAAATCCAAATAATATTAAAATATTTTAAATGAAAAATGTTTCATTTTCCCAAAACCATGACACACGGATAGACGTTATAGTAAAATATTTCCAATTCCATAATTTTTTTAGTGCAGAGATGTATAGGAATAGTTACCTGCCTAAGTATATTTATATATATTTTATCTTCAAAATTTGGTATGTACTAAATATATAGGTTTATAATTTGCTTTGCTCATCTAACAATATCTCAGGTCTTTCAAGTTTTATGTGTAAAATACCTATCATTGATAGTTGCATAGGGTTCTTCAAAGTAATACATATCTATATGTAAACATTTTAAACAACTTTGCAAATTATTTATATTACATGTGTTTACATATACATGTGTATTTTTTAAGTCAAAGAATAATTAAAGGATTATAAAATATAAACTGCATGATTGCTAAATCAGACTCACAATTCACATTTGCTAATAATTTCTAAAAGTAGGTAATGGTGAGACAGATGAAATATGAAATCTTACTCCAAAGTCACAGACTACAAACAAAACAGATGAACAAGACTATATTACACTAAAAGTATCTGCACAGCTAAAGAATTACACAGTGAAGAGACAACATGTAGAACAGGAGAAAATGCTTGCAAACTATTCATTCCAATAAAGTACTAATAACAATTCAAGAGCAAATAATAATAATACCATAAAATGAGAAAAAGATCTGAATAAAAATTCCTCAAAATAAGACATATAACTGGCCAATAAACATACAAAAAGTGCTAATCATCAGGGAAATGCAAATTAAAACCATTACGAAATATTATCTCACCCCAGTTAGAATGGCAATCATAAAAAAGCATCAGTTTGTTTAAGTCAAATCTAAATTCTCCAAACTCCCTATTCTTTATGGTTCTAGGTTAGAATTATTCAAAAGAGAAATTTACACAAGCAAAAGAGCAATTATCATTCTCTGGAGGCCATTATGGTGAGATGTAATGACAGACAGCCATGAGGTAACCAAACAAGGGTTCCAGCATGCCTTTGCTCTCCTCAGATCTTCTTAGCTTTGTGCTCACATCTTCTTTCAAAATGCTGGTCTTGCTGAGCAACCACAGCTCTGGGCCCATCACTAAACATATGGCTGAAGAGCCTTGGAGATAACGACTTCCATACATTCCTGTGCTAACCTCCCCTTTTCAATCCCACTTCAGTGTCTTCAGGCTGTCCAGGTCAGTCACTCATTGATTCTCCAGATCCTCCTTGCAGACCTTAATTTCTTTCCCCAACTCTTCCCACAGTAGTTCAAGGTATTACCCCTATAATAATTTCCTGGTGTCACAAAATGCTTTCTCCTTTCCTAAGTGTACCTTGAATAATAAAACATGGGATGAATACACTGAAACATAGAAAGCAACAACACCATAAAGCCATAGTTAATCACTGTCTTAGCTCCTCAGCCCAGGAAGCTACCTCTAGCTAAGCAAAGAGATACAAAAGCGAAAGGGAGAACTCTGTCCTCTTCTTTTCCAGGCTTAGAGGAGTATAGAGGAGAGGTGGGGTAACATCTCTTCAAGGCATATTAGACCTTCAAAATCTGCTTTTCTTTGCTGGGCGTGGTGGCTCATGCCTGTAATACCAGCACTTTGGGAGGTGGAGATGGGTGGATCACCTGAGGTCAGGAGTTTGAGACCAGCCTAGCCAACATGGTGAAACCCCATCTCTATTAAAAATACAAAAATTAGCTGGGAGTGGTGGCGGGCGCCTGTAATCCCAGCTACTCGGGAGACTGAGGCACCAGAATGGCTTGAAAACGGGAGGCAAAGGCAGCAGTGAGCAGAGATCGTGCCACTGCACTCCAGCCTGGCAACAGAGTGAGGCTTTACCTCTGCTTTTCTCAATTCCTCATCCACCTATGGTTTTTGTGTTGCTGTGATTTTACTCTAGAGAAAACCTGCACTAAAAATGTGTGTCACTGCTGGTGTGGAGGCTGGTGTTGTTGGTCCCATGCAGAGTGGGAGGAGGCAGGAACAAAAATTCCAACAAGTTCTTTCCTATTTTTATTCTCTCACCACCAGGCAAGGCTGCTTTCTGCCCCCGTCTGGTCCCTCCTCTCTTGTACACACACCTTTTCAAAACAGCCTCCTCCAGGATTCTCACAGCTCTCTCAACATCTTGGTGATTTCTGTCATTGTCCCCTAGGGTGTCACCTTTCATATGTAGCCAACACTTGTGCTTTCCTGCATCTAGTTGTAACATTTTCTCCCCCCGCCCCTGCTTTTTTTTTAAATGCATCCATTTTACTGAAAGGAATTTGAGACTTTAATCGGGTATATTGAAGTTTAAATCGCTTTTACTTTGTTTCACACTTTGTCTTAGCTAAGGCTGCCACACAAAATGCCATAACAGGGTGACTTAAACAACAGAAATGTATTTTCTCACAGTTCTGTAGGCTGGAAATTTGAGACCAGAATGACAGCATGGTTGAATTCTGGTGAGAGTCCACTTTCAGAGTTGCAGATGGCTGCCTTCTTGCTGTGTCCTCATATGGCAGAGAGAGCAAGCCACACTTTCTGGTATCTTTCCTTATGAGGACACTCACCCTATAGGATCAGGGCCCTGACTTAAAGCTTCACTTAACTTACATTACTTCTGTAAAAGTCCTATATTTAAATACAGTCATACTGGGGGATTCAGATTCAACACATGGATTTTGGGCAGACACAGTTTAGTCCATAACACAATTCTAATTTTCATTTTACTCCCCGTCTTCAATTCAGAAACTCAGTATCTTTCTGCTGCATCAAAGCTGCTCATTTTGTACTCAGTCCCTTTTGCTTTGCTTAGCTTTACTCCCTGCATGCCAACATACAACCTCCTAGATTTTTTTTTTCTATGTATCTTCTAATTTTCATGAATAGTTAGCTACCCTCTTTTTCAATACCCCTGGCTAGGGAGGGTGTATTAGTGTGCAAGTCTTAATCATCTAGCCAATAATGACTAAATCTATTTGAAATGCATACACACATTAAAAACACTTAAGGAGGAATCTATAAACAAATATGTATAGGCTAAGTGCTACATGACAAGTACTATGCAAGAACTGGGAAAAAAATAAGAAAACTAAGACTCCAGCTCACAATAAATTTATACTAACAAAGTGATTTGATCTCTTCAGTGGTAAAATCTGGGATTAAGCACTCGTTAAATTACATCACATAGTCAGAGACTTTAAGTTTTTGGCAAGAAGGCCATATATTTTCCAATTATAACAAAGACTCTGAGCTCAAACTGTGTGTTGTTGAGTGTGGATTTGATCTTCATATCTGAAGCAGATAATAAGGGTACCAAATACTTTTACTTATAAAAAAATCTGCCTAGAAACATGCTAATATTGTTTAAGGAGGCAGGCATAATTGAATAACTAGTTTGTTCTTGAAAGATGAACCATTAACACAAAAATCATTTTTCCCACAGAATGATGTCTATTTCCAATAAAGTATTCATGCAAAATGACCTAATATTTTTGTCAAAAAAATTGACACAGAAATACTTCTGTTTATTTTTTATCCAACATTTTTCATTGAGTCTGGCATGGGAAGTGGAAGATAGAACAGCTAACATTTTCATGCCTATTCATTTAATTTAAATATATTAAATATATCTTTTATATTATGTTACTTTTAGGAATAAGCATTATTAAAGATGCATGGAAAAATTTAAGTTATTTTTTAAAAAAGAAGATAAATGTCTACTGCTATTTTTATTAATAGGCTGACATATCTGCATAGTGCATCACCATATTCTCTGCATTTCATTCAGAACTAGGCAAAGAGTGGATTAATGAATGAGTGACTGTCTTAGAGACAGGCATGGACCACAGGCATCCTTCTACCTCTCCTGAGAAAATGAATAATTATTACAATGTTTCTCTCAGCATAACATAAAATTATTCTCTCTTAGGGAAGTTTCCACTAACATTTTTCTCATTACATAAAAATATAAATTGTAGAAGATAAGCTTTGTGAATTTATTTTATGCAAATATGGAATTAGACATGATATACTTATAGATAGCTACTCCTTTTTACTCTCAATATATTTTGTCTATCTTTTCTGGTCATTTAATTTTCTTCCACAATCTCCTTTTTACTGGCTCTGTTTTAGGGGTGGTAAATAATTTATTGAACAGTTACTTATAATTATGAACAATACTGTGAAGATTCCTTCATGTTTAAATAGTTTAAAAATAATTTGGCATGGGTGGAATTAAAAAGGAAAATTAACACTACTTTTGGATTTAGTAAAATTTTAAAGAAAGTGGTATATTATGAAAAAAGATAAGAAAGCTTCAATTCACTGTATTTAAAAGTGTCACAAGATATTTATCTAAAATGTCTGGGATTTCTTGTTTTTCATTGGTATAAATTTAAGGGGTACAAGTGTAATTTTGTTACATGAATATATTGCATAGTGGTGAAGTTATGGCTTTTAGTGTATTCACCACTCAGACACTGTACATTGTACCCATTAGGTAATTTCTCATCACCTATCTTCTCCCATCCTCCCTGCCTTTCTGAGTTTCAATTACCTATCATTTCCCATTCCATGTCTACGTGCACACATTATTTATCTCCAACTTATAAGTGAGAGCATGTGGTATCTGCCTTTCTATTTCTGAGTTGTTTCACAAAATAATGACTTCCAGTACCATCCACGTTGCTGTAAAAGACGTGATTTTCATTTTTTGTGGCTGAATGATATTCTCTAGTATATGTATACCACATTTTCTTCATCCAATTTTCCACTGATGGACAGTTAGGTTGATTCCATATCTTTTCTTTAGTGAATAGTGCTGCTATAAACATACAAGTGTGGTGTGATTTATTTTCTTAAGAAGCATATAACTAAATGGAAATAAAAGTCATGATTTATTTTGCTATCATGATTTATTTTCATTTGGGTAGATACTCAGTAATGGGATTGCTGGATCAAATGGTAGTTCTAGCTTTAGTTCTCTGAGAATTCTCCATTTTATTTTCCTTAGATGTTGTACTAGTTTACATTCCCACTAACAGTGTATTCCCTTTTTTGTGCATCCTCATCAATATTTGTTATTTTTTGACTTTTTTAAAAATAATTAGTCTGACTGGAATAACATGTGTTTTTAACTTGCATTTGTCTGACCATTTGTCACACTAAGTATTTTTTTCCTATGTCTCTTGGTCATTTGTATGTCTTCTGCTGAAAACTGTCTACTTGTGTCCTTTGCCTATTTTTAATGGGATTATTTATGTGTTCATTGCATTGTGTGAATTCCTTATAAATTCTGAATATTAGTCCATGTAGGATGCATAGTTTGCAAATATTTTCTCTCATTCTGCAGGTTGACTGTTCACCATTGATTATTTCTTTTCCTCTACAGAAGCCAATTGATCTTTGACAAAATTGAAAAAATTATACAATGGGAAAAGGACACCCTTTTCAATAAACGGCGTTGGGAAAAACTGGATTGCAGAAAGATCAAACTGAACTCCTCACCATATAAAAAATTAACTCAAGATGGATTAAACACATGGAAGACTTAAAACTACTAAAATACTAGATGAAAACAGAAAAACTCTATGGGACATTTGAATAGGAAAAAAAAATCACGACCAAGACCTCAAAACAGAAGCAACAAATAATTTATAAATGGAATTAATTAAACTAAAATGTTGGTTTTTGAAAAAGCTCTATGACCAGGTGGTTTGTTTAATGGAGTTTGATGAATTAAGTCTTGGAAAATTAGTTAGAACCTGATGTTAGGGGGTCTTGGACACTGAGTCTACTTTGACTTATAGGACATTTTTCTCTGATATGAAACTATCAAAAGTTTTTGAGCAGGTGATTAATATAAGCAAATATTTTGTTTTTAAGAATAATTTGCTGACAAGGCTGATTTAATCATGGTAAGTACGAATGTTTCAAGCTCATATACGAATTCTGATAGGAGTCTAACACAGAAGGCCTAGATTAGTAAGAAATTAAACTTAGTAGAGAACAAATCTCAAATATTGCAAGGTCTCTGAAAATGGACAACAAAATACCGTGGAGTATAGGTTGCCAATTTAGATTGAAGTGTACATTATTTTTCTAAAATATTTCTATAAAGAGAATAATGTATATCTATCCATAATTGAAATCACCATACTTAGTGTAACATAAAGACACATTAAAGAAGAGTTAACTTCAAAGACTAATGGATTTCAATGAAAAGAAAATCAAGAGATTCCTACTAAGCAGGACCATTTTCTCATTTTTCTTTTGCCAAGTTCTACAAAACTGAATAATTTAAAGAACTAGATGAGATAGGGAGTTAAGCAACCTGAGTTTCTGGTTGTTTTAAAACAAGCAAAAATGTCATTGCACACTGCCAAGAGGTGTTTCTAAAATGAGAGCCCAGAGAGAAAGCAGATCATATGGATGTAAGAAAATAGAAAATAGAGGAAGTTGCCTAAATTGTCATGAGAGAATTGACTTCACCACCACTCCATTTTAATTTCCATTTTAGTTATGTACTTCTTAAGAAGCACATCTGATTTTTTGGTCTTGCTAGACATCATCAGAAAAGCTATATGAAACTCCTGCATCCCCAACAGTTCATCCAGGGGGAGTTCTAAGACAGAATTTATCCTCCAGATCCTTCTCGTCTCTTCCCTTCATTTGGTCAAAGTTTCCCTCAATGTGAAATGAGTCTCTGTTCAGGCTCCCTCATCTGGCCCCTTCAACGGCTCTGGAGATATAGATAGATAGATAGATAGATAGATAGATACTTTTTTCTTGGAGAACTCAGGCTTTCCATTGTTGAATACTAAAAATTTTAAAGTCTTTCGTATTTCTATACTGACATTCAAATATGCTCAAGCCACCCAAGCAGTGTGAAGCCTGATGTCTGCCTCGGTTGTAAGAATTTAACTTATGCATTTATTCAAGAACAAAGTTGAAGAGCAATACCCAGGAGTTTGTTTATATTATTCCTGTTAAAATAAAAATCTAAATGTAAATATATCAATTAGAAATTAATGTGTGCAAATGTCACTTTTTGACTTACTTAAATCAATATTTATATCTGATAGTAAACCCATAGAAATTATGGAAAATTATGTTCCTATTGTAATCAAAAAGTTTTTCTAAATTGTGTCAGCTTTCAAGAATCCTATAGAGAATCAGAACAATTTGCTCAAGGAAATCCCCCTGATTCTTAGGTGTGGGCTCACATTGATTGCCATTGGAATAGGCAATGTACCAGCCATCACAACCATTTCAGAGTCTATGCATCTGGTTTTCTTTTTTCTTTGCTTTGAGAATGATAATCTTTTCGAAGGCATTATGCTTAAGTGGTAAGCCCCATAGATGCCAAATATTAGGTTGGCGCAAAGGTAATTGTGGCTTTTGCCATCAAAAGTAATGGTAAAAACCGCAATTACTTTTGTGCCAACCTAATATGTGAGTGAGGTCTTGCAAATTTCCTAAGATAAGGTCAGAGAAAAACAAACATATCTCATCCTCTCTTTCTGCAGCCCAAGGATCTCTGCTATTTCCCAGCACGAGTAAATATTTGATTCTTTTTATCTCCATTCTCAAATTGAGGGAATGTATTCTCTTCCCAGGTTCACAAGGGGGCAAAAACTTCCCATCGCCATAACCTTGCCCCTCCTCTTTCTCTCCATCCTGGGATTAGTGGTCTTTGTTTTAATTTTCGTACCCACAGGAGAGGACCAAAGGTCAATCACTCCAGTAGAAGTTTAAAGGAACTCTTTTCATTGGCAGGGGGCTTGGAGAAGGAGGGAATTCCTCCCAGATTAAAAGTTCCTGTCCCCTACACCTGGATGGATTTCCCCCTCTGGGGTTCCCTTCTACTACCTTTGTGGAGGCTGCTTTCTCTCCTGGATTGCGTCTTTCTGGATTCTCTCACTCAGTGTGAGAGGAGCTTTCTTTCCTGGATTTCCCCCTTAGGGGTCCCCTTCCACTCAGTTTGGAAGCTGCTTTCCCTCTCCAAAATTCCATACTTGGGTCCCCATCCACAATCCTTGTGTAAGCGTTCTCTCTCTCTCATATTTTTCTCTATCAATCTGCCTAAATAAATCATTTTCTGCAAAAACTCTCTGGGATCCAATATTTACTTGTGAGCGCAACACACTGTGATCCCCTCTCCCATTCTTGGGTGAGTGAGAGACTAAGAGCTTCGAAAAACATCCTCTCAGGGAAGCTGAGTGCTCCCCTGCACCACAAAAGCTGGAAACGAAATCACTTCTCTATATATCTTCTTTATATGAGATAGTAGCATTATTATAATGGGGCAGGGCTGCATACTCAGCTCCCTCCCTGTCTGAGTCTGAGGTCCTTGGCCTCTCTAACCCCAAGAATGGAAAAGGGGCCCCAGAGGCATAGTGAGCTTACCGTTGGTAAAAATATTGTGGACCCAAAGAGTTTAGCAGAGAGCGATTTATTAGGCAGAGAGAGAGAAAAAGGAGAGAGAGAGAGCTCCCATGCTGCTGTGGGAGGGGATCCAAGGAAGGAATCAGTATAGGTAAGGAACATTTGGTTTTAACAATGGAGTTATTTCTTCCCATTCATGTTCTTGTCCAATGAGAGGAGTTCTTTCAAACTTCCTCTGGAGTGATTGATCTTTGACTCTGATACCGGATTGGCTGCTTGATCAGCAACAGAGCCCCCTCTTCCCAGAGCTTTCAGCCAGCGTTTTGAACAAAGAAGCTCACCTGGATTTTCCACCTAGCCCAGGAGCAGGAAAGTTAGACAGAGAACTTTACATTCTGGATGGAGTGTGGATGGAGGCATGTCACTGGGAAGCCCCTGCCTTTGAAACCACGCTACTCGTGGTCCCAGGAAGAGAAGTTTTTTCCTTAATACAGTCCCTCATTATCCCTTCAAAGAACTTTGGAAAGTTAGACAAAGCCTTCAACACAAACATTTGCTAAAATCTTCCTACAAAGTAAAAAAAAATAAAAAAAAAATTTACACTTGCGCTCTAGTAGATGTAAAAAAAGTACATCATTCCAAGACCATAAAATTCAACTAAAGATATGAAAATGTATATTATTCTATGAAAACAGTGCAAACTTAACCTTATCTGACACTAGACAAGGATAGTTTGACAAATGAAAATTATAGGTGAGTCTGTTTTATAAATATTGATTCTTATTGACTCAATGCCGTGGTATAAAAATCTCCCAAATCTCTTATGTTTAACAGAAAAAAGAATCCCTTATGCCCATTTTCTGGTTGTCAAAAGAAATATATTCAATGAGTCATTCAGTGAACTAGAAGCTCAAAAGCTCTTTTGCAACATGTGCTTCCAAGATCACTTTGGAAGGAGGAAGATCATTCTGGACAGTTCAGAGTTGCAATTAAATATTGCAGCCGAGAAGTGACACACAAGTCTTCCATTCACAATGCATTGGCTATGCCAAATTAGAGTTAGGGCAGAAAGAAGAGAATATCAGTGAGTAGCACTAATGACTACCACATTTGGCAAGCAATGTCTACACAAATGCTGGCCTCAGTATCATCCACTGCATTCATTTCAAGAATACAGACATGGCAATATTACAAAAAAATTATCAAGCAATTAATAACATTAAAAGATTAACAGAACATTAGAAGATAAAATTTAAAAAATATCCCATTAGGTGAAGTAAGAATTAGATAAAATTCAATATTTATTCATGATTTAAAAATATACAAATGAAGAAAAACACAAATGAGACAGAATAAGAATTAAAAGAAACCTTGTTAATAAATTAAAAAGTTAGAAATATATATCAATAGTACCATATTACAATAAATAATAGAAAATATAAATTCTAAAAATATACTAATAATTAATTCATGATAGAAATACTAAGTAAATGAAGTATATTATATTCCAAAATTGAAAATGTCAATATGTCAAATATTTTTATTTTTCTAAAAAGATATGTAGTTTAAATATAATCTCAATTAAAATCACATTTGTTAAAGATGAAAATCTGAATTTAGTATTAAATATGAAAATGTGATGTGAAGGTCAATGGGTTAGAGGGAGGACTTTTCCTTACCAGTTATCAAAACTCACTACACAGCTACAGTGACTAAGATACTGTTGTACTGATACAGTGACACATAGATTGACATGTGGATTACACTACACACTACATTACATAACACTACTCACTACACAGCTACCATGACTAAGACACTGTTGTATTGATACAGTGACACATAGATTGACATGTGGATTACACTACACAATACAGAACCAGGCACACTTTGGCATGGATACTTAGGTATGATGGAAGTGGTATTGTATCATTGGGGGAAAAAATAAGAGCTTTGATTTCAAAAAATGTCTATCCTTAGGGGAAAAATGAACAAGTACTTCACACAATTAAAGGAGACATACAGTTAAATAGAAGAAATAAGACATTGTGTTTGATAGATTGGGAGGATGACTGTAGTTAACTTTCATCGATTGGACATTTCAAAGTAACTAGAAAAGAATAATTCAAATGTTCTTAGCAGAAAGAAAAAACAAATATTTAAGGTGATGGATATCAAATTATCCTGATTTAGTTATGTGAATATATTGAATTATCACATGTACCCAGAAAACATGCACACCTACTATGTCTCAATAAAAACTACAAAATGTTGAAAAAGTTAAAATAACTCCTTTCCTGGTAGATAAACCATCTAAATTTTATAGGCAAAGTCTAAAACTTTAAAAGACAATACAGATTATGTATAAAGACATTCATGTAAGAAAAGTTTATTTTAAAGTATATAATGCTAAAATATTGATAAAATATTTAAAATTTGTAAGTTCTGCTCATCCAAAAATACAAAGAAAAAAAAGAGGCCATGAACTGGGAGTTGATATTTGAAATATAAATAACCAAAAAAGTACCTCTCTAAATTATTATGAAAAAAATAAATAACAAATTATAAAGCAAAGTTGGAGTAGGCATTTTACCAAAGAAGCACATTTGAGGAATACATATTTCAAAATATGCTCAATTTCATCATTCATGAAGGAAATGCAATAAAATATATTTTACCCCTACTGTAGACTATTAAAAATTAAGGTGTTGGAGAATACCAAGCATTAAAGAGGATGTGTATTTAAAAACATGCTTATACATTGCTGTTTGAAATGTAAATTGGTATGACAACTTTAGAAAATAATTTGATCTTATTTTATAAAGTTGACTTGTCACATATCCTATGTTACAGAAATTTACATGTGAACTAGAGCCTATACACAAGAATATTTGTAGCATCATCATTTGTAATAGCAAAAATAGACACACACACACACACACACACACACACACACACACACACACACAAAGGAATCAACTAAATGTCTATGGGCAAAGAATGGATTGTACCATAGTCAATATTATGAGTGGAGTGGGTTATACTACACCACTTAGAATGCATAAATCACAGCTAAAGGAATATATGTGTTAATGTTTGAAATGCAACATTTTTTGAAAAAAATCTTAGAAGACTACATAAAGTTTTCTATCTCTATTACTTTCTTATTTCTGTTGTAATAAATTAACTCAATCATAGAGTCTTAAAACAATACAAATTTGTTATCTGACAGTTCTGGAGGCCAGAAGTTTGAAATAGATTTAAACTGGGCTAACATCAAGATGGCTACTGGGCTGTGTTATTTTCTGAAGTATCTAGGAGAAGAATCCCATTTTCTGCCTTTTCTCACTTGTTGAAGCTGTCTACACTCTTTGACTCTTGGCCCCCTTCCATCTTTAAAGTCAGCAATCACATCACTGACTTCTGCTTTTGTGGTCACATCTTATTCTCTGACTCTCACTGACTCTCTATTTTATCTTTAAGGACCATTATGATTACACTGGGCTCACTCAGATAAAACAGGGAGTCCGCAGATCAACAGCTTTAATTCCAGCTGCTATCTTGGTTTCCCTTTGCCCCAAAACATAACACATTCTTAGATTCCAGGGGTTAGTGTGTGTGTGTGCGTGTGTGTGTGCGCGCGTGTGTGTGTGTGGTATATTATTTTTATAAAACTTCAAAACAAAGAAAATTAGCAATATATAGTACAGGAATAAATAGTCATATGATACAACTATGGCAAAAGAAGGAGGAGATGTTAATGATAAAGTTTAAAAAAGTTGTTACCTTTGGGTTTAGAAAGGGTGATGGGATATGGAAAGAATACCTAAGTTACTGGCCATGTTCAAATTGTTGGATAGTTGGTTAATGAAGATTGATTAAAGAATCATGCATAATAACTCATAAATATTATGTATACTTTGGAATGCAATAAATATTTTAGAAGCTAGAATGAAAAAAGTAATGAAAAGACACCTTGAAAACAATTCATATGAATATCTAAGAAATAAGTGTTCCCTGGTAAGAGAACAGCAAGTACAAAGACTCTGAGACACACTTGGAATATTCAAGCAGCCCATTTAGTACAGCATAAGTTATTCACTTGCATACATTAATTAATATTCATATATTGCATATAATACATTCAATATTAATTAAGAATACATGATAAATAGATACACAAATAAAAATAATTTAAAAAATAAGTCAAGAGTACTATGGTTTTATTCTTGTTTTACTCCTAAGGTAAATCATGGATAATATTTTTGTGTCCCTTATTTTGGGTTCCTCATCTACTATGTATATAGTAGATAATAAATGGCATTGAAAATGCCAACAGAGACCAGTCATGGTGGCTCATGCCTATAATCTCAGCACTTTAAGAGGCCAAGGCGGGTGGATCATGATGTCAGGCATTCGAGACCAGCTTGGCCAACCTAGTGAAACCCCAACCCATCTCTACGAAAAATACAAAAAATTAGCTGGGTGTGGTGGCCTGGGCCTTCCAGCTACTCAGGAGGCTGAGGCAGGAGAATCGCTTGAACCTGGGAGGCAGAGGTTGCAGTGAGCCAAGATCCTGTCACTGTACTCCAGTCCGGGCGATAGTGTGAGACTCCATCCAAAAAAGAAATTGCAAGCAGAAACATATAATCATATATATGTTCCATCAGTTCCAATTTCCCATCACAATTGCATGATGGAATAGTGCAGAATAACAGCTGGGGCTTATCTAACCCATCTTTTTCTTTAAATTTAATACTATTATCTAATTAGAATCATCCTAAACACTATAGAGAATCCAAAGGATATGAGTAAATATAAAAAATAAAAGATATAACTCTTTTTATAGAAAATATTTTGCTTTACATTTAATTATTTTATGGTATGCTGTGGATAAAATCAATATTGGATAATTTATTAAACACAGTGATTAATGGCAGATAATATTATGTTTTAGATTTTCATAATTTATTATTTACCAAAATAACCACAATTTTATTTCATAAAATAGTAAATTATGTATTTTCTATGTTTTACCCTCCAGATATGAAAATGATTTTATTAGTTATTTCAAGCAATTCTACTAAAGATACTCCCAGGATTTTGCTTATACAAATATTTATTAAGTTGCAAATTTGATAAACTCCTGTTGCAATAGTGAAGCCTGAAGGCCTTTTGTCTCAGTGACTAATTGCAATATTTAATTGGGTCCTATGGTGATTTCTCACTTAAGAAGAAGAGTTTCCAAAAATGAGAATTTAATTTTTTCCTACATTATGTAAGACAAATATACAACTACACAAAAATGTTAAACTTATTTACACAATTAAAAATTCACTGGAATACATTTAATATCTTCATTACAATATTAGCAAGTACTGAAAGCAAAAACAACTACTTTTGTCAAAATCTGAGGTCTAAAATAAAGAAAAGGAAAATAAATAGTGGACGAACAAGAAAAAAATAATAGAAAAAAGGGAGATTTAAAAATAAAGTTACATATGCAGGAAAATAAAATAATCCTCAAAATATTATGTAATACCAAATTATAAGTATATTCATGACACAAATTGTTGCCACTTTTTCCCCAAAATCAAATAACTTTCATAAGAAAATTTTACATCTGGAAACAAGAATATTTACTTTTCTAGATGTTCAAATCTTGCCAAGGAAATTCTATGTGAATCTTTTTCTCAGTGTGATTTATTTGTATCTCTATTTTAACATATCACACGTAGTTCAAACTGACTGTTTGCTTATTGGTATCTTCTAATTTGTCAAGTTTTAGAAAAAGAAAATATTTTATATTTTTCTCTATCCAGCATATTGAAGTACATGGTAGATATTCAATATATTATAAATCACTGAATGATTTACAATGCATACTGCAGCATACAAGACAAGTATGATTAAAATATAATCAATGAGGATTTTTGTATTTAAAAATGGATAATGACTTCACATTGCGTATTACTCAATCACCTCAATTTTTCATACTAATGTGTCCAAGGAAGTGAAATATCACATCCAAATTATTCTCACTAGGTGATGAACTAGGTGAAGAATGAAAGCTAGAAATAACATGACCTCTTTAAAGAAAGAATTGAAGAATTTGAAATGCTTCAATAGAAATGTTTGTCAAAATATTATCAATTAGCTAAACAAACAACACTTATTCAATGATTATATTTATCACTAGAGAGATCACAATAATAATTTCAAGGTGATTATTGTTTCTCTGTACAGGAATCATAGAGTCCTATAATAAATATGTAAACTAGATGTAAAATTTAAGAATCATTGATTTATATAAAGTGATACTCAATTTGAAGGTCCAGTTCATAAAAGGGATAAAAGCTCTGTCCATTGTGGAAATACCACGTCTTTGACCTTTCTTATTTCTACATTTACCTCAAATAATCACACCTATTTGATATACTCGGAATTTATTTTTGTGTTGTTTGTTTATGATACAATACAATTTTTCTCTCCTTCTTAAAGCATTTTCTTCTCAATGCTTTTTCTGTAATTTTTTTGTACATTTATCACTGGTCTGTATTATCATCTCCATAGTTGTCTTGTATAACTAGTTGAATAATTTTCTTCAGTTGTTTATATCTTATTTACACAATTATATTTTTAGTTCCATCATGGATATTATTTTAAGTATTTTATAAAGTATTTTATAAAGCTAGGGCCTTGAAAACAGTAAGCACTTTTTCTAATGATGGGTAATAGAAAGCCTATGGTGTTTGAATAATATTATAGCATCTTTCCCAACAAATATCAACAAGCCACAGAAAGCTTCTATCTTTTTCAGTTGGTTCTAGAACTTAGTTGAATAACTAGCAATAAGCAAACATGTATTTCTGAGACTTATTTTCAGTTGGAATTGATACTTTGATAATCATTGAAAGGGAATAATGATATAACCTAATTCCACTGAGAAATTAAAATTTTAATAGACACTTTTAGCTTCTTGCCATGACACAGCAGCTGCTATTGGAATTGCTCTCTTGCTGCAAACAACCATAAAACTAGATAAAATATAGGAAGCATTGACTGGGCAATGGAGAGCACAGGGCTGTGATATTTGTAAGTAGGAAAGCATATGAGCTGAGTACCGCATTTATTTAGCTTTCTGCCTGAGGCCAGTTTCCAAACCGCCATCATGACCAAATCCATTTCAATAGAAAGAGGTGTCTTGTTAATCAGAAAACAGTCTTGGTTGAGTAAACTGAGATTGGAGTTTAGCTTTGTTAAGGCAGTTGGAATTTGCAGGGCAGCATATCAGAGTCTTTGGTGAATAATAAGCTGCCCATACAAAAAGTGCAATTCCATAAGCCTTGTAAAAAACAGCTGCTTGGGGCTGAGAATTTGGCAGAGATTTCAGCAACTTCAAAGATATGTCTGGAAATATTTCTACTGGTGAACACCCCAAGAATTTAGTTGAAATCTCAGAAAGGCTACATTACTGCCCTACAACTAAAGAAAAAAACAAAATAACTCCCTCTAACCAAGCCCCCAAATTATAAAAATAAATAAAAAATAATACTCCAGCAGTAAGTTTTTACCACAGTAAAACTCTATACTCTTTAAAGGAAGCTAAAAAAAGCAAATCTTTTATAACATACCTCATAAGAATTTTCTGCATATATTTAAAACAAAAGAAAATTAAATATGAGAAAAAACAAAGCAAAATATATAATCAAGGGAAGGAACAGTCATTATAAGCATTTCCCACAATTAATCTGTGTGTTGATATTTGTAGACAAGGGTATTAAATACATCTTATAAATACATTTAAAAATTTTACAGGAAAAGAGGACAAAATGAATGAAAACATAGAAAAATTTGTCAAGAAAATAGCAAAATTGGAGAAGAACCAACTAAAAATTTTATATTCAAAAACATCAATATCTTAAAAATTCATTGATACAGATTACAAGAAGATAAGCCAAAGATAAAATATTCATATTTAAAATTACAAAAATTAAGACATCTAGAGAAAAAGATAATTAAAACTAACAGTCTAGGTAGGTCCTGTGAGATAGCATCAGACATTCTACCATATGTTAAACATCGCATTAGAATTTTTGAAAGAGATGGAACAGTAAGGTACACAAATTAACCTAATATAATGGCTATTTTTTTTCAAAATTGATAAAGAAACAATCCATATGTTCTAAAGGCCCAGAATATCCCAGACACTCATGTGTAGGCATTTATAGTCAAATTGCTAAAACCAAGAGAAGAGAAAAAAATGATAAAAGCAGTGGGAAGGAAATTAATGTCTGTTACATTTAGTATACAACAATTAAGATGACTGCCTTCTCTTCTGAAAAATGCACTAGAGAACATGATGGAATTACATTTTCAAAATGCCTTGAAAAAAGAAAAATCTCTGTCAAATGGAAATTCTATATTCACTTAAAGTATATCCTTAAAACTCGAGGCAGAATAAAGATATTTTCAACATACAAAAACGCAAATTTGTGTCACCAGTAAATGTTCACTACAAGGAACAGAAAATTTCTTCTGGCTAAAATGGAATAATCACAGATAAAAGCCTAAGTCTGCATAAAGGAACAAGGATTACTCAAAATGATGAATATATGAGTCAATATTTTTTAAAAGCATCAGAAATTATTAGAAAATTATTCACTAAATAAAATGTAATATGCATAATAGGGTTTATAACATGATAGTAGTAAAATATAAATAACGATTGTACAGGAGATGGGGATAAATTAAATTATACCTAGGCTTATTTTATTTTATGTGAAATGGTATAATACTAATTTGAAGTAGACTCTTATAATTTATGCAAGTATATTTTAATTCTTTAAGTAGCAATAATAATAATACAAAAGAGGTATATTCAAGACAATAGTGAAGAAAACATAAAAAATAAAAATTGATTTAAAATAACTCAGGAACAAAGAAATAAATACCAAATGGTAAATAAATACAAAGCAGTATACTTATACTCAACTATATGATAAACTACATTAAATATAAACAGACCTAATAGTCTAATCAAAAGATAGAGGTTGAGCAGATAAAAACAAAACAAACAAACAAAAAAGCTGTTTACAATAGACCCAATTTAAATATGAGGACACAATTTGGTTAGAAACAGAATGTTGAAAAATAGATAGTAGGTAAATGCCAAACATAAGAAATTGTGTTGGGTTCCAGTTTAAGACAGCTGACTAGAAGCAGCTAGTGTACATCTCTCTCAGGGAGAGGAAACAAAATAGCAGGTAAATACTAACCCGGCAAGTAGATTGTCTAAGAGATCACACTGAGATTCACCAGGGAAGAAATGAGACCCATGGGGAGCAGAGAGGAGTGAAGCAACAAAGACACACCCAGTGAAGCAGCTGCCCACCCAGACTGTTGCAATGCCTGGTGAAGCTCCATAATGCAGAGAAAATGGTGCATGAGTGACAGTTCATTGGGGAGTCACACTTCAGCCAAATAATTTTGCAACCTTGACCATGAGAGATGCCCCCAGCTTCCCCAGGCTTACAGGCTAACAAAGAGAACTGCCAGGAGTCTGCACAGGCACCACTAGGACCCATACAGAACCCCGTGGGCCTTTGACCCCTGAATATCCCAGAACCAGCTGCCACTGCCCTGCCAAGAAGGAAGACAAAGTACTTTTGAACGTTGCTAGAACAGATGCTACAGCCTGGGTACTGAACAGCAGGCAGACTGCATACTGTATGATCACTGCCCATACTGCTCCTCACTAAGAGACCCTATTGCAACTATGCAATCAAAACTCCAAAACAACTAGCTAAGAACACTATGTAGAGAACAAAATATCACATATCAATATTAATCTTGAACCTAAATGACCTGAATGTCCCACATGAAAGACAGAATGGCAAACTGAATAAAAAAATAGAACCAAACACATTCTGTCTACAAGAGACCAACCTAGTGGCCAAAGACACATTCAGACTTAAAATAGAATGACAGAAAAAGAGATATCACACAAATGGAAAAGAAAATAAAGTAAAAGTAGTCATTCTCATATCAGATAAGATTTTAAACCAACAAAAGTTAAAAAATAACAAAACAAAGAATAGCCGTATGTAATGATAAGGGGTTCATTACAACGAGAATATATAACTATCTCAAAAATATATGCATGCAACACTGGAGCACCTAAATTCATACAACAAATACTACTAGACCTAAGGAAACAGACAGACAGCAACACAATAATAGTAGGGGACATTAGGACCACAATGCCATCACTAAACAGATCATCAAGGCAGAAAATCAACAAACAATCTAGACTATAGTTTCTATAAAGGGACTAGACTATAGAGCAAAAAGACCTAATACATCTATAAAATATTCTACTCAACAACTACAGAATATGCATTCTTCTCATCTGTGTGTGGAACATTTTTTTCTAAAATCAACTGTATGCTCAGCCATAAGGCAAATCTCAATAATTTCAAAAAATTGAAATCCTATCAAGTATCTTCTTGGACCACAGTGAAATAAAACTGAAAATCAATACCAAGAGGAACTCTCAAAACTATAAAACTATATGGAAACTAAACAACTGTTTCTGAATGACATTGGGTAAACAATAAAATCAAGGCAGAAATAAAAAAAATTATTTAAAAGAATGAAAATAGACATACAACAAACCCAAATCTCTGGAATATTGCCAAAACAATGCTAATAAGAAGTTTGTAGCATGAAATCCTTACATCAAAAGGAATAGAAAGATCTCAAATTAGCAACATAGTGTTGTACCTCAAAGAACTAGAAAAACAAGAACAAACCAAACAAAGTTATTAGAAGAAAAGAACTGTGAAAAGATCAGAGCAGAACTAAATGAAATTGAGACAAAAAAAAATGCTACAAAGGATTAATCAAACAAAAAGTTTTTATTCAGAATGATGAATAAAATTGATAGACTTTTAGCTAGGCTAACTAGTAAAAAATTGAGAAGATTCAAATAAGTACCATCAGAATTGATACAGGTAACATTACAACTAATACCAGAAAAATACAAAAAATTATCAAAGACTACTATGAATATCTCTATGCACCCAAACAAAAAGCCTAGAAGAAAGGGATCAATTCCTAGAAACATGCAATCTTCCAAGTTTGAACCAGGAAGAAATAAAAACCCTGAACAGACAAACAATAAACAATGAAATTGAATTAATAGTTAAAAAGTTTCCCAAAGACAACAACAACGAAAAGCCAAGAAAAGACAGATTCACAGACAAATTTTACTAGACATACAAAGAAGATATGATACCAATCTTATTGAAACTATTCAAAAGAAATTGAGGAGGAGGGATCCCTTCTTAACTTATTCTATGAATGCAATATCATACTGATACCAATATCAGGCAAGGACAGAATAAAAAACAAAAACAAAAACAAAACTATAGGCCAATAATCCTTATGAACATAGATGAATAAGTTTTCAATAAAATGCTAGCAAACTGAATCCAACAACATATCAAAAAGACAATTCACCATGATCAAGTGGGCTAGGTTTCAGGGATTAAAGATAGTTCAACATAAACATATGAATAAATATGGCCCACCATATAAACTGATTTTAGAAGAAAAAACATACAATCACCTCAATAGATGCAGAAAAGGCATTCAATAAAATCTGACATCTCTGTGATAAAACCTTTAATAAACTAGGCAAGATGGAACATACCTCCAAATATTAAGAGCTATGTATGACAAACCCACAGCCAACATCATACTGAGTAGGTAAAAGTTGAAAGCATTATCCCTAAACACTGGAGATGAAGACAAGACTACGTACTCTCTCCACTTTTCTTCTGACTAAAAGTCCTTAGCTAGAGCTATCAGACAAGAGAAAGAAATAAAAGACATCTAAATTGAAAAATAGGAAGTCAAATTATCTCTGTTCACTGATGACATGATCATATACGTAGAACATCCTAAAGATTCCTCTGTAAGGCTCCTAGATCTGATTAGCAATGTCAGTAAAGTCTGAGGATACAAAGTCAATGTCCAAAATTAATAGCATTTCTATATACCAAGAACATTCAAAGTGAAAACCAAATTAAGAACTCAATCTCATTAAAAATAGCCACAAATACAAAAATAAAATACCTAGGAATACATTTAAACAAGGAGGTGAAGTATCTCTACAAGGAGAACTACAAAACACTGATGAAAGCAATGGTAGACGACACAAATAAATGGAGAAACATCCCATGATCGTGGACTGGAAGAATCAATATTCTAAAATTGTCACACTACTCAAAGCAAAATAAAGATTTAATGCAATTCCCATCAAAGTACTGTCAGTTTTCACAGAATTAGAAAAAAATAATTCTAAAGTTCATGTGGAACCAAAGACAAGAAGCTCAAATAGCCAAAGCACTCCTGACCAAAATTTCCAAATTCAGGGATATCACACTGCTTGACTTCCAATTATACTTTAAGGATATTGTAACTAAAACAGCATGGTGCTGGTATAAAAATAAACACATTGATCAATGAAGTAAAACAGAGAACCCAGAAATAAAGCTATATACTTACAACCAACTGACCTTCAGTAAAGTTGACAAAAATTAACCACGAAGAAAGGATTCCCTATTCAATAAATGGTGGTGGAAAAACTGACTAGTCATCTACAGAAAAATGACACTGGATCCCTATTTCTCACCATATACAAAAATTAACTCAAGATGGATTAAATACCTAAACATAAGACCTGAAAGTATAAAAATACTAGAAGAAAACCTAGGTAAAGTTCTTCTGGACATTGACCTGGGCAAATAATTCATGACAAAGACTCCAAAAGCAATTGCAACAAAAATAAAAATAGACAAATGTGATGTAATCAAACTAAAAAGCTTTTGCACAAACACATAAAGAAATGCACATCACTAATCATCAGGGAAATGCGAATTAAAGACCCATTGAGATACCACTTTACACCAGTCAGAACAGCTTTTATTAAAAGTCAAAAAACAACAGATGTTGGTGTGAATGCAGAGAAAAGGGAACATTCATACACTGTTTATGAGGATGTAAGTTAGTTTAACCTCTATGGAAAACAGTGTGGCGATATTGCAAAGTATAAAAAATAGAACTACCATTTGACCCACCAATCCCACTACTAATTATCTATCCCAAGGAAAATAAATTATTTTATCAAAAAGACACATGCACTCATATGTTTATTGCAGCACTCTTTACAATAGTAAAGTCATGGAACCAGCCTAAGTGTCCACCAATAGTTGATTAAATAAAGAAAATGTGATATATATATACACCTTGGAGTAATACACAGCCATAAAAAGAGTGTAATCTTGTCCTTTGCAGCAAAATGGATGGAGCTGGAGGCCATTATTCTAAGTAAACTAACAGAAGCAGAAAATCAAATATTGTTTGTTCTTACAATAAGAACTATAAGAAGTGAGAGTTTTATGTCCATGTAAAGTACACATGGGCATAAAAGTGGGGAAAATAAGCTCAGGAGACTTCAAAGAGGGAAGGGCTAGGAGGGTAATTGAAAAATTACCCACTGGACATAAGGTCCAATATTTGAGTGGTGGGTACATAGAAGCCCAACCTGAACCACTGCACATGTAATACCCACAAAATAAACAAGCACCTGTACCCCTGAATCTAAAATAAAATATATGTAATAAAAAAGTGTGTTCATATTAATGTCAGAAAAATAAAAATAGAATTTAAAAATGTATATACTACTAGAAACAAAGAGGGAGGTTTCATAATGATAAAATGATTAGTTACTCAGAAAAATATAATTTAAAACATGTATTTATCCAATTACATCACTTCAAAATATATAGAGTAAGTATTCATAAAATTTTGAAAAGCACAGTTGTCACATGAGCTTCCTTTAGCTTCTTCCCATAAGATATAAATGCCTACATATCCCATTTTGTTAAAATATTGAGTTCTTGGAGAAACATTTTTACTATCAATTTCCAGCAATATTTCAATAGTAAATGTTAATTTCAGTTATTCAATTTCCTTTCTGAAAGAATAGATATTCTAACAAGCCAGTATTAACAGAGCCCTCTAAAATTTAAAATTTAGAAATTTATTTTAAGAAGAAAAAAAACAAAAATTGTAAAGGGATTCTGTATTATTCCTGTGCTTTCTGTAAAATAGAAAAATGACCATAAGCTGCATGACTCCAGAGATCGTTTGAACTAATTCCTTCGTATAGTCCTAGGGCTGATGGAGTACTCGGCACATGGTAGAAAAATAAATAATTATTGAATAAAGGAATAAATTTATTAATCAATGCACTAGTTTCATAAGCTGGTAACTTCTCAAGCAATCCAATCTTTTTCTTTAGTGTGTAAGTGTAGCTATAAATGTACAATATGCAAATATAACATCACAAGAATATAAATTATCTACTAAAGGCAATAGAAAAAAGTGTATTTCTAGCTTGAAGTTATTCTGAAAAAGAAACTTAATAACTTGACATAAAAAAATATAATAGTTAATAGGAATACATGTAAAACCAATGCATACTTGAGTTGTATTCCATAGAGGGTTATATACTTTAAATTTAGCTCTGAAAAAGATGAAGTGCTTACTAAGTAATTATTTTGCTGCTATTTATACCATGATATTTAAGTTTGTGGCAGCACTAAAATAATATATATGAATATATGCATATATATTTGTCAATCATATATGACTTTAAATGAGGCTGCAAATAAAATTATTACAAACTTTACAATGTCATTGCTGTCAAGAGTTTATCAGAGAGAATTGGAGAATTTTAGTTTAGACAAAATAAAAAACAAAGATGAATAGGTGATATTTTTGTGTTCTTTTTTGCTAAAGAGAGATATTTCCAACATCTCATTTTTATTTTTCTTCAATATCTGATTAAAATGTTTTGAAAAATACAAACCAACCATGAACAAAGAAAAATCAACCATGAATGCCTTTTCTCTCTCTTCCATATTTACTACTTCCAGAATAGGATAACATAGAAGTGTTGGAACTCTTTAGTAAAATATTTAAATATTTTCCTTAAGGTGTTCAGTAAAGTTTAAAGAAATAGAAATGGTTGGTCAAAATCAAAAGAGACGAGAAATGTAAATTTTATAGGATAGATGAATAATTTCAGTATTCAAGAAAACAGACAGTAAATAATGTTCACTGAATAAAATAGAATGTATCACACTCAGCTATTGAGGCCTTTATGTGGTGTCATTCTACGTAATTAATAAAATATCAGAAGTGGGAAAATGAATTATGAAACCAGATTGCAATGTTTCAAACCCTGGATTCTTTGTTAATTAGCTCTATGACCTTGGGCAACTCACATAATACACATGTAACTCTGTCATGTTATGTTATATGATTTGGTTGTGTCCCCATCCAAATCTCATCTTAAATTGTAGTTCCCATTATCCCTACATGCTGTGAGAGGAACCCAGTTGGAGGTAATTGAATTATGGGGTTGGTTACTTCCATGCTGTTCTCCTGATACTGAGTTCTCACAAGATCTGATGGCTTTTTAAGAGGCTTTCCACCCTCGCCCCTTTACTCTGCACTTCTTTCTGTTGCCATGTGAAGAAGGACATGTCTGCTTCCCCTTCTGCCATGCTTGTAAGTTTCTTGAGGCCTTTCCCGGCCATGTGGAACTGTGAGTCAATTAAACTTCTTTCCTTTATAAATTACCCAGTCTTGGGTATTTCTTCATAGCATCATAAGAACAGACTAATACAGTATATAACTCATGTGTTCATTTTGGCAGTTAAATGAGTGAGTATAAATTCAAATCACTTTTCTGAAATCCTAAGTCCCAAAGCGGTTTTAGATTTTAAATTTTTTTCCAGTGTTAGAAAGGTGAAATGGTATTTACACTGAAGAATTCCCAAGGAGTAACAAGGCACCTTGATATTTTCATAGTGAGAGCTGACTATATTCATATAAGGTGGGATAAAGACTATGAATTGTCAACTTTTGATTCAAATTAGGTTTTGCAGCAAATAAGTTTGCATCAAATATTAAAGAAAAGCTTTCAGTTTTTGAAGTTTGATGGATTAGAGAATGGCAGAAAATGGTTCTGTAAATGGAAAGCACATGGAACCATGTGTAGGGAATGTGTTAGCTCTTATTAACACAAAGAAATGTGTTTAATCCTACTGGACTATAGACTGATCAAGTCGTTTTTGGAATATTTTGTCTAGTTCTAGAGACTTCATTTTCTGTACAGCATGATATATTAGCACATGTCACGTGGGATATTTTTTATAATAAAAAAAAAAACCCAGAGATCAAACAGGGGAAAGCTCAGGTGTGTTCATTCTAACAATCTTTTTGAACTAGGCTAACTCATGCTTATGTTTTTACCTGATTAATATAAATGAGATAAAAATGTGTGCTCAGTTCTGTGGGCATTTGTTTGATAACCTGCTTTATACCTTTGATCCAGACATTCTTGTACTTGCTTCCTTTCCTTTTCTTTTCTTCTTCTTCTTCTTCTTTTTTTTTTTTTTTTTTTTTTTGAGATGGCGTCCTGCTCTGTCACCCAGGCTGGAATGCAGTGGCACAATCTTGGCTCACCGCAACCTCTGCATCCTGAGTTCAAGCAGTTCTCCTGTTTTCTGAGTAGCTGGGATTACAGGTGTGCACCGCCACTTCAGGCTACTAATTTTTGTATTTTTAGGAGAGATGGGGTTTCACCATATTGGCCAAGCTGGTCTTGAACTCATGAGCTCAAGTGATCCACTCACCTCAGCCTCCCAAAGTGCTGGGATTACATGCATGAGCCACCATATCCCACCTCTTGGAACTGCTTTCTGTGTAACTGCAAACCTGGCTCTGCTCTGGATTCCACTTTACTACCTCAATCTGGCATTCCTTGAATTAGCATTGTCTGGATTCTTTTACTGCCTTGTTTTTAACTTTGCCTCGTACTATAGCATCAGTTTTCATGTTGGCAAAGGCAAAGAGTCCCTTGAACCCCTCCTCATCTTCTTCCTATGTCTTTCAATAAGGGTTGTGTCTTGGAATATGCAGTAGCTCAAATAGTGTGCTCACCGAGTATATAACCAGCACAGAGAGGAAGTAAGAATAACAAACAATGTAGATTTTAATTAACATAAGTAAGAATTCGGTTAACCATACAATGAACTGTCTCACCAATTGGTGTGCTTCTTTCAATGGCTGAATGTTGATCAAAGATTTTGATTTTTGGCAAGTTGCTTGATTATTGGAAAAGAATTTAGCTCTCAGATATGCTCCACTATGAAAATTCTATAGTAATTGTAATTAATTACTGTATTACATAATTTGTTTTTAACAATCTGATATCTTTCATTGCAAAACTTTGTAAAAATCTATAGTTAAAATGTGTACATTTTTAATACTTGCAAAAAAATTTCAGGGTAAGTCAATTTATAAAACTGAGAATAAACCTAGTTTTTTTTTGTTTTTTTTTTTTTTCACTTAGAGGAGAAAAGAACAAGTGTAGATTAATGGTTGTTCTAAGACACAGGATGGTGCTGTTTTGGAGTTATTTCTCTATATGTTCAGCTATTTGGGGCCTGTATTGATTTATTACAGCAATAAATACCTGAAACAATTATATTCACCCTGCTGAGATTATTAAAGTTCCTGAGAAATGTAAATGGTAAACCTCTAGTGAGATCTCTGTGGGAAAAATAAAGTGGCTGTCCTTCAATGAAGTAAGGCACTGTTGTGAGCTTCTTTTCTGTCAACTTGGCTAAATGTGTTAAGTAAAATTTAGTCAATAAGGTACAAAAATATCGCAAGTGGTAGAAAATTGATGCAAATAATGAATCACATTTAATACTCAAAACATGTTAAGGTAATTAAAGTAAATTTTGCTCATATTTGTAACCATTCAAATGTGAGTTTCTTGCCAAATATAGTTTGCCTTTTTCACTGCTGAAGACAATTCAGAAAATAAAGCAGAAAATCCTTAACGAGCAGCCTAGGTTAATATTAATTTTCTATAACATAAGATTCTTGCCTACAAAGAGATTGGTCATTCTGCCTATCACTAAATGTTGTTCTTAATTACATGAAACCTGTTGTTGAGAGAGGGGGTCGAATGTCAGTTGTATTTGTTTGTTATTATTTCTCAAAAGAACAGTGAGGAATATCTTATTTTTTCCATTATTCACCAGAAAACAAGACACAAGTATACACACATTATTGGAAAAGCCAGTGAAAGCTTCTAAATTAGGTTCTAGAGCAGTTTACACTACTTCAAGCCAGGTCTTGCAGCACAATTCCCCAAAACATAACACCTTGTTTTAAATAGAATTTACATATTCAAGGCATCTCACTCACTATTCATCTCTCATCTCATGAAGACAGAAAAGAAATTGAACAGTTGGTATAAAATGTAGATTCAGAGAAAAAGTATCGCTGAACATTTGAATCTCTTAGAGTGCTTAACAATCAGCACACCTGTTCTTCACAAAGAATTTGAAAGGTGGAGGAAAGAAGACGGCAATAAACCCTTTGTACAGTAAAGGGGAGTACTTGATTTTCATTGGGCAACATATTTATTACTTTTTTCCAAAACAATTAAAATTATAAAATCATGAAATATAGTGGCATCTTTTGGTAGCTGCTATTTTTAAAAGGAAAATCAGAAATGATTCTGAAAAGAGAATGATACATGAACCTAAATGATTCATGTAGTTTGGTTTTAAATGTAATTTAACTTTGCAGGGACATGGATGAATCTGGAAACCATCATTCTCTGCACACTGACACAAGAACAGAAAACCAAACACGGCATGTTCTCACTCATAAGTGGGTGTTGAGCAATGAGAACACATGGACACAGGGAGGGAAACATCACACACCAGGGCCTGTCAGTGGGTGGGGGCTAGGGGAGGGATAGCAGGGAGTGGGAGGATAGGGGAGGGATAGCTTTAGGAGAAATACCTAATGTAGATGATAGGATGATATGGTGATGGATGCAGCAAACCACCTTGGCACGTGTATACCTATGTAACAAACCTGCACACTCTGCACATGTACCCCAGAACTTAAAGTATAATAATATTAATAAATAAACAAATAAATAAAGTCTTAAGAAAGGCAAAAAAAGGCTTGTTGAAATAAAAAAAGCAATTTAACTATTACAATAAGAAAGTAAACTACACGTACACACATGTATTTAATACTGTTAATTATGAAAATATCAGTACTCACTAGTTTTTCCAACTTAAACATTAGAAGTCTAATAAATTACATATTATGGAAAAACATTATTTAAAACTCATTTTGTGTATCTGTCAATAAAATCAACATTGGCAAACATATCCATCTGTATTCCATTTTTACAATAAAGAAACATTGTCAGTTCTATGAGTTCAGGGAAAATGTTTGATTTCAATTTCCTCATTGAGCCTAGTATAGTATTACATGTGGAATGGCTATTACTAATAAAGCTATCGCATCCTTGTGACTTTTTCTTGCTTTTTAATTTAAAGAAAAATTAGGAGTATATTTATAATCAAGGATACTCTATTTGCTGCAAACACTTTGTTTTAAAAAGCAATTGGTGGTCTTTATGCATGTCTGATGCTACACAGCTAGTTATCTACAAAGCTCAATAAGATTCACTAATAAATAGTGGAGGGACAGCTAGAATAAAAGATTATTCCGCTTATGCTGATCAACTCTGTTAACTGATATGGTATCACTGAAAATTTTATTGCCAAAAGAGTCGACCTTGTGATTAAGAGTCAATTCTAGAAATCTCAATGCTTGTATATAGCTGGAAAAAACAGTTTGGGGTCAAACTTAACCTTTGAATATGTCAATAAAACATGAGATTTTATGACTTTATTAAGATCTCCAGTTAGACTAAATATTGACTATGAAAATTAGAATAGTAATCAGTCAAGCATTTACATTCTCATTCCTATTCTCTTTCTTTCAAATTATTATTTCAGTGAAAAGAGTATTCATGACTAGATAGCTATTTGGGGAACAATTATGTTTTTCTTTTCTCCTATTCACCAGATGACCAAATACGAGTAGCTAAACTCATACAGTTTACAATATTGCAAATTTCATTTTCCTTAAACTTTATATTACTTATTATATGGCATTGTTTAATGTCAGCCATATCTTTATTTTATTTATTTATTTATTTATTTATTTTTTTCCTGCAATACTTATTCCTCATCATCATTCATGACAGGCATATCACCTCCAGGAAGTCTTTTTTGAAAACCAAGTTGAGTTGAAAGCTAATGCTTGCACATCACACACTACACATGCATCAATCCTACCATATTCTTTCCAAACATTATCTCTTTGGAAGTATCTTAACGAAAATGACTGCATTATCTTCTTGTTTGAGACACATGTTCAGCAGCACTTGAACATAGCAGGTGCTATGTTCAGCAGCACTTGAATATAGCAGGTGCCTAGTATATACTGAATTCACTAGTTCTGATCTTATTCACTTGAAATTTAAACTTATTTATTAAAAACCTTTTTTGTTAGATTTTGAATTCCTTGTGTTCTTTTTTTTATCAAAAGCTATTTAGTTTGCAATTATAAAACTTCAATCGTGTATTTTTGAAAGTTTCAGAGGCTCTATTTTGATGCTAATGAATTTATAAATCATTAAACATGACTCCAGAAGAATGATAAAGTTTGAAATCACTAAAAAACCACAGAAAATGGAAAATTAGAAGCAGAGGAAAGATTAATATAAACAGCATTTAGATTATTATGATACTTTCAGGAAAAAATAAATCAACATTGATTCATTCTCTGCATAGAAATAAATCCATAAAAATTAAGTATTTTTGGTTAAATAGAAATATATTAATAACAGAATAAATTATGGATGAATTTTATTGTATATATGAAAAGGGTATTTCCATATGTGAATTATATAAAGTTATGAGCAATCAAGATGGAAAGATTTGCCTATATAAAAAAAACAATGGTATGTCCCAAATCATCATAGAAGATGTTAGAAAGCAAATAACTTGGAATTAAATATATGCATCTAATAATAGTATTGTTATTCTTATTTTATCAAATTCTTACAAAAAAACAAAAAATGTGTAAACATCCTAAAAGATAAAATATAATGGATAAGTCACCTAAGATAGATGCCCTATTAACAATAAAAAGAGATTGGTTAAATCATAAGTTCTACCCAATTGATGGAGGTGTATGCAAACATCAAAAGAAATGTTATCAACTTTTAACATTTTTTTGAAAAGGCACGTACATAAAGAGGACACTGAATGAGTTCATTCATATTTGGAACCTAAAATTATTAATTTCAGGGAAGTAGGGATTAGAATAGTGGTTATCAGAGATTAGGCATAAACCGGTGAGGGGACCAAGAAAGATTGGTCAATGGTTACAAAGTCATAGTTAGACAGAAAATGTAAGTTTTGGTGTTCTATTACATAGCAGGGTGACTATAGCACAAAACAATGTAATGTACATTACAAGATAGCTAGAAGAGGAGATTTTTAATGTCATCATAGGGAAATGATAAATATTTAAAGTGATAGATTTGGTAATTACACCAATTTGATCATCATCTAATGTATGCATGCATTGAAACATCACACTGCACCCCATATAATGTGTCAATTACAAATAAACATTATGAATAAATACTAATTTGAAAAATTTGAGCAAGTTATGACAAAAAATGTTTAGTGTTTATGATAAAAGAAAAGATCAGATAGTAAAAGAAAATGTATAGGGTAATTTTAATTTGTGTCTGTGTGCTTTTTAGCACTTACTTAACTAAACTGATGATAATTAGTTTAGAGAATATTTTAATTTTCAATTTTGTCTTCTTTTTTCTGAGACAGAGTCTCACTGTGTCACCCAAGTGGGAGTGCAATGGCATTATCAGGGCTAACTGAAGCCTGGAACTCCTGTCCTCAAGCCATCCTCCCATATCAGCACCCCCTGCCATTCCCCTACTCCACTCAATAGCTGGGACAAACGCTATGCACCACCATGCCTGGCTAATTTTTGTAGTTATGTAGAGATGAGGTTCACCATGTTGTCCAGGCTAGTCTTGAACTCCTGAGCTCAAACAATCTGCCCACCTTGGCCTCCCCAAATGCTGAAATTACAAGCCTGAGCCACTGCACTGGCTTTTTCTTCATTCTTAAGCTACATACAATAAACACAGTAAGAAAAAATAAAGAAGTAAGACAACATTTCAAAATATAAAAGTTCTTATACTCTCAAAAACCTTACTTGTAGCTAGATGTCATTAGATAATTAACACATTGAAATTAATTTCTGGAGACAATGACCATTAGTGTTGTATGCTATTTAAGCAATTGATAATCTTACCTTGTAAAAGTATTTTCTTCTGTGTCTATCTAACTCATTGTTTCTATATTTTAAAATGATCTGTTAATAAAGATTATTTTAAAATATAGAAACAATGTTAAAAAAAGTTAAAAACTTCTTAAAGTGAAGAAAATATCTCCAGAACAAGAAAGATCATATCCGGGACTCACCATTTCACTTCAGAAGTAAATAACATATGAAGTCAAAGATAAAATGCCTAACACAAAAACATGAAATGTAATTTTGGTAAACAAGATATCCTTTAGTTTGTTTTTAAATTCGGCATTAGAAACATCACTTTCTTGCCGCGGTGACATTTTTAATGTCCTGTTTTACTAACTATTTTTTTAAAAACTTGTTTCAACAATGTTCAGCTAGATAATAGGTCCCTTAGCAAGCAAAAATGAAGTAGTACAAATACTAAAAGCATTCTGTGCCCTTTGAAAATATTATGAAAGCTACTGCACAGATGGGCTGAAAGTTTAATTACCTCTAAAGAAGAGTGTCAGAGTCATCATTGCTCTTGCAACAACTGGAAATTTAGCAACCAAAATATCTATCAGGAAATTACTCCAAACCTATTTATCAAATGCACTGAAGAAACAGCTGCCATTTCATTTATGTCAGCCAGACACTAGCATTGCAGGGATTGAAGTAACATGGAGATGGCACATTGGCTTTTTCTAAATTTTGTATTTTCTAGGCATTTGGTAAATGAGCCAAACTGAGAAATGTATGTAGCAGAGTAACATGCACCAAATTAAATATCACAGATTTGATTTTATGTATTTTGAGTTCATACTTTTGTGTAAAAGTTTACGCAAAATGTGCTATTACAAAAAGTAGGATTTTATTTTGGGCATAAGTTTATTATAGAGGCAGAATAATTCATGCTATTTATCTAAAATTACCAAGATTTCTTTAACTGAAATTATTATGCTGTTTAGGTTTTTATAAATAATCTGAAATCATGGTGCAAACTCTTACATTACATAAATGGTGAGATGAAATCCTTTTCCAGCATCATAGTTATATGGCCAGATGTAAGAAAGTGTGAGAACAAACTACTCAACAAAGATTAAATTTTCAGAGTAAACATTCATTCCTCTGCCTCACAGGAGAGTAAATGCCTAAAGAAATAGTAAGCACGTTTTAAAACTGTTTTCAAAACTATTTACTACAGGTTCTATAGCTGACTGTGGCATCTTGCCATTCTCTATTTCTGGAAAGGTTCTGGCTGGAGTTCTTTGAGCCTGACATGCTATTACAGATAATAGTAAACTATGTACTTGAGAAAGCACAATGTGTGCTTTCAGAGGCTATAAAAAAGATGTGTGCACATTTATCTTCAGCAGAGTAAATTTTAAAAGCATAAGAAACAATATCCAATATTCTTGAAAAATATAGGAATTCATAGCATAATTAAAATATGTTTATTATTAATATCAGGTTCTGAGAATCATTATAATTTGTAGTTTCTCAAACAAAATATACTGATTTTCAGGTGAATAAATGATAATCCATTTCAACCTCCAAAATATGTGTTTAAAATAATTAACTCAAATCCTATCTGAGGTCTTGAGAATCAAGAATACACTTGGGAACATAGTAACGTCTAGAGTAGCACCTAATAAATAATTTGTATTTTAATGTAATTTAGGCATGTAAATGGGCCCCTATGATCAAGAAGTTTCTAAAACATTATGCACAAGTGGATATGCAGAAAATCATAAACCATTTTAAATGCAGTAAAGACCTTAAAATTTATAATTATGAATTTCTTGAAATAATTATGTCTTAAAACTTTGTCATGATGTAATGAAATATCATTCCGATGGGTGAAGAGATTTAGATTTTAGAGAGCCATAAATAAGGCAGGGCAAGGCCAAACATGGTGGTTCACACCTGTAATCCCAGCACTTTGGGAGGCCAAGTTGGGAGGAGCCCTTAAAGTCAGGAGTTCAAGGCTATAGTGAACTGTGATCACACCACTGCACTCCAGCCTGGATTACAGAGTTAGACCCTGTCTCTGAAAACAAACAACCACAGTGCAGATTACGTATCAGTCACCAAGTAAATAACACACATTATTTGTTTGTGTGTATAGGTTTGACTGCTGTCTTCTATACGAGTGAAAAATAAACATGTCAGAGATCTTACCTCATATCTTGATCTCTTGATTATCATCTATAAGGAATAGTTCTTAGACAAATCTGACTCATGGTTCAAATACAGTGGAACCTAGAGGTTGTGATTTAATTCTTCCATGATAGTTTGGAGATAAAGACATTATGTTTAGTAATCATTAACTCTGCATCCTGCAATGAGCTAGATGTTTCTATACACTATTTCATCTAAAACCCCTGAACAACTTTTTGATATACTGCAATTCTTATTTTACAGAAAAGAAAATAGAGGCTCAAAGAGGTGATACAATGAAAGTAGGGGATTAATATTTGTCCATTTGTTTCAGTCCTCAGTGCCTAACAGAATGCCTTAAACTTAGTAATTACATTTAATACATTCTATAGGCAAATCTTAAGAATAGCTTTATGATAAGACAAAAAGAGTACGTTCATAAGAATTTGGAGACCGAAGGAAGATATAGGAGTGATAAATCATTGCAACAGACTAAACTCCTAAAGTGTGATTGATTCTAAGTTAGGATTTGGGGAATATATCAAAGTAAAGCAAAAACCACAAATAACAAGCCTAGCAGGTATCAGTTAAACCTGAAGAGAAAATGTCAGCATTGCTTAATTTACAACAAAAAGAAGATGACTCAAGACATTTCCCTATGAACAGAAAGACCTTTCTGGCTTTCAACAGTAGTCACAATGTTAAGTATATTATACACCTGATACCTCAAACCATATACAATTCATACCTGAAAATGTAAACAATAAAATGAAACCAAAAAATATTTTCACCACTTTATTCTTAAATTATTTTGAAAAGTTTAATGTTCTGTTGTATTTTGCTGTTTGCTTATTTCAAAATGTTTAATATTTTATAATATTCATACTAAAAGGCAATTTTTGTCTGTAAAGACCTGAGAAGATAAAATTATTTCTTCATTTCCAAATGATAAAGACCAATGATAAATGACACCTGTTTTCACTGTGCCTTCTATTGCCTTTTCTGACAGTGTTAACAATTTAAGTTTGCTTATTTGAAGGCTTACATTCAATGAAATACAGTTTTAAATAAAAACCATTCTACATGTACCTTTCCAGAGTTCACTTTCTCGAAACAATCTATTCTGCAGTCAGGCAGCAACTTAAAGACACCAACTTTCTGCCTTACATATTGTCAGTGAGAGGAGAAAAAAATGTCTTGAACAAATGTCTTTCCTCAAATGGGAGAAAGTGACATTGCCAGTGAATAGAGGTGCTGCCTCTTATCTGTGCTTAATAACCTCTCTCACTGGCACCCATTCAGTTGCCATTTAGCACAAAGAGATGTCTGCATGTCATTTAACAGGCCTGCATTAATACGTCTAACCAATCAATGGCTGCTACCCATTCCACAAGGACACCAGTCTGTTACCATTACTAGACACTGTCAACAGAAAATGACACCAGAGTCACAAAAGGCAAAAGGATGTCAGTTTAATCAGAGAGCAGACAAAAAGGCAAACAATGCTACCCAGGATAGAAGTGTAACAAGGAGACTCAGAGGTTGGCATAAGCCACTCTTGGCAGGTCCCAGTGAAACTGGTTTGAAATTCAATGATACGAAATCCAATAGAATGACAGAGACAATCAGAAGTGTTTTCCCCCATTCAATTAAAATTGGTTACTGCTGTTGGCAGAGGGAAAATCTGTATAAAAATATTGGAAGAGGGTGCAACATGAATAGATGTTATAGGAAATCAAACCATGTTTTTTTCCATTCTAATAAAAGCTTCAGCATCCTAAATTACATTATTTTAAAATTTGTTCAATCCATTACTTCAGTTTTCTTTCTATGAAAAATTAAACAGGCATTTTTAAAAGTCTCATTATATTAAGCCAATATAATGAGAATCAGTATATGCATACACTGACAAGATAGCTGTTCACATTAAGTAGTGATAATAATGATGGATTTGTACAATTATGAATGTGGAATAGGCCTCAGAGACTATCTGGCCCAACCTGCTCATTTTACAGATGAGACAAGTGAATCTAAGAAAGAATAAGTGAAATGCCCAGGAGCACAGTGGCAGAGCCAGGGTCCTGGTGCTCAGTCCTGCTCTTTTTCTAGAACACTGTTTAAGATTCATCTTTTGCAGTTATAATGACAATTTCTGTCTAGCCAAAAGATAGCATTTCATTAATTTTCCATACATGTAGTGCATGTTATCATGAAACAGGGAAAAGGGAATTATTTTAATTAAGTTACTTCAAATAGAACATTTATAAACAATGAAGCATCATTTTACTGACCTATAAACCTCATAAGATTCCTCCTTCCTCTCCAAATACTTGAGGATGTTCAGTGCCTTTAAAATCCTCTAGAGATGGGCTGGGTGCAGTGTAATCCCAGCACTTTGGGAGGCTGAGGTGAGTGGATCACCAGAGGTCAAGAGTTCGAGACCACTCTGACCAACATGGTGAAACCCCGTCTCTACTGAAAACACAAAAATTAGCTGGGCATGGTGGCGGCCACCTGTAATCCCAGCTACTTAGGAGGCTGAAGCAGGAGAATTACTTGAACATGGAAACGGAGGTTACAGTGAGCCAAGATCTCACCACTTCACTCCAGCCTGGTGACAAAGCAAGACTCCGTCTCAGAACAACAACAACAAAATCCTCTTTAGATAAGCACAACCAGGCCAATGAGAGCTGGCTGAGAGCAGCAAATACTTGGTAAAGTTTCAGAGATGTCATATCCTGATTCCCTACTGTACTACTCTGAGATATCTGGCTGGTTTATTCAGTTTTCACTGGGTTGTCTATTTTGGACTCACCTCTGGCATTGTTACCTGTACCTCTTTGTGTAGAAGTTTGGTGCTGCCTATGCTGCCCACTTGAGACACCACTTTTAGTCAAGTGGAACTCATCCCTTCTTCCAACCGGATTTCCCCAAGCTCAATTTCTGCTTAGTCCTTTAGATCCGGGGTGTGTTATACATGTGGAGAGGCCTTTCTTCCTTGGATACATTCCAGCTCCCTGCTCTGGCCTGACAACTTTTACTGGTTGCTAAAATTAAAACTTGCTTTCAATGTTTACTCCATCTTTATTCTCTAAAGAAGTCTATCTCAACACTTTAACATCTATGTTTCTTGTAAAATAAAAAAGAAATGTCTTCCTTTAAGAATAAAATTTCTTTAAGGATAAAAATTTGGATTTTATTTTCAGTCATATCATTTGGCTTTAATACCTACATGCATATTCAGCGAAATTTTTGAATCAGTGATTACTTATGAATAAAAGAAAAGTTAAATATAAAATAGGTGATACTTTCAGGTCAATGGCTAACACTAACCATGAATATTAAGTTCCAAACGCCTAGCATTACACTGGATTTGTACGCCAAATCATAGATAATTGACAAATCTTAAGAATATGGAGCTTTGTTATTCAAGAACACAGTATATTTTCCATTTATTTAGTAATTCACAGAAATTCGCAGGGTATCATGTCTTTGAAACTTTTCCTTTTTTTATCTCAAGGATTCCCTGCCTCTGCCTCCAATTCTGTTGTAGGCATTTAAGGGATATTTGTGGCACTGATTTAGAATTAGTGTTTCCATTACTCCTCAAGACAACCCATTAAGAAAGTGTTGATACCTGGGGTTCTGTCACAGAAACATATTTCTTTATATTTAAAATTATAAAATATCAAAAATGCATATTCAATCTTCATGTACTTTCTCCTAAGATTCTAACATCAGCCGCCCTGTTTCCTTCTCCCCATGTCTCCACACTGGTGTTCCTGCTTTCCAGGAGAAATGTGTACATAACACAGGATAACTTTCTCTTCCTTCTCCTTATCTCTTCCTTCTACCTTTCCCAGTTCATGTAATTTCACCTTGAAGCAATTTCTTTCTTAAATACTCATGTATATTCTTTCTTTCAGTTTCCTCATCAATATTCACCCTTTGTACCTTTATCCCAGGAAAGTCTGTCTGTTATTTATCCATTTAATATCATGATCAAACACATATGCGCATGCACACACACACACAATTTTAATAATTATGGCTAATTAGTATAAGAGCAGCTCTAGTAAGAAATATGTATGTGTATATACACACATTTTTCTCTACAGGGAAATTTTTTAGATTTCAATAACAATGTAGAAATATGGCAAATTGAGATGTATATTGTAAAACTGTCAGCTATGGAAAGTCGTAAGTCAACTTTTGATCAGTAAATAATAAAATAAGCCAAAATGGTGACTTTTTTTTTTTTTTTTTTTTTTTTTTTTCTTTGACAGAGTCTTGCTCTGTCTCCAGGCTGGAGTGCAGTGGTGCAATCTCAGCTCACTGCTACCTCTGCCTCCTGGGTTCAAGTGATTCTCCTGCCTCAGTGTCCTGAGTAGCTGGGAATACAGGCACATCCCACCAGGCTCAGCTAATTTTTGTATTTTTAGTAGAGATGGGGGTTTTTACTATGTTGGCCAGGATGGTCTCTATCTCTTGACCCTGTGATCCACCCGCCTCGGTCATCGAAAGTGTTGGGATTACAGGTGTAAGCCACCATGCCTGGCCAACTTTCCAATGTATATAATAAAAGGATAGCAGTTAAGAGAAGGGATCTAAAATCAGACTGATTTCAAAACCTAGTTCTACTGTGAACTACCATGAACAAATAGCTTACTTTTTCTCTTTCCCTCTTTTTGAATCTATAAAATAGAGACAATAATAATACCTCTCTCCTAGGGTTGTTAGAAGGAAAAAATGAGGCAATAAACATTAAGCATTTGAAACCATGCCTGGCCTCTACTCAGAGTTAGTAACTATAATTATAGTAATAAATACAGAGACTCTCCTGCCTCTGAAGGGCTGTTCTGATTTCAGCAATGTTTCCTATTTTCTTTGGCACTCCTGATGACATTCTACACCAGGAAATGGAGGTAACCATTCAATTCCTGATACGCCAAAAGACATGTATTGGTCACCTTTTACTAAATAAGAAAACAATACTTCCAACTCCAGCAGATGATTATAGTCTTTTCAAATCAGTTACTTATTTGAGTCTAAAAGGATATATACTTACCAGAGAGTATGTAGTAAATTACATCTATCAAGATCTCATTAATAATTTAAATCTTCCAGGCTTAGTTTTGAAAGTTCTGCTTATCTCTGAATCCTGCTGTAACGTCAACTCATTTGTCTATAATAGGTGTATCATATTCATGTTTCAAAATCATACAATGACTAATGGCCACAGAACAACAGTATTCTTTTACAAACACAGCAATATTTAATTTTATAGCTAAGCACATAGGATTTTTGTCTACAGCAGTGCTTTTTAAAATTTAATATGCTTGTTGAATGACCTGGCTTTTTTATTGATATATATATATATGTATTCTTCTGGTTCAGTCTATCCTAGGTGGGGCCTAGTCTCCATTTCTAATGGATACTAATTCTGCTCATCAGTGTCACCACACTTTGTCCCACATAAAGATCCATATAACATTACTGTGATTTTGAATAAATAAATGAAATCAACATATCTAATTTCAATGTTTTAGAGTCTAACTTTTGGGACTGGGAATTGATTCTAATTTAAATTCTAGTTTGCAGTTATATGATGCCACCAGAATCTAAGTTGATGTTGCATTTGTCTACATGTATATTGAACCATTCTCAAAATTATATTTTTAGTCTGATAATTCTCATGCTTTGCTGAAATTTATCAATCTAGAAGACATTTTGCAAAAGGGAATGAGAGAAATATGTGGCAATGAAATCCAAACATGGATTTTCAAGCCATGTCATAAGTGTTGTCTATGATAAGCCTTAAGATATAAGGTATGACAAGATTTTAAAAAATAACTTTAGTTCATCTAGTAGTATACACTACAGTTCAGGAGCAGTCAAACTAGTATTTCACTGAAAATCTTTTCCTTTAAATAGCACTGGTATAGAGGCTGGAAAAAAGCATGCAATATTAAAAATACGACAAGAAGAGAAGAGCAGAAAGGAAAGAGAAACGTCAAATTGTGAAAATATAAGCGGAAAAGAAACATGTTCAGGAGTAAGGATACATCCCTTATTGGACTCATATACTGTAACACAGATGAATAAGGTATGAGAAGGAAAGATCCTGCTCATAATTAATTGAGCTTATGAACATCTGTTTTTTTCTGATTCAGCACATTATTTTTTAAAATATAAAAGTCTTAAAGTAGGAAAAAACATAGATATCATCATTCTTTCTATCTGCAATTCTAAACAAGATATAAGAGAAACAGAAATGTAAGTGGGTCTTATAAGATTCCAATAGATATGACAGCTGGGGGATTAAGTGATTACCACCCCGCTCTTAAATTTTTTATTTTGAAATAATTTTAGAATTTTAGATTTCCAAGGATAATACAGGGAGTTTTTCTACATCTTTACTCATGTTTACTCTAAAGTTAACATCTTATCTAGCCATGATGTGTTTATCAAAATTAAAAAACTAACATTGGTAAGATACTGTGAACTAAACTACAGACTTTATTTAGTACTCACTAGTTTTTTTAAGTAATGCTCTTTTTCTGTTCCAGAATGCAATCTAGTTTACCATATTGCATTTGTTCATTATGTTTCCTTATTCTCTGCCAATCTGTGACAGTTGCTCAGTCTTTCTTTTTAAGGTCATTGACAATTTTGAAGGGTACTGGTGACATATTAATAGAATTACCATCAGTTTGGGCTTTCTCATTGTTAGCTTGAGGTTATGAATTTTTTTTTTAAAAAAATAGCACCTAGGTGAATTTACCTTGTTGTTGCAGTATATCAGGGAATGTGATATCAGCACAGCTTACTTCTGGTGATATTAAACTTGATCATTTGGTTTTAAGATGGCTTCTGCCTGTTTCTCTCTCAAGTAAATATTTTGCCACATCTACATGATAAACACAAATAAGTCATTGAATCCAGGCTATCCTTAAAGATTAATTGGCTCATGTTGGGGTTTCTCTTTCCTCTTCCAGCTATATAAAATTTCTTCCAGAGCCCTCAGGCTACAGTTTTCATTTTCCTTCTAAGCATTTTTTTTCTTCTTTTTTTCTCTCTCTCTTCCTTCTCTTTCTCTCTCTCTCTCTCTCTCTCTCTCTCCCCCCCTGCTCCCTTCCCCTTCCTTCTCTCTCTTTTTCTCGCTCCTCTTAGTATTCTCTCTGAGTTTCTCCTTTGGCAACTGGTGGTGTTCCAGGGAGAAAAGGCCTGGAAGGAGATGGGAACCCCCACCTATGTCTGTGGCTTTCAGTGGGGTTCCCATCTGTTTTCTGTGCTTTTACACTCTCATGAAAACCCACACTTGGGAGGTTAGCAAGTTTTAAAAATTTCTCACTGAATTTTCTTCTCAATGTACACAAATCAGATACATCTAGAAGCATCATCTTATTTAAGCAAGTGCCTGAGTTTGTTTGTACCTGCTGGCAGCCTCTCCAGGTTCCAAGTTAGGTCACTCTGCTCTGTAACCTCAGTTTTTTTTATAGTATTCAGAAAATCATTAATTTGAAGTTTGCCCAGAGTTTCACTTGTCATAAGAATAGGAGGGATACTTTTTTCAGTTCTTTACATCTGTGAGCTAAAATCACAAATAGATTATCTCTTTTTCCATTAAAGAAATCATTAGTTTGCAAGTGTTATTTGATATAGTTTGATCATTTTGTAGTAAATCTTGGTAATAGCGTGATTTCAAAAGTCAAGCACATATCAAGAATGATCTTTTTCTAAACCTCTCCAGCTCTTGCCTCATGGGACAAGAGAATGCTCACAATATTGTTTAAAAAATATAAAAGAGATGGATTTATTAAATGCATTTGGAAAAAATGCCTGCTTTAACTCTAGTATACAACTTTACTTACTCTGACTTTGTTCCAAAGTTTTTAATATGTCAATGAGTCTGGCAAATTAATAAGAATGTGTTTTTCTAACTTATTTTAACACCAAGTGCTTCTCTTTCCTCTAGAAATATCTGGGAAGTTATTTTTAGACACAATAACTTTGTAAAACCTGACTAATTGAATTTTGTAAAAGCTGAATAATTGAATTAAGCAACATGCAAAGTACTCTAGACTCTCCTGTTTCCACACTGTGAATATTCACATCCACTCCTGCTTTGATGGGCTTTCCTCCTCTGACTAGACACCTGAGATTCCAGGACTGACAACCTGTGACACCTGGGGCAGCGCCGCTTTGGATTGGGCTAAAGATGGAGAACTTTCCTATTGTCCAGTGGTTGCAAATATTACTTTCTCTGGCTATTCCTAAAGTTGACCCTGAAGAGAATGGCCAAGTTATTATGTGCCATGTGAGAAATAGGTAGAAAAATGAGGTGATAAAAATGGAAAGGGAGCAGGTTTTTCTGCCTCACATTGAACCATTTCATTTTTCTGGCCAGAGCATCTGGAAATAGGCATAAATACTATGGCTCCCTTTTGGCAAAACCCAGTAATGTATGTTTTTATATTGACCATTTTCCTTAACATTCCTAAGCCATTTAGTTGTGGTGAGTCAATTCTTCCTAAGTTTTGATATTCGGAATATGAAAAGAAACAATTTTTTTGTAGGTATATAGGTCAGAAACACCTTCATTTCACTTTCATAAGAAATTTACAGGTAAAATTGGATTTAAAAGCTGGTAAAACACTGTTAAGAAATATACTAATGTTATGATAGTTTAAAAAATCATTTCAAAAGGCAGGTGTGTGTGCATGTGTCTGTGTGTGTGTGTGTGTGTGTGTGTACATTGAAGTAGCTTATAGTCAAGCTTCTACAACAGGGACATAGGGAGATGCTTAACCAATGGTTAAGTGCTAGTTGTTCATAGTTTTAAGCTGTCCTTTTAGAGTCATCAATTCATTTCAAAGTGGATTCCTACAAATGCCAGTTAAATTAGCTTGCCAGGACAAAGAAAATCAAATCCAAATGGTTGGACTCTCTTTGTTTTATTAAACTAGCTGTCTTTTATAGAAAAAAAAAATCACACATTGTATTTTATGGTCACTTCTGAAGCATTTTGGAGATGTCACGTATACATGATCTCAGGAGAATTTCCTTCCCAGTTCAGGCAACCTCTGTAGTTGGTCGTGCCATATTATATTACTTTAAGACTGTAACTTTTGAGTTAGAGGTGCCCATGGCATGAAAAGCCTGGGTTGCCCTCAGGGGATTTGTCACACTTTATTTAGCTCAAGCATGGACTCAGAAACCTAGAAAATGTACTCTACTTGGCAGCCCAGCACTTTTTACAAGTAGTAAAGTTCAAGCTATCAAAGAACTTTTCAAGCTGACAATTATATAACACAATATGTGACCTTTACAACAAAATTTAGGCTTGGAAATTTATGCTGAGGGGTTTCCAGCCTGCTGGTATACACCTTGCCTGTTCTCTGCCTCCTCTCTTAAGCATATAGTTTGCACAGAAAAACAGTCTGGTTATATATCAACCACTTGTTCTATGACATACTAGTTTAGCAAATGGTTTTAAAACTACTAAGATAGTAAAACACATGTTACCTTCCTGTTACTCTGCCTGATAATTTGAAGTAAGTACAGCTTCCAACTACTTCTATTCTGGTTGGTAAGAAATTAGTGTGCAAAGATATACTTAAAAATGTCTTTTGAAAGGATTAGATTGACAATTATCATACTTCAGGGTCAGTAAGCTGGCTGGACCTATAAAATACATGAATCTTAGATGAAATAAATGGAATGGAGTCTCTATCTGATGGGAGAGGTGATTTGGAGGAATAAAAGTCACGATTAAGCAGAACTGAGTAAATGTTTTGTAGACTTTTTTCCAGTGGGACTTCACAAATTTAAATTAAATATTTCAAATAGTATAAAAGTATTTTCTATATTAAAATGTGATTATTTTTGCAGTGGCACAATCTCGGCTCACTGCAACCTCCACCACCCGAGTTCAAGCAATTCTCCTGCCTCAGGCTCCTGAGTAGCTGGGACTATAGGCACATGCCACCACGCCCAGTTAATTTTTGTATTTTTAGTAGAGACGGGGTTTCACCATTTTGGCCAGGATGGTCTTGATCTCTTGACTTCGTTATCTGCCTGCCTCGGCCTCCCAAAGTGCTGGGATTACAGGCATGAGCCACCGTGCCCTGCCAACACCTTCTTTGATATTAACACATATGAGACTTAGAGTATCAATCATTTATTCCTTTTTAGTGATTGGAAGCCTGCATGAACCACAAGTGTTTATTCCTTCCCTAAATATATATTTACTGAGCAGCTCCTGCATATAAGAAGTGTTTCTAAAATCATAATGCAACAGTGGGAGAAAAATAAAAGGTAAGACTCCCTTTACCTTCTCTTTTCTCTTGTCCTTTTTAGGTAGTATTATATACCAATTTATTTCTTTTCTTTTAGTAAAACTCACAGAAATTTTACACTCTTGCCAAGAAACTGCAGCAGAATCTGCAAACTACCACCAGTAGTGGCAAGATAGAAAGGAGAGGCCACAAGATTTGACAGTAGTGTAAAGGGAGTTATACAGAGTGCTTCTAGAGCTCTTTTCTTCAGTGCAGTCAAAGGTGACCCCAGGAAGTGGAAAGGGAAAAGCTAAAGAGAGTTACTTTCTGTTAAATAAGCCCAGGAGTCTGTGGTTCAATCCTACAATCTGAGGTCCATTTGTATTGCATGCAGTGGTACTTTACAGGATCAGGGGTTAGAACAAAGTCATTTCACAACAGAAAACACTCTGTTTCTGAAGAAAGCACATTTTTTTTCTCTTTTCTCTTCTTTACTTTTTTTTTTTTCCTTTATCAACTAGCATAGCTCATTTTCTTGCAGTGACATTTTGAATTTGTTTTACCTCAAAACAGAACTGGAAAACAAAGAACAACAAAAACATAACAAAACTACTCATAAGAACTGATGAAATTTAACAAATTGAATGGAGTTTCTATTTTAATTTTGACATACTATGTCATTAAATATTAACAAGCCAAGAGGCACATTGAAAGTTGTGATGACAGCCTATTTAATTGAATAATTATATTGATGTATTTTCATTCTATTTTTAACAAAAAAGAGGTACACATCCTTACTTCCATGTGTCACCTGTTCAGAATTTATATTTTTCACTATGAATCAACATCTTACAAAAACGGTTTTTTTCTTGTTTCTAATATAAATGTCTGTTCCCTAGATCAACTTTACAATTAGTGGTATTTCTTAGATGATAAATGCCAAAGAGCTCTTGTGTATGGCATTTACAATGAAATCTGATTAAGATACGTCTTGAGAGAATAAAAATCTGACATTGTATAGGTCTGAGAAAAAGTTCTACATTAATATGTGTAATAAACATAAAATTTTTAAAGTATTTTAATATTAATATTTTTAAAAGATAATAGGAGCACATTTCATCATCACATCCTGATAATGTAAAAAATGTGTCCCCTGTAGATTAGTTTAGATATCTAAACCCTTAGTTAGGCCACACAAGATTTCTTTTCTTGGAAATTCATTGATCTGCTGAAGACTTTTCAAGGTTTAGTACTTTGAACAATATAAGTCTTATAAATTAGTATACCTCTTCACAGCCATGGAAATCTGGGATATGATGGGGAATGTGTCTTTGAGATTTAAGATTATGACATTTGGGTATACATGCCTGAGATAATTTGCCCCATGCCCATATAACAATTCAGCCAAAATCAGTACATCAAAAATGATGATAATCTTCCTCAAGATCTGCCTTTGCTACTCTTAATTGGCTTTAGGCGTGTTACTATAAGAATATGTCAGAGTTGTATGAGTACAGGAATTACAGCCCCTGCTAGGATAAAATGGCCTATACCATTAAAAATTGCAGGTTTTGGACAAGAAGCCTCAATGAGAATCATGAGAATGTGCGTGGGAGTGGATTTTAGCATATAATAATAAGTTAATGATATAAAGGCACTTATCTTTACATAGGATTCACTGTTCTTGCCAGTGGCTCTAATAAATTTTTCTGTTTGCTTTTATTGTCATCATATTGCTATAAATTCATAAGTGACTATGAATTTATAGTAATATGATATAGTGATTGGAACTTCTTTGGTATCTTATTTAAGGAAAGATCAGAAGAGTAACAAAGGTGGAAATAGTAAAGTACATTAATATATGAGACCTGAGAATCCATAATTTGCTTATACGCTGCTAGGGGCCCAAAAGATTATTCCATCTCTAAGCCAATAGGAAATATAGTGGTGAGAAAAACACCAGTTTCTTAAAGTGATACAATTCATCCAGCCTCTGGGAAACGACATGACACTATAAGGACATGGGGCAGAGAAATTCTAGGCAGAAAAGGGCAAGTTCCCAGCAAAATCCCACTCTTAAGCCCCAAAACCTGAAACCCACGGCCCAAAATGAGAATTTCTAGCCCTGTTTTCCTAATTGAGTGTTCTTTTCCTAAACTACCCATGGCCCTCCCCAACCCTCATCCTGTTCCTATAAAAACCTCAGAGTAAGCTGACAGAGAGGAGAAGCAGCTGTTCATCAGGGACTACAGCTGGACATTGGAGAAAGGCAGCTTGACCTCAGAGGGACAGCTTGATGGCATAACTCTGAGGAAGAAACCTGCTGGAGATGGCCAGACTCCAGGGGAAGAATACCTTTCTACCCTGTCCCTCTTCATTGGCAATAAAATCTCCCACATTTACTATCCTTCAATTCGTTCTTGCGACCTCACATTTCCTGGATGCCAGATAAGATCTTGGGAGCCACAGATATGAACACAAATATCTGTCACTCTGGCCCTTTGCCTTTGCTGGTGGAGGGCAGCCACCTCATGTGAAAAGGCAGAGGTTCCACTGAGCTGTTAATACATAAGCCATCCATGGACAGCAGAGCCAAAAGAGTTCTGTAACATGCCCTCTGGGGCTTCAGGGGTTGCAGGCACCCTCACCTAGATGCTGCTGAGGGGCCTGCATAGAGTTTGCTCCTGATGGTGGCTAAAACTGCTAGCTTCAGCTCCTGCACCTGCCCACCTGCATGCTCCCTCCCATGGCAAGTGAGACACAGTGGGTCTGAGTAGTGGAGTATGATCCCGCAGCGCCAAAGCAGCTGGCTGGTTCCAGGACTCCTGCACTCCAGTTCCTGCCTTGTTGCCTCGCACACTCCCTCCTGCAAGGAGTTGAGAGCAGTGGGCTGAATAAACGAGGTACACCTGTCACGAGTCCTGTGAAGGGGTCAGGGAAATATCCTGCTTTATCACTACTGATGTGGTGTATATTTTTTACACTAACTGGAATTGACAAATACTCTAGATCATGGGTTTGCATCCCCTTCCTGTTGCTTCAGACTACAGCCCATCCATCCAAAAGTTTTTAAAACACTGTATTTCTTTCTCCCTAAAGTTACCTGATATTATCACTGTTTTCAAACCAAACTTCTATACTCACTAGTACAAAAAATAAAAAGTGAGAAACATAAAAATGCTTCTTTGGTATAGCTCCTTTTGAACTTAAAGTTGACACCGAATTAAGTGGTCAGAATAATTATATTAGAACACCAATTACCAAATCTGCCTGATAATAAGACTTAGGTGTGGGATGCATAAAATGATAGAATCCCAAGCCCTTCACCTGAATGTTGATATTTATTTAGTTAAATGGCATGAAGCTATGGATTTACTGACCCAAGGTTGATTACATCAGATCAATGCGAAGACTGTACATCAAACTATAATATTAAAGCAGCCTCAACAATAAACTTAGAGCATTAATCTAAGAATTTCAGCACGGAATGGATATTTTAATGAAAGAAATGTTTGATTATAATATTTATTGTATTGCCTTTTTATTCCCTTGGTTTTCATTATTTAGGCTTCATTTTTATAATTAAGCTGTGAAGTCAGTTTGTGTTTTACTTCTTAGCAATTAAACACTTTCCTATAAAAATTTTGAATGACATATGCCCATTTATGTCTAAACTCTAACATGTGCTATGTAAATAATAGAAAATTGTCATCAGATGACTCACCCAGTTAAAGGCAGGATATAAACATAGACAAATTATTTCATCCTTCCTTAACATGAGCCAGGGAAATAGTCATCTTGAAAACTGGAAAATATATTGTTGACTTAATAACACTCCATTTCTTATAGTTCAAAGTGAAATGAACGGAATAGATACAGTCCTTCTCACATTGCTATTTTCAAAACAGAGAATAATTTCTCTGGGTACATGGAAACTGTTAGGGTAGTTAGCACTAAATTTCAGTGTGATAAACCAGACATATTGCTATGCTATGAAGTAATATATTGAATCATATAAACACAGGAAAAATAGACATTAGATGACCATTTCACTGTCTTTTAGGTGAGCAGCTGCAGAACATTCTGGCTCTTGAGAAAAAGGTATATTTTTCATACAGATTTAAACCTATATATTTTTAGCACTATTTTTTTTTCTGGTATGTAAGTTAATATCTCCTGTTGATTCAAAAGATATGAAACACTATAATACACAAATTTTCAACCCGATGAGGTCTCTTCTCTATTCAATAGTATTACTGCAGAAATAGATTTATATGGTTGAGCATGGTGGCTCAGGCCCGAAATCCTAGCAATTTGGGGGACTGAGGTGGACAGATCACTTGACCCCAGGAGTTCAAGACTAGCCCTGGCACCATGGCAAAATCCTGTCACTACAAAAAATACAAGAAAGAAAAAAATTAGCCAGGCATGATTTCATACACCTGTAGTCTCAGCTACTCTGGAGGCTGAGCTGGGAGGATTACTTGAGCCTGGGGAGGTCAAGGCTGCAGTGAGTCAAGATTATGCCACTGTACTGCAGCCTGAATAACAGAGTGATATTCCGTCTTAAAAAGAAAAGTATATATGTATACATTCTGTAATTTTAGGTTGTAAATTTTATAGATAGAAAGTATCATTGTTAAAACAGAAGTTAAGAAATTATTTGAACAAATTTAATAACTATAAACAGCTCAATATTATTTACTAATTTTTTTGCTAATCAAAGAATTTCTTAAAACTATATATCTAGAATTTATTTTTTATATAAGTAAAAATGTCATTACTGCACTCTGTCATGTGAATTTCAAAGCAAGCAAATTTTGCTCATTATCTGGCAAAAAGATTGCATGTTGTACACCTCATATCTCTTCAATAAGGTTTCCTCCAGAAAACCAAGAAAAGTTAATTATGTTCAAAGTAGATAATCTTAACATGAGTACTTTAATATCTGTAACATAAAATATTTAATATTGTATATTTATTAAATTACAATTTAGTAAATGCTAAGTGTTCAGGGTTATAAATCCTCATGGTGAGCCCCCACAATCCTTTAAACAAATGTAAATGGCATCTTTCATTAGATTTTTGTAATTAAATAGATCCTGAATATATTTTATTTAAAAAATTAATTCACAAAACTGATCATGTAAAAATATTAATTTTCCTATTCTTCCTATTTCTTGAATATTATTTTCCACTTCTGAGATATTATCTGTCTTGAGGCATAGAAAAGCCACAGTTTTATATTTAAAGGATTTACAATTCTAAAATGTCCATAAATACTTGAGAATCTTTCATCATATCTTAAACAAGTTTTGGTACATAGAAGTAAAAAACTGGTTATTCAAACTGAAAAAGTTAAAACTGAATCCCTGCCTCAGATCATATATAGCTCCAGATAGGTAGCCGACTAAATGTCAAAGTACAAAACTTTAAGTTTCTCAGAAAAAATTTTTTAAAAATTGGAAATATTTCTTAGATCTTGTGGAGGAAATATTAGGTTGGTGCAAAAGTAATCACAGGTTAAATACTTGTTGAACAAATACAAATTTTGTTAACTATGAAAAGCTTAACAAATTTGACTCTATTAAAATTTTTAAAAATCTGTTTTTTTAAAAAAGACACATTAAAAGAATGGGAAAACACATCCTATATACAGATAGAATACATATTTGAGATATATATATATATATATATATATATTCTCTCAAAATTATGCCAGGTGCAGTGGTGTGCACCTATAGTTTCAGCTATTTGGGAGGCTGAATTAGGAACACTGCTTGACCCCAGGAGTTTGAGACCAGCCTAGGTAACATAGCATGGTTTCATCTCAAAAAAAGAAAATAAAATAAAACAAAATAAAACAAAACAATACAAACAAAAACTAAACAAACAAACATCTATACATATGGGCCTCCCTCCCTCCCTCCCTCCCTCCCTCCTTCCTTCCTTCCTTCCTTCCTTCCTTCCACCCAGACTGGAGTGCAGTGGAGATCTCTACTCACTGCAACCTCTACCTCCTGTGTTCAAATAATTCTTTTGCCTCAGCCTCCTGAGGAGCTGGGACTACAGGCACACACCAGTGTGCCCAGTTATTTTATTTTATTTATTCTATTTTGTTTTATTTTTTGTCCTTTTTGTAGAAATGGGGTTTCACCACATTGCTCAGGCTGGTCTCAAACTTCTGAGCTCAGATGATTCACCTGCCTTAGTCTCCCAAAATGCTGGGATTATAGGTATGAGCCATCATGCACAGTTCCTAAGATTTTCCCTCTCTCTCTCTCTCTCTCTCTCTCTCTCTCTCTGTGTGTGTGTTTATGTGTGTGTATGTGTGTGTGCATGTGTTGAATATGGAAAAAATAATGCACAGAAAAGTAAGAGAAAAAATGGGTAAAAATTATGAACAGGCATTTTACATAGACCACCACACAAAAAAAGTATTTATTAATAACTTCATCGTAATCAGTGACATCAACATGAAAACCATTATAATTTTCTGTCTTATTCTGGTTATGTTGGCAACATTTAGATTTCACAATACCAAGTGTTAGAGGTAGTGAAAATCTGTAGAATCTCTTATATACTACCAGTTGGAGAGTTAGTTATCACTAAAACAGTTTGACATTTTTTTAAGTTGATTATTCTCATATTTTGAAAATTTATTTCTAGGAAGGTTTAGGACAATCTCTTGCACTTACACAATCAAATGCAGCTTCAGAAATGTTATATCACTAATTTTCACTGCAAGAAAAGCTTGTAAACAACTCAAATGTTCATCAATGGATCCAACACCCAAGGGATACATTGTAGTGGTATGTTTAGACAGTGCCATATTACACAACATTTAAAGATGAATCAAAGACTATGGTTGATGTCAGCAACGTAATACAAATGAAAAATTTAGTTTCAAAATGTTACATATGTCTGATACCTTTTGTAAAATGAAAGAAAACTAAAAATGAGGCATATCTTGGAAATACTGTGGCTTCAGTTTCAGACCATCACAATAAAGCAAATATTGCAATAAAGTGAGCCACAGGAGTTTTTTCATCTCCCATTACATATAATTTATTCTTTTACCTGGTTATACTGCTTCCTATTCACTGCACTAAAATCTTCTGTGCTTCATCTATTCATCCCTTTTTCCCTCCTAATCCCTGGAAACCACTGATCTTTTTACTGTCTTCACAGTTTTGCCTTTTCTAGAATATCATATACCTGGAATTATCAAGTGTGTAGCCTTTGTAGATTGGTTTTCTTCACTTAGTGATACACATCTAAGTTTACTTTATATCTATCATGGCTTGATAATTTAAATCATTTTAGTACTGAATAATATTCCATTGCCTGGATGTGCCAGAATTTGTTTATCTATTCTCCTACTAAAGGACATCTTATTGTTTCCAAGTTTATACAGTTATGAATAAATCTGCTATAAACATATATGTGCATGGTTTTGTGTGAGCATATGTTTTCAACTCATTTGGGTAAATACTAAGCAATCCATGATTGCTGGATCTTGTGGAAACAGTACATTTAGTTTCTTTACAAACTTTCAAAATGTGTTCCAAAGTAGCTAAACTATTTTGTATTCCCACCTGCAGTGAATGAGAATTCCTGTTGTTCCACATCTTCATCAACATGTGATGTTGTTAGAGCTCCAGGTTTTGGGCATTCAAATAGGTGGATAGTCTCATGTTGTTTTAATTTGCATTTTCCTGATAATGCTGAGCATCTCTTTATATAGTGATGTGCCATCTGTATATTTTCTTTGGTAAGATGTCTGCTTAGATCTTTTGTCCATTTCTAAATTTTGGATTGTTCTTTTTCTACTTGAGTTTTATGAGTTTTTTTTTAGTATATTTTAGATAGCAGTCCTTTAACAGGTATATGGTTTGCAGATATTTTCCTCCTATTCTGTAGCTTTGCTTCATGTACTCTTGACCATATCTTTTACAGAGCAGAAGTTGTTAACTTTTATAAATTCTAGTGACTCAATTATTTATTTCATGGATTGTGCCTTTGGTGTTATATCTAAAAAGGCATTGCCAAACCCAAGGTTATCTAAATTTTCCCTGATGTTATCTTCCAGGAGTTTTATAATTCTGCATTTTACATCTATGTCTATGAATAATTTTGAGTTAATTTGTGAAGCGTGTAACTTCTCTATCTAGATTCACTTTGTTTGTTATATGTGGATGTCCAGTTGTGCCAACATCAGTTATTGGAAAGAGTATCATTCTCCATTGTATTTTCTTTGTTTCTTTGTCATGGATCAAGTGACTATATTTGTGTGAGTTGGTGTACCCTTTTTTACTGATTTCTATACTCTTTCTAATATTCCTTCTAATAATTTTAAGACCAAACCACCCTCCTTGGTGACTGTAGCCCTTTGTTACCCTAGGCTCACCTACAGAACTCAGAACCTAATTTTCAGAGAATGTTACCGATGCCAGGAGGAACTCATGGGCACTATGAGAAGAAAGCTATGGAAAAATCACTTATAAATTGTGAATTGAAAAACTCTTTTCCCAGGGCAACTTTTTACAGTTCTTTCACATAACACTAAGAAATACTTGACTCTGACCTTTTTCTTACTTCTGAAATGTTTTGTTGTTGCAACATCTTGTGAGTGCTTTGCTTCCTGTGACTTTCTGCTCACATCTTTACACTTGGTTCCTCTCACATTTTCATCAGCAAGAGATTAAACAAGGACTGAGATGATATGAGTGCTACGAAACAACTCAGGAAGGGTAAAAGAGGGACTTGGAGTCATCTTGAAACTGTTCAATTTAATCTACAAGCGTATATCAAATTACGTAGGAAATAAATTTCCTGATCTTAAAAAATAAGATGAAATTGACATTAACTTGAGATAATTAACTTGAGGTGAACCTGAATATAGCTCCCATAATTGTCATTTAGGCAACACTTAACCTCATTCAATATTATTACTTTAGAAAATGGGAAAGATTATTTATAAATAATATTTATAATCATTACAAATCATCATGAATATTTTTTACGTATTTTGAGGAACACAGCTAAAAAAAATGGCGAAGGCATTGTTTGCCTTTATCCTCTCTTTGTTGTAATTATTCTTTACATTCTAAGTGTATCTGTTTTACTCAGATTTCTTGTGCCTGGAAAATAATCTGGTATTAATTCCTACTAATGTGCCTGTGTCTCAATTATACATTTCTTGTAAAAATAGGACTCTTGACTTAAAGGTAGATTTGGAAGAATTTTCTTGGAATCTGATCTAAAGACTCCTATTCAATAAGAGAGAGCTGAGGAGAGCCACCTACTCACTTAAGGTAGATTTGGAAGAATTTGACTTGGAATCTGATCTAAAGACTCCTATTCAATAAGAGAGAGCTGAGGTGAGCCACCTATCTTTTCTGTGTTGTGCTTTGTGTCTGTGTGTGGGGGGGTATGTGGGTGTTTATGTGTATGTTTTAATTGAGACAGATTCTGGTTCCGCCACCCGGGCTGGAGTATAGTGTGGTATAGTCACGGCTCACTGCAGCCTTGACCTCCCTTGACCCCCCCAACAAACTCAAGAGATTCTCCCACCTAAGCCTCCGAAGTAGCTGGAACTACAGGCACATATCACCATACCAAGCTAATTCTTGTATTTATTTTACAGATGAGGTTTGGCCATGTTGCCCAGGCTGGTCTCAAAGTCCTAGGCTCAAGCAATCCTCTGACCTCTGCCTCTCAAAGTGCCCACCTAGCTTTTCTGACCTTAATTATCTTTCTTGAAAACTGCTCACACCTTATAACTAAAGCTTTCTGATTGTAATATGAGTCAAAATGTCAAAAAATTGGGATATTAGACAAAATTCTTTATATGCTACATGTGAGATGTATTACGATCATCATCATTATTAATCTCACAGTATTGGCAGGATTAATGCAGTGGTACATATAAAGGATTTAGGGTACTATCTAGCACTCAGGAAGTCCTTAAAATGCACATCTTACTAAAACCTATTTACTATAACAGGGCTGAATGTTTATTCTTCTCCTTTCACTTATTACATGTTCCTTACCATCATTTAGGTCAAACAATTCTTCTTTTTAGAATAGGGTTGTCTATAACTCTTGTATGCAGTCTTCATTTTAATGTTAATTGTACCTCTAAAATATACTTTCTTCTATTTATATGAATTCCTACCACCGGCATCCTAGTTGATTTAAGTTAGCAGCTTATTTTTTCCTGAATTTCTATAACACTCTTAGGTTTGATTTCTTTCCAGACCTTGCTCTTTCTAAAGAGTGATCTTAAAGCAGACGATTGGAACATGTTGATAACTGCTGTGTACAGTTGGGCAGTTCAAACACTGAAATAAATATATCATCTCTGATGGTAGCATGGCTGCAATATAGCTTGCTCCCATCTGATCAATCCATGTGTCTTCCACCTGCCTCAGCAGAGTATTTCTTCCCAGACAGAGAGAGGCCATGTGGTCCCAAGCCTTTTTGCCCATAGGACTGTGTTCCACCAAAACTGGAAACATAAACAATTGCACAAAATCCCATGTTGGGTTGTGGCTCTGCATGTAGCTTTTTGCTGAACACCTTCCATTGCTAGCCATTATACTTAATATGGAACTTGAGGAATTAGCAGAGCCAGCAAGGCCATGCACGGATTGTCTCAAAGACCCACCCTCATCTCAGATCACGTTCTCCCTCATACTCTCAGCTCCAACCATGTTTACTCTCTTTCAGCTCCCTCAAAATCTCAGTCATTGTGCACAGCTTTTGTGTATATGCTTTCCTCTAATTGCAATGCTTCGTCCTATGCCCTATTGTATCATCTAACTCCCATGCATCCTCTAGGCCCCAGTTAAATACCACTCCCAGCAGCTTTCCCTAAACGTCACTCTTTTCCAGGAAAAATTAGATCTCCCCATTAAGATTCTATGTTTTTGAACACTTATGACTGTGCCAGTATCTGTCTTTCTGTCATCTCGTCTGTCTTTCTCACAAATCATACGCTGTAAAAGGAAGAGAGTGCATGTCTTCAACTCCTAACTATGTCTTCATCATCTTGATATTTGCAAATTAATAAATAAAACATGAAGGGATGAAACAAATGAACTCCGTAATACTTTTTAACTCACACTGAAATTCATGATTTGGATAGTTTGCTATTTTAGGAGTCTTGCCATAAATCTAAATATTAAAAATGACATTAAAAATTGTATTGCTGAAAGCAACATTGATACTTGGTTCTTTACCAGTATTGCTTTTACAGACCACTAAGGCCTTCAGGCATTTCAGGGAGAGATTTATAGGAGCCTTAAATCACTACCTCCTAGCCTTATTGGCAGGAAAATGTGTGCTGCCAGGACTGCCTCCCAGAGTGTCTGTGCTACCCACAGAGTGCAAGGCAGCTACAAGTGTTTAAACGACACTTGGGCCCTGAAACCCTCCTATGGTATTGCTGCCTCTTTACTGGTCTTCATAATAATGTCAAACCAAAGGTTTGTGCTGGTGGGTTTGTCTTTCATAACACTACCAGGTAGGTAGGATAAAATAATATATAATAACAATACTTACTGAAAATAATCAAGATAGAGCAACTAAAGTTCTCAATGGTTATATGAAGCCAAATCACTAACATATCATAGGATTCCATCTAGGAAAATGAATGTATGTTAGATGTGTTATGCTTTCATAGAGTATTTTTTTCTTTTCTAATCCTTTTCTCTCTTTTCTTTTTTTATACTCTCCTAACAGTTTTCCTTCCTTATATTTTTTCCATTCATTTTCCCAGTTATTATTTCTAATTTTTCATCTTGCTATTGTTAAACAGCACCTCACATGCAAATCCAAACATATGAGAGAAAAGCTCAGAGCTGAGTTGGTCAAAGCAAGGTAGGGGACTAGAATTGCTCAATGTTCCCCCTGCAACAACCCGCCTTTTTTTTTTTTTTTTTTTTTTGGGAGGCTGAGTTTCGCTCTTGTTACCCAGGCTGGAATGCAATGGTGCAATCTCAGCTCACTACAACCTCCACCTCTTGGGTTCAAGAAATTCTCCTGCCTCAGCCTCCCGAGTAGCTGGGACTACAGGCGGCACCACCATGCCCAGCTAATTTTTCTATTTTTAGTAAAGACGGGGTTTCACCATGTTGACCAGGATGGTCTCGATCTCTTGACCTCATGATCCACCTGCCTCGGCCTCCCATAGTGCTGGGATTATAGGTGTGATCCACTACGCCTGGCCAATGTCCCCATTTTTTTATGTCGACCTTGGGTAAAGTCTGTTGGACTCCAAGACATTAAAAAAAAATACAATTTAAAAACAGTATCCGGGACCAAAGAACTGTTTGTTTGTTTGTTTTCTCAATCTGGCACGAAATACATGGGTGAAATGAATAAATAGAAATGGATTTGTATAACAGGTTTACTCATCGTAGTAGGGACCATATTCCCATACATTGGCTTTTAGATTATTTGTGTATCTTTTTAAATGCTGGCCTCTTTGAGGTCCTTGGCAGAAAAAATATAACTTTCCAAAATGCCTTTTAAATCAAAACAAACACTTGGTATTTTATTTTTAATATAAATTTATTATTCCATCTCTTCTCATTAGTTAGGACATACTTCTTATTTGTTTTAAACTTTAGCATTTATATTTTTCACTATTTCTAGGTACCTAATTTAGTCTTATATTTTATTATTTTAGAGTTAATTTGTGTTTAGCTTGTGTTTTACATTTGGGCAGTTTTAGAAAATCATGAAACAAAACAGAACAGTACAAAATTAACATATTGCCACATAATGAACTAGGAGAGAAAAATTATATATAACCAAACAGTTTTCAATAATTCACAGGTGCCAAAAATATACAAGTTTCTAGGACTTAGGTTTCATATTCTCCATTTGCATCAAATTCAATTAGAAAATAAAAACTAATTCAAGTAAGCCCAAAGTAGGTAGTAAAATGGGATCAAAGCCTCAAATGACAAGTTAAACTAAATGGTAGAAAGCAGAATTAATATATATTCTTTTAAATGGTTATACTGTTTATTATTCCCCTAATTTGCCAGGTTTATTCACTTTAGTTTATATTTTGCATACATTTCTCCTTTTCTTTAAGCCTGAAGTAACTTTACTGTGTTTTTTTGTTGAGAGTCTTTTTGTCTTAGAGCAGTTTTAGGTCCATAGCAAAACTGAGCAGAAGGTAAAGAGATTTCTCATATATTCCTGTCCCAACATACATACAGCTTCCATGACCATCAGTATTCACACCAGAGTTGTATTTGTTATAATCTATATACCTATATTGGCATAACATTATCATCTCCATAGTTTGCATTAGGGTTCATGTTGTACATTCTATGGATATTGACAAACATTTTCACCATTTTTTGGCAGTCTTACATGGGCTTCTTGTTAGATGTGTTATGCTTTCCTATTTTTTTATCCCCTTCTCTCTTTCCTTTGTTGTCTTTACTTTCTTTATACTCCCCTAACAGTTTTCTGTCCTTTCCTTCCTGATATTTTTTCTATTCATTATCCAAGTTATTTTTAATTTTTTGTCTTGCAATTGTTAAACAGCACCTCACAAACAAATCCAAACATATGAGATACATACAAATTCCTTGATGAATGCTGTTTAAACAACAAATTCACCAACAACTTCAGGCCAGGAGAGGGTGTGTCATCATTAACAATTTCTTGTTTTTAATATAAACAAATGATGTATCTCCTAACAGTGCAACGAGGACACCAATATAGAAGGACCATGACTCGAAAGAAAAAAAATGTAGATGAGTGTTAAAGTTACTGAGAGCAACTTGTTCTACCAATCATAGGATAGTAGGTGAAAAGAGACAGAAGAAGGCAACACAAAATTATGCACTGAAAAGACTTTCCAGTGATTTCTCATGAGAGTCTACTTTGAGAGCAGACAGACTTATTGCAATCAGGAACTGAGGGGTTTTTCAGGGTGGAGGATTCTGGTCTAAAGTGAGCCCAAGTAACAGAATTGCAGACAACAACAAGCTCTGCAAATAGCAGCTGCAAATCAAAGAACAATCTTCATGTGTGCACAGTGTGGAAGGGCCTGGAGGTTACACATTGTTCTTTTCCGCTTCACCCACACACACAAATAGCAATCAGTGACAGTAATGTCATTTTCGAATAGGAAGGGCACAGTGAAGATTCATTCATTTGCGTATTTATGTATTCATTTTTTATCTTGTGTACTTCCTGTGAGGCAGTTTTATCAAGAATGATCCAATGTAATAAATTTAATACAGACAAGTCTAAATAAGATTATTTATTTGGTTAGAATAAATTTCTGTAGCTGATTTTGACCTCTAATAAAGACATTTTAATCTGATCCTTTTCAAAGTGGTAACTGCCATCAGAATATATGCCCAATAGCATATTGCAACTATATTGCTATATTTTTGAAACCGTAGGATGTTGAATCAAAATCATCATCTCTGGGGAATGCTCCTGACAGGTAACTTGTGTTATGCATTGCCTCCCCTGCAAGTGTGAGGAAAACTAATTTAATTCCTGGAAGGATAGACTGACTCAGATGCAATTCACATTCAGAGTGCCTCTAAAAAGAAGATAATGAAACTATCTGTATAATATCTAAGCATTTTCAGTGTCTGAAAAATAAAAGTAATTAGACATTCTTAATAAGGTGGCACTCGCTATTCTCTTTGAAAATATTAGAGGAAAAACAGTAAAAGATCAATTTCAGGAAAGTGATTATTCACAACTGAAATTATTTTTACTCCGATTCAGTACAAAGTTTCCATTAGGTACTTCTCACTTGTGGGGAAGTTGGAAAGGAGAAAACAGTACAACTCACTTCAAATTTGTGAATTAAATTCTTCCATGCAAGTGAATTAAATAGTTTGATATTTTGTTTAAGCAGAATATGTAACAAGAAACAATTCATTTAGTCATCATCAGACACTATGTACTATTTTTTTATTTTTTTTATTTTTTGAGACAGGGTGTATTAGTCATGGTTCTCTTAGAGGCAAAGAACTAATGGGATATGTATATATATTAAGTTTGTTAAGTATTAACTTAAAGGATCACAAGGTCCCACCATAGGCTGTCTGCAAGCTGAGGATCAAGGAGAGCCAGTTCAAGTCCCAAAACTGAAGAACTTGGAGTTTGATGTTTGAAAGGAGGAAACATCCAGTGTGGGAGAAAGATGTAGACTCATCTCTCTTTTTCACGTTTTGCTGCCTGCTTTATATTCACTGGAAACTGATTAGATTCTGCCTACCAGATTAAGGGTAGATGTGCCTTCCCCAGCCAACTGACTCAAATGTTAATCTCTTTAGGCAACACCCACACAGACACACCCAGGATTAATACTTTGTATCCCTCAATCCAATCAAGTTGACACTCAGTATTAACCCTCATGCAGGGTTTTACTCTTTCACTCATATTGGAGAGCAGTGGCATGATCTCTGCTCATTGCAACCTCTGCCACTCGTGCTCAAGCAATCCTCCTGTCTCAGCCTCCTGAGTAGCTAGGACCACAGGTAAGCACTATCATGCCTGGATTTTTTTTGTATCTTTTGTAGAGATGGGGTTTCACAGTATTTCCTGGGCTGGTCTCAAACTCCTGAGCTCAAGCTATCCACCTGCTTCATCCTCAAAGTGTTGAGATTACAGGCATGAGCCAACGTGCCTGGCCCACTATATACTATTCACTTTGGTAGTCACTAAAGAAAAAGAGACAAGAATAAGCCAACAACCTTGTCCTTGTAGAGATCACAGACTCTCTTGTCTATAGAGGTCACAGAAGACTGTGGCAATGAATTGAGAAATACTGTCACGCATAAATGTCCTGTGTTCTGGGGCCACAGAAGAAGGATCCAATATTTTGTGTAGGTTGGAAAATATAAAGGTTGAATAAATAAGGCTTCACAGAGGAAGCAATATTAGACACCATTTGAAAGATGAATAGGAATTTTCATGGCTGAAAAGGAGACCAAGAGGAAAAGAGCATGAAGACTTTAGGCATTGGGGATATGACTGAAAAGCAAAAATAAACATTACTCATGCTGAATGTGTGTATTTCCTAAAGTCTAAAGCTTAGATCATAAGAATGAACTTTGCCAGTAAATATATTCCTGAGACATGTGAAATTTTTGGTTTTAAATAATATAATGCCCCCTCAGGGTTTTGAAAATATATTCTTCCTTGCTCTTTGAACATAGAGGCATAATGAATAGTGGAAACAGCATCAGCTCTAAGGTTTGGCAAACTAAAGTTGAGATGCTACCTAAACAAATTATGAGCTAATTTACCTTTGACATGAACCTTAACTCTGAGCCTGAATTTCTGTAGACATAAAGCAGTCATCAAAGCACTACTTTAAAATGTTTGGTAAGGAGCAAAGAAGATATTAATCCCAGACATGGGGACACAGAACACAGGTGGGAAGACACACTGGAATATGACCTCTTGCTTTCTCCATCTGTGTCCTAACCTCTACAAACTTTCACTGTGCTTACGTATTTTTTTTGCTTTGAAGATTTAAGCCTACTTAAAATGTGGTTTTGATATTTTTAATCAAAGGTAATGCTTTTAATAATCAGTCATTTTAGTTTCAATCTAAGTATATCATCATGCTTGAAATTAAGCTTACATGGGAAAAAATCAGTATAACATATAGGAAACTGAGACTAAAAACTGATTTTTTTTGACCAGTGGCAAGGTCTTCCTGTTTTTCAATTGTATCTGTCTTATTCTAGATTTAGCAGCTTTGGCCACCACATGTTATTCTTTTTTCCCCATCCAAGTTATTTTTAGATGCTCTTTGAAGGACCTTGTCAGGAAGGCAATTAAATTTGGTAAATTGGCCCATACTTGCTGTAGTTTACCCACATCCCCAGTTGTTAATTTAGAGGGTAAGGAATAAAAGAATCCATGAAATAATTGTCACTCATCCTAGCAGATATGCATGCAACTAGTTGATGTTTTAACTGATCTAAAAACTTAAGGTAAATATTAATGTGGTGAAAGGAAATCCTTTAAGATGAGCTTATTGAGTAGATGATGGAGAAATTGTGTGACATTTAAAAATTTAGATGTCCTCTGAAATATTTTTTTCCTTGATTATGCTTGGAAACTTCGGCTGTTTTACTTCCCATTTAATGGAAAGAAATGACAGCAGTGATATTAGCAGCAGTAGCAATCGAGTGCCTATTTTGTGTTATATTATCACATTTAATCATGACAAAAACTGTCATGTTAGCTGTCAATATCTATATTTTGGAAGTGAGAAACTGAAAGGTGAGTTATTGAGATCACAGAGGGTATAAGTGGGGGAGCCAAGGTTAGAATGGTGACTTATTTGATGCCAGTCCAGAAAATGTCCTTATTATGTAAAGCAACAAATATATAAATTATTGGCATTCCCAAGAAAGAAGAAGAAAAATAAACAATGTAGAAAACATATTTGAGGTAATGACTCAATAAATTTCTTCTAACCTCTCTAGAAAGATAGACATCTACAAATACGAAATTCAGATAACATCTACCAGATAAAATAAAACAGGGGTCCCAACTCCCAGGCCACAGATCAGTACTCGTCTGTGGCCTGTTAGAAACCAGGCTGCACAGCAGGTGAGCACAGCATGAGCAAGCCTGACCTCATCTCCTATCAGATTAGTGGTAGAATTAGATTCTCACAGGATTATGAACCCTATTGTGAGCTGTGCCTGCAAGAGGTCTAGGCTGTAAATTCCTTATGAGAATTTAATGCCTGATGATATGAATATAGTTACCAGACCCATTATGTCAACAATAAAGAAAAACGTCTTAAAGGCAGCTAGGCAAAAAGTTCAGATTACATACAAAAGGCAACCCAGTAGGCTGAGTGGTCTTCTCAGTAAAAATATTACAAGCCAGAAGAAAGTAAGGGTCTATTTTCAGTATTCTCAAAGAAAAACAAAAACACCTCCAGCCAAAAATATTATATTCTGCCCAACTAAGCTACGTAAATGAAGGAGATATAAAATATTTTTGAGACAAGCAATTGCTAAGGGAACTCATTACCACTAGACCAGCCTAATAAGATATCCTTAAGGGAGTTCTAAATGTAGAAATGAAAGAATAATATCTGCTACCACAAATCCTCACCTAAGTGTATAGTCCACAGACTTTTAAGGCAATTATGCAATAGAAATTATAAAACAATCAACTTAACAATTTCAGAATAGGATCAATACCTCACCTATCAATAATAACATTACACATAAACATCCTTTATACCCCACTTAAAAGGCACAGAGTGGCAAGTTGGATAAAAACACAAGACCCACCCACCTGCTGTCTTCGAGAGACCCATCTTACACTCAACAGCACCCATTAGTACCCAAGATGGCTGAATAGGAACAGCTCTGGAGTGTAGTTCCCAGCAAGAACAATGCAGAGGGTGACTGATCACTGCATTTCCAAACGAGTTATTACTGCCCACAGACCAGGAGATTCCCAGGCTGAAAAGCACGACGAGTTTCCAGCAAGGCTGTTTCAGCTGGCGCAAAGGATCTCCACACAAAAAACTCACACAAATCTGGGCAGCTGTCTCAACTGGCGCCTGGAATGCCTGGGAGGCTGAGCTGCCCATTCAATTGAACAAAAGGGGGCTGAAATAGGGAGCGAGGTGATCTGGCTTGGTAAGTCCCACTCCGACAAAGACAAGCAATCTCAAATGCTGCGGATAGAGAGTTTCGCAGCAAGCACAGCTGGACCCAGGATGGTCCAGCTCTGTGGGGGAAAGGGTGTCAGCCATTACCAGGGCAGTCCACCATTACCAGGGCAGTCCACCATTACCGAGGCAGTCCTCCATTACTGAGGCAGTCCGCTATTACCGAGGCAGTCCACCATCACCGAGGCACTCTGCCATTACCGAGGCACTCTGCCATTACTGAGGCAGTCCACCATTACAGAGGCAGTCAGCCATTACCGAGGCAGTCCGCCATTACCGAGGCAGTCCGCTACTACCGAGGCAGTCCGCCATCACTGAGGCAGTCCGCTATTACCGAGGCACTCTGTCATTACTGAGGCAATCTACCATTACAGAGGCAGCCCGCCATTACTAAGGCAGACCACCATTACTGAGACAGTTCTAACTATACCTCTATAAACAAATCCACAAGGAAGCTCACACAGGAGCTGGGCAGAGCCCACGGAAGATCAGCAAAGCCTCTGCTGGCAGACTGTGAATAGGCTACCTCCTTGCTGGGCAGGGAATCTCTGACAAAAGGCAGCAGCATGTCAGGAACTTATAAATAAAGCCACACCTTCCCAGGACAAAGCACCTGAGAAAAAAAAGTGGGTTATGAGTTCTGCTTAAGCAGACGTAAATGTACCTGCCCAGCAGCTCTGAACAGAACAATGAAGCTCACAGCTCAGCACTTGAGCTCCTATAAGAGACAGACTGTCTCCTCAAGCAGCTCCCCAATCCCCGTATATCCAAAGAGGTACCTCATAAAGGAGAGCTCAAGCTGACATCTGGTGGGTATCCTCCTGGGACAAAGATAACAGAAGAAGAAACTGGGAGCAACCCTTACTGTTTTGCAGCTGCTGAAGGTGATCCCCAAGCAAGCAGAGTCTGGAGCGGACCTCCAGCAGCCCTACAGCAGAAGGGGCTGACTGTTAGAAGGAAAATTAAGAAACAGAAAGAAATAACTTCATCATAAACAAAAAGGATATACACTCAGAGACCCCATCTGAAAGTCACCAACTACAAAGACCACAGGAAGATAAATACAAAAAGATGGGAAGAAACCAGTACAAAAGATGAAAACATCCAAAACCAGAATGCCTATCCTCCTCCAAGGGATCGCAACTTCTCACTAGCAAGAGAACAAAGCTGGATGGAGAATAAGTCTGATGAATTGACAGAGACAGGATTCAGAAGGTGGATAATAACAAACATCTCTGAGCTAAAAAAAAAAAACATGTTCTAACCCAATGCAAAGAAGCTAAGAACCTTAGCTTCTTAGCTTCTTTATATTCTTATATTCTTTATAGAAGAATATAAATGACTTGATGGACCTGAAAAACACAACATGAGAACTTTGTGAAGCATACACAAGTTTCAATAGCTGAATCAACCAAGCAGAAGGAAGACTATCAGAGACTGAAGATCAACTTAATGAAATAAAATGAGAAGGCAGATTAGAGAAAAAAGATTGAAGAGAAATGAACAAAGCCTCCAAGAAATATGGGATTATGTGAAAAGAACTAATCTATCTTTGATAGGTGAACCTGAATGTGACAGAGAGAATGAATCCAGGCTGAAAAACACTCTTCAGGATATTATCCAGGAGAACTTCCCTAACCTAGTAAGCCAGGCCGATACTCAAGTCCACGAAATAGAGAGAACACCACAGTGATATTCCTCAAGAAGAACAACCCCAAGGAACATAATTGTCAGATTTACCAGGGTTGAAATGAAGGAAAAAATGCTAAGGACAGCCAGAGAGAAAGGTCGGGTTACCCACAAAGGGAAGCCCATCAGACTCACAGCAGATCTCTTGGCAAAAACCCTACAAGCCAGAAAGGAGTGGGGGCTAATATTCAACATCCTTAAAGAAAATAACTTTCAACCTAGAATTTCATATCCAGCCAAACTAAGCTTCATAAGTGAAGAAGAAATAAAATCCATTACAAATAAGCAATTACTTAGATTTCATCACCACCAGGCCTGCCTTACAGGAGCTCCTGAAAGAAGCACTAAACATAGAAAGGAACAACCAGTACTAGGAAATCCAAAAACATACCAAATGGAGAAGGGCATTGAAACAATGAAGAAAGTGCATCAACTAATGGACCAAACAACCAGTTAGCATCAAAATGGCAGAATCACTATAAATGTCTTTTACAATACATCATATAGTGTTTGAAAATGCAACTTACTAAGAAAACACTATATGATAATTTTTGTTGTACAGTACTGTCATAACCTAAACAACCCAATAATGTAGATAAAAGTATTATATTTACTTTGCAGTTGGCAAAACTGGATAAATAACTTATATAATTCCACACAATTCTGTACTGTATTTTTAGATGTCATTTTTATTTTCTCTTTATGTTTATTATGTTTTCAAAATTTCCAAATATTTTCTTTTTAAAAAACATTCCACAGTAGCATGTGTTACTTATTGAGTCAAGAAATAAAAGCAATCAATAAACTTTAAGAAAAAAAAATGGCAGAATCAAATTCACACATAAGAACATTAACCCTAAATGTAAATGGGATAAATGTCCCAATCAAAAGACACAGACTGGCAAATTGGAAAAAAAAGTCAAAACCCATTGGTGTGCTGTATCCAGGAACCCATCTCACATGCAAGGACACACAGACGCTCAAAAAAAAAGGGATGGAGAAAGATTTACTAAGGAAATGGAACGCAAAAAAAAAAAGCAGGAGTTGCAATTCTCAACTCTGATAAAATAGACTTTAAACCAACAAAGATCAAAACAGACAAAGAAAGGCATTACACAATGGTAAAAGGGTCAATGCAACAAGAAGAGCTAATGATAATAAATATATACGCACCCAATACAGGAGCACACAGATACATAAAGCAAGTTCTTAATGACCTACAAAGAGACTTAGACTCCCATACAATAATAGTGGGAGACTTTAACACTCCATTGTCGATATTAGACAGATCAACAAGACGGAAAATTAACAAGGATATCTAGGACTTGGCCTCAGATATGGACCAAGAAAACCTAACAGACATCTACAGAACTTTCCACCCCAAATCCACACAATATACATTCTTTTTAGCACCACATCACATCTACTCTAAAATTGACCACATAATTGGAAGTAAATCACTCCTCAGCAAATGCAAAAAAACAGAAATCATAACAGAGTCTCTCAGACAATAGTGCAATCAAATTAGAACTCAGGTTTAAGAAACTAACTCAGAACCGCATAACTTCATGGAAACTGAACAACAGGCTCATAAATGTTGACTGGATAAACAATGAAATGAAGGCAGAAATAAAGATGTTCTTCGAAACCAACAAGAAAGAAGACACAATGTACCAGAATCTCTGGGACACATTTAAAGCACTGTCTAGAGGAAAATTTATAGTACTAAATGCCCACACGAGAAGCAAGGAAAGATCTAAAATCAATACCCTATCAAGAAAATTGAAAGAGCTAGAGGAGCAAGATTAAAAAAACTCAAAAGCTAGCAGAAGACAAGAAATAATTAAGATCAGAGCAGAGCTGAAGGAGATAGAGACACAAAATCTCTTCAAAAAATCAATAAATCCAGTAGCTGGTTTTTTGAAAAGATCAACAAAATAGACAGACCTCTAGCCACATTAATAAAAAAGAAAAAAGAGAAGAATCAAATAGATGCAATAAAAAATGATAAAGGGGATATCACCACAGATTCCACAGAAATAGAAATTACCATCAGAGATCACTACAAACAACTCTATGCACATAAAACAGTAAACCTGGAAGAAATGGATAAATTCCTGGACACTTGCAGTCTCCCAAGTCTAAACAAGGAAAAAGCTGAAATACTAAATAGACCAAAAACAAGGGCTGAAGTTCAGGCAGAAATTAATAGCCTACCAACCAAAAAAAGCCCAGGTCCAGAAGGGTTCACAGCCAAATTCTACCAGACATACAAAGAGGAGTTGGTGCCATTCCTTCTCAAACTTTCCAAACAATCCAAAAAGAGGGAATCCTTTCCAAATCATTTTATGAGACCAAAATCATACTGATACCAAAACCCGGTAGAGACTCAACAAGAAAAGAAAACTTCAGGCCAATATCCATGAAGAACATAGATGCAAAAATTTTCAATAAAATATTGGCAAACTGATTGTAACAGCACATCAAAAAGCTTATCCATCACGATCAAGTAGGCTTCATCCCGGGGATGCAAGGCTGGTTCAACATGTGCAAGTCTATAAATGTAAACCACCACTTAAACAGAACCAAAGACAAAAACCACATGATTATCTCAATAGATGCAGAGAAGGCCTGTAAAATCAAAAGCAAGTTAGTTACTTCCTAGATACAATGGGGGTACAGACTTGGGTAAATACACTCATTCCAAATGGGAGAAATGGGCCAATGCAAAGGAGCTACAGGCCCCATGAAATTCCAAAATCCAATAGAGCAGTCTTTAAACCCTAAAGTTCCCAAATGATCCCCTTTGACTCCATGTCTCAAATCCAGGGCACACTCATGCATGAAGTGGGCTCCCACAGCCTTGGGCAGCTACAACTCTGTGGCTTTGCAGCGCATAGCCCCCTCTCAGCTACTTTTATGGGCTTGTGTTGAGTGGCTGTGGCTTTTCTAGGCACATAATACAAACTGTCAGTGGTTTTACCATTCTGGAGTCTAGAGGATTGTGGTCCTTTTCTCCCAGTTCTACCAGGCAGTACCCCAGTGGAGACTCTGTGTGGAGGCTCCTACCGCACATTTCACTTCTGCACTGGTCTAGCAGAGGTTCTCCCTGAGGGCTTTGCCCCTGAAGCAAACTTCTTCTTGGACTTCCAGGAGTTTCCACATAGCCTCTGAAACCTAGGCAAAGGTATCCAAACCTCAATTCTTGACTTTTGTGTAATTCACAGGCTCAACACTATGTGGAAGCTGCCAAGGCTTGGGTCGTGCACCCTCTGAAGACATGGCGCAAACTGTACTTTTGCCCCTTTTAATCACAGCTGGACCACCTGGGACTCTGGGCATCAATTCCTTATGCTGCACATAGCAAGGGAATCATTGGTTTGGCTCACAAAACCATTTTTTCCTCCTAGGCCTCGGGCCAGTGATGAGAGGGGTTGCCATGAAGGTCTCTGACATGCCTTGGAGATATTTTCCCCATTGTGTTGATGATTAACATTAGGCTTCTCCTTACTTGTGAAAATTTCTGCAGTGGGCTTGAATTTCTCCCCAGAAAATGGGATTTTCTTTTCTATTGCATCATCAAGGTTTAAGTTTTTCATTTATGCTCTGTTTTTTCTTGAACACTTTGCTGCTTAGAAGTTTCTTCCACCAGATACCCTGAATCATCTCTCTCAAGTTCAAAATTCTATAGATCTCTAGCAGGGTCAAAAGACCACCAGTCTCTTTGCATAGCAAGAGTGACTTTTATTCCAACTCCCAAAAAGTTCCTTATTTCTATCTGAGACCGCCCCAGCCTGGACTTCATTGTCCACATCACTATCAGCATTTTGGTCAAAACCATTTAAAAAGTCTCCAGGAAGTTCCAAACTTTTCCACATTTTCCTGTCATCTTTTAAGCCCTCCAAACTGTTTAAACATCTGCATGTTACTCAGTTCCAAAGTCACTTCCACATTTTTCGGTGTCGTTACAGCAGCATCCCACTCTCTGCAGTACCAATTTACTGTATTAGTCCCTTCTCACATTGCTAATAAAGGAATACTCAAGACCACATAATTTATAAAGGAAAGAAGTTTAATTGATTCACAGTTCCACATGGCTGGGGATGCTTCAAGAAACTTACAATCATGGCAGAAGGCACCTCTTCACAGGGTGGCAGGAGAGACAATGAGTGCCAAGCAAAGAAAGAAGCCCATTATAAAACCATCAGATCTTGTGAGAACTTAGTATCATGTGAAGTATGGGAGAAACTGCCCCCATGCATGGTTCAATTATGCTCCACTGAGTCCCTCCAATGAAATGTGGAGATTATGGGAACTACAATTCAAGATGAGATTTGGGTGGGGACACAACCAAACCATATCTCACCAATATCAAGTTCCAAATTTGAGTCAGTGAGAAAAAGCCTACAAACTAAAAAAAAAGGATTACTTCAGAGCTGAATTCTACCAGACATATGAAGAGCTGATACCAATTCTACTGATGTTATTCCAAAAAATAGAAGAAGAGGGACTCCTCCCTAACTCATTCTATGAAGCCAGCAACACTCTGATACAAAAATCAGACAAAGACATAACAAGAGTCAAACTACAGTCCAATATTACTGATGAACATAGACATAAAAATCCTCAAAAAATACTAGGAAACTGAATCCAGCAGCACTACAAAGAGTTAATTGACCATGATCAATAGTAATTATTCCAGGGAATCAGGGCTGGTTCAACTATGCAAATCAATAAATGTGACTTATCACACAGACAAAATTAAAACCAAAACCAGGTGATCATCTTAATAGAAACATTAAAAACTATTGATAAAAATACCATATACATTCATGATAAAAATTCTCAAAAAATTAGGCAATGAATGCACATAACCAAAATATTAACAGTGATCTATGACGGACCTGCAGCCAACATCATACTGAATGGGTAAAAGCTGAAAGCATTCTACTTAGGAATTGAATCAAGACACATATGTCCACTCTCAGTACTCTTAGTCAACATAATACCAGAGGTTCTAGCCAGAGCAATCAGGCAAGAGAAGGGCAAAAAAGCCATCCAATTAGGAAAATAAATCAAATGATCTATCTTCATTGATAATATGATTCTATACCTAGAAAACCCTAACCTCATTAAAAAATGGGGAAAAGCCATAAACAGGTTATCCTCAAAAGTCAGCATATAAGAGGTTAACAAGCATATGAAAAAAATGCTCATCACTAATCATTAGAGAAATGCAAATCAAAACCTCAATTAGATACTAACTCACACCAGTCAGAATGGCTATTATAAAAAAATAAAAAAATAACAGATGTTGATGAAGGCATGAAGAGAAAATGCTTATATAATATTGGGGAGAATGTAAATTAGTTTAAGTGATATGGAAAGCAGTTTGGAGATTTCTTAAAGAATTTAGATCTACCATTCAACCCAGCAATCCCATTACTAGGTATCTTGCCCAAACACTAAAAAGATATATGCAATCATATGTGTATTCCAGCACTATTCACAAAATAGCAAAGATATGGGATCAACCTAGGTGCCCATCAATGGGTGACTGGATAAAGAAAATGTGGTACATATACACCATGGAATATGAAGCAGCCTTAAAAAAAAGAACAAAACCATGTACTTTGCAGTAACATGGATGTAGCTGAAGGCCAGTATCATAACCAAATTACCACATAAACAGAAAACCAAAAACCAAAATTCTCACTTATAAATGGGAGCTAGACACTGTGTTCACATAGACATAATGATGGTAACAAAAAATGCATGGGAGTACTAGATAGGGGAGGAGAAAAGGGGGGTTATGGCTGACAAACTACCTATCAGATATTATGCTCACTACCTGGGTGACAGGATAATGCACACCCCAATCCTCAGTGACACACTATACACCCATGTAGCTAACCTGACCATGTACCCCAGAACCTAAAATAAATGTTAAAAAAATGAATGATCACTTTCAAAGCAGTATCAGATATTCTTGGACAAAATCTGTGGGCCATACTCAACTACATGAGATTCTTCCAACTAATCAAATGTTCACCCAAATGAGGGTGTTTTTAATTCTTAAGAACTGGCTGAAAAAATTCAGCAAAGCCTGCTTTACATAGAACATTGCAGAACACTTTCAACCTAAGTTCTACAATTCTGTGACAGAATTTTGAATGAAGATACAGTGAATAGAGTTTTTGATATGTGCAAATAAAGAGATTAAATTAATGAACTGATGCTTAGAGAGGGCTGTTTTGCCTTTTTGTGCTTTATTTTTAGAGAGTTGTAGAAAAGAGCTATTTAGCAAAGGCTTTTGTTTTTCACCCAGATCAGATCACTTTGGAGGTCTCCATGCCAATGTTTTTAACTGTTTCCAATTATACTGTTACAGTCATTTGCTTCTTGATGGTCATAGTGTTCTATAGTCAATGTTTATTATCATATGCTTTTTAAAATCACTACTAGCAGTTTAACATTAACTCTCTACACCTAGCAAGATAGGCATTATGAATAAAATAATAATATGGCTTCTGCATTATAAATTTTCAATTAATAATGTATAAGAACAGGGAATCTAAATAAAAGCAAATTATGAAATGTTCTTTAACAATTAAATTGCAAATCATTAACATTTCTATACATCATGTAATAACAATAATTAATTGGAATAAAAGAAAAATTAGCTCTGTAAGATTGCTTACTCTAATATAACATACATGTAACTTAAAGAAGATATTTAAAATATCTTTAAGTTCCATTTTGAGTGGAAGTTTTTACTAGAACTAGCAATAATTTTTACTTGGCTCTGTTAACCTGTGAACCTTAGCCATACATAAAAGCTTAAAGTGCTTTTGTAGCTTACCTTGGTTTTTTGGATGGTGGTAAATTTAATGTGACTGATTTTCTGCTCCAGTTTCTTTATTTGTTCTATAAGCAGAAAATACAGCAAACTAACTTAAATGAGATTCTATTTTAGAACTCTTTTAAGTTACTGTATTGGATTTTACTTAATTTTAATTAGTATTCTCAACTGTATATTTCTAAAATCTCAGTAATTTAATGAAACTAAATCTATTAACCCAGTTGAGTTTTTCAGACAATGAAATTTGAAGTATCATACATGAATGCAACTCTCAAAAATATATCATATAAAATCAATTTATTCTTGCCTGAGTCTGATTTAGTTCATGTAACTCTTTTGGGTTTGGAAAAAATGTGTGTGTGCCTGCATTCTATGTAGATATATTGTTGTACACAAACTGACATGAAGATATTGTATAATAACAATAGTAATTTATGTTTATATGATAAGCACAACTGAAAATTAGTAGATGCAATATCATTTACGTTTTGAAGAGTATATATGCAGTATTTCCGTAATGTATGAACTTGTCAGTATTGTATAAATACTAGACCATGGGTGTCCAACCTTATTGCTTTCCTGGGCTACACTGAAATAAGTATTGTCTTGGGCCAAACATAAAATATGCAAATACTAACTGTGATATCTGTCACCACAGATAAGTAAAAAAGTTCTCACATTCAATGGGTTGAACATGGATACACTAGGCCATCTATTAATAGATTGTATTAGTAATTTTCTCTCAGAAATGAAAATATAAATCAAACACAATTCTAATCAAAAAACATTTATTCAATGACTACTATTTGGCAAAACACTCTTCAAATGCAGAAGACATGCTTTAAACAAATAGTTTCATGCAGACACAAATTTGGATACAACTGTATAGTCAATATCTTTTTAGAATCTTCTATGTGTCAGGAATAATGTTGAGAATTGGGAATAATACTAAGAATGAGAACATTATGAGCCCTAATCTTATGGCATTTATTATCTGGGAAATTATTATCCTTCAAAAAGTTTTCATTTTAAAAGTAGAGGTTAGCTAAAACAATATATTTGACACATTAAAAAATGTTAGGTAAATATTTCACCATGAAATAAAATTATGATGATGATTTTGCTTTTGAATTCTAGTAAATATTGTGATGTTGTATGTCTTTAAAAGTTAACATAACTACATTTGTTATAGTGAAAAACTTTTATTTTTTAGTTTAACTTAGACAATAGCATACAAATGTAAAAAAACATTGACTACAATTAGGACAAGATTTACATAAATTTTGCCTTTGATATATCAACTAAAATATTAGTTACTTATTTGGAGAGCAGTTAGAAGGCTCAGAGTTGTAAGGACTAGATGAATGTAGAGAAATCACTAACCTCTTTCTTTTCTTATACGTCAGAAAATTAGATCCACATTAATAAAATGTTATATTTTAAGATTTTTATTATATGAGGTATACCTTATTTACCTGTACAATACATGCTATAGAGTATGCTCCTATCCCATTATCTGTTTCTCAATTTCTTCTGTATTATGATATAAACAGTATAATAATTATGGATAATAAAATATTTTTATAATACAAATAGTATGAAAATCTCTTATGCCAATATATAACAAGTATTAAAGTGCAATAAATCAACATTGGGTATTTTAAATGCAGATTCCTAAGCCAAACTTCTAAAGTTTTTCATTCAGTAGGTTCCTTAGGAAACTCCCTCAAAAAAATTCAAAAAAACAACTAAACAAAATGAGGAAAACAATTAAGTAAAATGAAAAATTTAATAGAGAAATAGAAATAATTTGAAACATCAAACTGAAATCTTGATGCTAAAAATATAATGACCAAGGTAAAAAATGAAATAGAGAGCAAAAACAGTAGAATTAATCAAGCAGAAGTAAGAATCTGTGAACTCAAAGACAGATTATTTGAAAACATACAGCCAGAAGAGAAAAAAATTTTTTAAAAAAGGAAAGGAATGAAGAAAGCTCATGGGATTTGTGGGACAGCATCAACACAGCAATTTTTAGAGTTGTTGAGGTTCAAGAAAGATAAAAGTATAAAAATCTTAGTTACAGAGACAATGGCACAAAACATTTCAAACCTAGAGAAAGAGATAAATATCAGGTAAAGGAAATTTAAAGGTCTCTAATCATGTTCAATCCATATAAGATTATCCCAAGACATATCATAATCAAATTGTCAGAAATAAAAGACAAAGAGAGGATCTTGAATGCAGCAAGAGAAAACAAGCAAATAACAGATAAGGAAGTTCTAATATGCCTAGGAGGAAATTTCTCAGCAGGAAGCCTACAATCCTGAAGAGAGTGGGATAATGTATTCAAAGAGCTGAAAGAAAAACATTTTCAACTAAGAAAAATGTATCCATCAAAGTTGTCGTTTAAATAAAGTTGAGAAAAAGACTTTCATAGACATACAAAAGCAGGGGGAATTTGTTACCTCCAGATATGTCTTATAAGAAATGCTAAAGGACATTCTTCAAGCTGAAAGAAAATAAGACATTAATGAGCAATCCAAAAAAATTGGAATGTATAAAACTCACTAATAAAAGATACTACACAATCAAATTCAGAATACTCTACTACTGTAATGGTAATGTATAAATCACGTATCTTTTGTGTAAAGAGTTAAAGTCAAAAGTATTATTTAAAATATATAAAATATTAATTTATTTTTATTTTTGTTTATTGTGACATCAAAAATGTAAAATGTATATATAGGGAATGGAGTAAAAGTGGAAATTGTTTTATTTTATTTGCAATTAAAGTTATTTTTAGTTTAAAATAACCAGTTATAAACATAAAATTTTTTGTCAGCCTTATGGGAGCCACAATGTGAAATCATCTAATAGAAGCACGAAAGAACAAATAAATAAAAGGAAGGGAACAGTATATATCAGTGGCTGAATGAATTAATGGATAATAAGCAAGAATGAATTGTATGCTGCCTACAAGAGACTCACTTTACTTGTAAGAGCAAACACACTGAAAGTGAAGAGGTGCGAAAAGATAGTCCATGGAAACAGAAACCAGGAAAGCACAGGAGTAGCTATACTTACATGAGATGAAATAGATATTAAGTCAAAAACTATAAAAACAGACAAGGTCATTATATAAAGTGGCTAATTCATCAAGAGGATACAACAATTATAAATATACATACACTCAACATAGGAACACTTAAATATTTAAAACACATGTTAATAGATCTGAAAGTGATTGACTACAATACAATAATTTTAGGGCACTTCAACACCTTACTTTCAGAAATGGACAGATTATTCAGTCAGAAAATCAGTAAGAAAAAATTACAGAATACACATTCTTAACTGCACATGGAACATTCTCCAGCGTGGATTATAAATTAGGTCAAAATCACATCAGGTGTCTTCTCTTACCACAATGGTATAAAAATAGAAATCAATAATGGGAGGAAATTTTGAAAGTTCACAGATACATTGAAATTAAATAACAAGCACCTCAACAACCAGTGGATGAATGAATACATTAAAAAAGTAATTAGAATTTTCTCAGAAAAATGAAAATGGAAAGACAACATAGAAAAACCCATGGGATACAGGAAAAGCCATTTGACAAGTTAAGATTTAGCAATAAACATTTACAACAAAAATAAAAAAGAAAGATCTCAAACAACCTAATGATGCACCTCAAAAAATTGGAAAATCAAGAACATATTAAGTCCAACCTTAATATAACCAGTTATGACTGTAAAATTTTTTGTCATCTTTATGGCAGCCACAAAACAAAATCATCTATTAGAAGCACACAAAAAGAAATTAAAAATCACAGCTAAGAGCAAAATAAAAATGAAATAGAGATGAGAAAACAATAGAAAAGATCAAGAAAAGAGTTTTTAAAAATGTAAACAAAATCAACAAATTTCTACTATCTAAAAATAAAGAAAAAGAATACTCAAATAAATAAATGAGAAATTAGAAAGTAGCACTAAAACTGATGCAAACAAAATGAAAAATATAAGACACTATTATAAAATAGTATATACCAACACATTGGATGGCAGTATAAATAAATAAATTTCTTTACACATGGAAATCTACCAAGACTGAATTATGCAGAAATGGAAAATATTAACAAATCAATAATGAGTAAGAAGATTGAATCAGCAATAAAATGTCTCCTATCAAAGAATAGCCAAGGAACTGATAGATTCACTGCTAAATTACATTAAACATTTAATAACTAGTACTAACTTTCCTCAAACTCTTCCAAAAAAATCGAAGAGGGCAGAATACTTCTAAACTTGTTTTGCAAAGTGAGCCAATACCCTGATAAACACAGATGCAAAATTCTTCAACAACAACAACAACAACAACAACAACAACAAAAACTAGCAAAAGCACATTACAAAGATCATTCACAATGGTCCAGTGGGACTCATCCCAGGAATGCAAGAATGGCTTAACATATAAAACTTGATAAATGCAATATATCACTTTAACAGAATTAAGAGCAAATATCATAAAAGAACTGAAAAGAGTAAAAGCACTTAAGCATTTCATTAGATATAGAAAAAAGCATTTGACAAAATTCTACATTCCTTCATGATACAAACTTAACAATAAACTTCAATGTAACAAAGGCTGCATCTGACAAGCCCACAGATAACACCATATTTTAAGGGGCAAAGTTGGAAACTTTTCTTCTTAAATCTTGAACAAGACAAGGATGTCCATTCTCGACATTACTATTCAGTATAGTATTGGAGGTGCTAGCCTGAGTGCTTAGGGGAAAGAGTGTAATTAAAGACATCCAAATTGGAAGGAAGAAGTTAAACTGTTTCTGTTTGCAGACAGTATCACATATTTAAAAATTCCCAAAGGCTTCACCAAAACTCTGTTAGAATGAATTGAAAAATTCAGTAAAGTTGCAGGGTATAAAATCTACATACAAAATACGTAGCATTTCTATCATTAACAACAAAATATCTGAAAAAGAGATCTAGAAAATTATCCTGTTTCACTGCTAAAATAAAAATAAAATACTTAGAAATAAATATGATTGAGGAGGTGAAAGATCAGATCTCTACACTGAAAACTGTTAACACATTAGTGAAAGAAACTGAAGAAGGCACAAATACATGGAAAGTTATCTGGTGTTCATGAATTTGAATAATTAATACTGTTAAAATGTCCATTATACTAAAAGTGATCTATAGATTCAATGTAATCTCTATCAAAATATCAATTATATTATTGACAGAAATAAACAAAACAATCCTAAAATTCTTATTGAACTACAAAATACCCCAAAGAACCAAAGCAATCTTAAGCAAAAGGTGCAAAGCTGAAGGCATCACACTATCTTACTTCAAAATATACTACAAAGCCCTAGTAATCAAAACGCAAGTACCGGCATGAAAAACAGACACATGGACCAGTGGAATAGAATAGAGAACCTAGAAGTAAATTCATGCATTACAGCCAACTCATTTTTGTCAGAGATGCCAAGAACACACAGTGGGAAAGGACTGTCTCTTCAATAATTGATGTTGATAAAACTGGATATCTACATGCAGCAGAATGAAATTTGACCCTTATCTTACACCATATACAAAATAAGCTCAAAATGGATTAAAGACTTAATTGTATGACGTGAAATTATATAACTGCTAGAAGAAATCATAATGCAAATTAAAATTGCAGTGAGATATGAATTCATGCCTGTTAGAATGGCTGTTATCAAAAGTACCATAGATAAATGTTGGCAAGAATGTGGAGAAAAGGGAACTTACACACTGTCGGTGGAAATGTAAACTAATACAGCCCTTCTAAAAAACAGTATTCCTCATAAACAAGTTTCTTATAAAATAGAACTACTACGTGATCCAGCAATTCCACTACTGTGGAAATGTGGGAAAGATATCTTCACTTGTATGTTAATTGTTGCATTATTCACAATAGCAAAGATATAAAATTAACCTTCATGCCCAATGGTTAATGGAAGAAAGGATAAAGAAAATATGGTATATATACAGGATTAAATAATTAAATACTATTCAGCCATAAAAAAAATAAGGCTATAACATGGATGAACCTGATGGAAATTATTTGCTATAATATACATGAGCCTAGAGAGCATGTTATGTTGTTGTTATGTTATGTTACGTTATGTTATGTTATGTTATATTATGCTACGTGAGGTGAAATAAACCAGGCACAGAAAGACAAATATCACACTTAAAAAGTTGCTATCATAGATATGGAGAGTGGAATGATGGTTACCAGGGGCTGATATTCTTGGGTTCAGGAGGTTAAAGAATATGGGTCGAAGGATACAAATTTTCAGTATGAACAAATAGGTTTAAGAGATCTATTGCAAAAAAAAAAGACTATAGTTAACATTTGTTACATTCTTGAAAAATGCTAGAAGAGTGAATATAAAGTTTTCTCGCCACAAAATTGATAACTATGTGAGGTAAAGAATATGTTAGTTTGCTAGATTTAGCAAAAGGTTGGTATACACACACACACACACACACACACACACACACACGCACACACACACATATATATACAATTGAATAATTGCGTAATTAAATGCTTCACATGTCATTCATGAATTAAATACTATTCATGTTTATATCTTCACTTGCATTGATATGCATTAACATGCAAATGAAAATATATTTTGCTATATATTTAGACTATAGCAAATGCCATCAAACATTTAAATAACTAGCATATATATGTATATTATTTATATAATACACACACACACACACTATAGACTATATATGGTAAATGCAACCAAACATTTAAATAACTAGTACAAAATAAATAACATATATGTATAAACATACATATATACATACATATATACTTCAAATATATGTCTTTATATATATATATGTATATATATATATATACTTCAAAACAGTTATGTTGTACACAATAAATACACACAATCTTATCCATCAATTTAAAAAAACATTTTCAACATGAAAATAAATTTCTGTAGAACTCAGTGAAGGTCTTAGTACTTAAATATTATTTTGGAGCAACCAATTAGTGTAAAAGCAAATTATATCATATTATGAATATAAGCTGAATAGACATGAATACTGCTTTTTTCTCAGAAGTAAGTTTATATTAGCATTTAGTCTTTTAATTTCTCAACTACCAGGATATAAGTTCTGATGGACTCAGTGAGAAAAAAAAAGTGATTCTTATAACAGAAGCAATTAAATATGCTTTATAACTAGTTATAAATGAATTTGTAGAAAATGGAAATTGTTATTAATTGAAGAATGAATTCAGACATTCTCGGTAGGTCTTTTTAACATCAAAAGATTTTAGAAGTCTTTGAGATATCATATTGAATCTTCTTTGGGAGGCTACTACATTACAGTTATAGTTACATCTCCAGGATTCAAAGTGAATAAATCCAGTTAAAAGCACATCATATAGAATTCTGTATCAGCAAGACATTTCTTTGGGTATAGTACAACTTATTATTCACTGCAAATTCATGGTTTCTTTTGCCCATTTCCTTTGGCAGCTGCCAAAAACAACAACTGTGACTTCTGAGTGTAGAAAATCATCTTTCTAATACATATTGTGCTATTCTAGTCTAATATGCTTTTCCATTTTAATTAACAAAGAGAGGCTAAAACAAAACATTTGGAATAATAGCTAGATCTTATTCTTCTCTATTCTCATTGATGAGCCACCCAGTTTCTTTTACAATGCATATGAGGACTTTTAAAAGATGAAACTATATTATAACACAGTGATGTTTCATTTAATAGATGCTGTTTCCATTTCTTAGTATTTCTGACAACCAATGTGGAAAGATTATAAAATTGAAGTGATTTTAAGCCTAGTATCCACTGTAAAATCTGTTTAATGATACATTTCTACTCAAAAACCAAACCATTAGTGTTTTTGAATGATATCTAAGTGCTTTTATTTTTAAAAATGGAATGATTATTAAAAAAGCATGTATAAGTAAATGGAAAAAGGGTACTATGATATATCAAATGTATCTGTATTATCACAGTTCTGGATCAGTTACAGAAGGGTGACTTAATATTTATCCCTACAGCATAGACCCATTCAGGAAGCCCTGAAAAATTATCCATTTCATGTTAATCAGATTCCATACAGGAGGGTGTCGAAGCAAGATTTGACTACCTAGAAGCCTCCATCTCATTATAGGGTGAGCTGTTTTCATTCCCTATGAACGAAATTCACTCTTGATGAATTTATATCCTCCCAGTGTTAGATTTTGTTTGTTTGTTTGTTTTGTTTTTTTACTATAAATCCACAGAATCATTTCAAAATCCTCTGAGGAGAAGCTACACATGCTCCACTATAAATGGTCTCACAGAGTTGTAAAGCTAATGTATAGCCTATATATAATCAAAATAAATGCATTATTACAGTATCATAATTTTGTAATACTATCCATGAAACATGATATACTTTCTGCAATTCTGGAAAAAAGAAAACTGAAGACTCTCAAACCAGTTAAGAGGATAGGAAGAGTTCAGTTATTACTCTTAAAATATTCATGTGGCAACAGATGCCAGACATTACGTTGATGAAAAAAAAAATTTAGATGGCAGAGAAAAGTAAGGGAAGTCAACTTCATATACCAATGTCATCTCTGTTTTCACTCAACTGATAACATTAATTCCAAATTATTTTTTCTCTCTCTCTCTCTCTCTCTCTCTCTCTCTCTCTGTGTGTGTGTGTGTGTGTGTGTGTGTGTGTGTGTGTGTGTGTGTGTGTTTCTCTCTCCCCACCCACCCCCACTGTCCTCCGTGGATTAAAATATTCATTGCAATTGTCAATGGTGAATGTCCAGATGTTACAACTATATGTTGACTAGGTGAAATGATTAGCTAAAATTATTTTGCAACTGATAATTGTTCTAGAAACCTTTAGTTTTTGAGATAAATAGACGTGATGAGTTATTTTTATTTTCTCTTTTATTTTACATACTACATTATACATAGTATATGCACACACACAAATGTATATGCACACACACACACACACACACACACACTCACACACTGATATTGCTCCCATAGAGAGTTCAGAAATAAATGTATATAGGAAGTATACCTTCCTTACTTGGGTAAGACTATGTCATCTGCGCTATGCTCATTTAGTAAACTGTTAAGAAGTATACAATTTGAGTATCCGTTAGCCAAAATACTTGGGTCCAGAAGTGTTCCTTTTTTTTTTTTTTTTTTAGATTTTGAAATATTTACATTACACTTATTGGCTGAGCATCTTTAATCTAAACATTTAAAATCCGAAGTGCTCCAATAAGCATTTCCCTTGAGTGTCATGACGGCATTCAAAAAGTTTCTGATTTTGGAGCTTTTTGGATTTTGGACATTTAAATTTGGGATATTCAACACTTATGCTATTTTTTTGTACTGAATAAATTACATTTTATGTATAAATGTTCTTTCTCTAAGATTTGCCAAGCCAATCCTTCCTATTATAATACATGAGCTATTAATCACTAGCTTATGTAGTATTTTTTTTGCAATTATTGACATAACTTTATGTGTCAGGTTGGTTATCTATGTAGAGAATGCAATATTTCACATTATTTATATGAATACTAATAGTCCCAGACACCACAAATTGAAATATACTACAGCAGAAACTAAATATATTAGTCAATAAATGAGCAACATTGTTAATTTTTTAAAAGACGTACAACATGATGTTTTGGTATATGTATTGTTGTGAAATGATTCCCTCAATCAAGCTACCTAACCTATCAATTTCCTCATATACTTACTTTTTCTTTTTATAAAGAATTAAGATCTCCTGGTCTTAGTAAATGTCAAGTATACAAGTTATTATTAACTACAGTCACCATGCTGCAATATTGCTAATTGAAAAATAAAATGAAACATTGTACAATCCTGTACATTTTGATGTCTCTGATAAGGACAGGACCTGATGCATTACATTTCACATTTACTTCAATTGTAGAAAGAATCTGTGAAAAGTTTGAAAGTTATTTGCAGTACCTTTTCTGGTTTTAGAATAGAAAGTTCATCAAGAATAGAAAAATGTAGTTAGCACTTAAATGTAAAGGATTCTAATTTTTGTTTTTGACTTAAAATAAGCCCCTAGGTTTTAATCAAATCCATTATTTGTCAAATAAAATTTGTTATTTTTTAATAACAGCCATCTATAAGAATGTGTTGTCTCAGAGTATTTACTCCCAAAGGTAATCCTTTTCAACTGAGAAGGTCATTGGGGAATTAGAAACTGAGCTCCTATTATGCTAAACACTTTATCTATTTTTGCAGTATGTTTTATTTGTTGTGATTATAGTGACTTCAGATAACATGTCTCCATTTTTATGCTCTGCCTAAACATCTGTGTCACCTTCTCCATAGAATGTCAATGGCTGAGCAATCAGAAACAGAGGAATAAAAATTTCAGACCATTCTGATACAGTATTAGTGACTGTAGAAGATTATGTTTGAACTTACTGATATAAATTCAGACTAAGCAATAGAAGGCAGAAGATGCTGCATTAGCAAGTGCTTATCTAGCCTAAGATTTATATACACGGTGGTCAAGCTGAATGTTAATATCATACAATCCAAGATTCAGTAGCAAGGACACAGGATATGCTTAGGCTGGTCCTATTAGATAAGGAGAAGAATAAAGAGAGTAGGCATCTGCTCTGTTCGTTGTCCAACTAGCATTTTCTGCCAATATTTTTGTGAAACTTGAAGGAAACAACTTAGTATTTCCTGTAACATTTTGATTTAATGAGTCCGTTCCATTATTGAAAAGGAGAGTAATTATCATTTTCATGCTACTAACTCTGTCATCATGGGGTCTTATTTGAAAATTCAGAATGAACTACTCATGCCTTACTGTATTCATCATCAGAAAAAATATTTTTTTTTTTTTTTTTTTTTGAAAAGGGGTTTCGCTCTTGTTACCCAGGCTGGAGTGCAATGGCGCGATCTCGGCTCACTGCAACCTCCGCCTCCTGGGTTCAAGCAATTCTCCTGCCTCAGCCTCCTGAGTAGCTGGGACTACAGGCACGCGCCACCATGCCCAGCTAATTTTTTTTGTAGTTTTAGTAGAGACAGGGTTTCACCATGTTGACCAGGATGGTCTCGATCTCTTGACCTCGTGATCCACCCGCCTCGGCCTCCCAAAGTGCTGGGATTACAGGCTTGAGCCACCGCGCCCGGCCAGAAAAAATATTTTTAAAATAAGACTTTAAAACAATCACAAATGAAAATCTTTCTTGTTCTGTCACTGACTGTTGAGAAATATTTGCATGGAAATAGTATACAATTAATGCACGCCACACCATCCACTTCACCCTGTTGTTTACAATCCGGGCTTTCTTTTCTATGTAGTTATTTGCATGTGCTTTTAGGATTATTTTATTATAGTTTAAAAATGGCCACTCTGAAAGTTTTCTTTCAGTGAACAATGAATAAAGTTTTCTTTCTTCCTTGAACAATGAAGGTGCTGTTTAGTATGACATGTAAGGATATAATTACAATGATATAATAGCAATTATAGACAATTAAATATTTAAAACAATTTAATAAATGTTGTTTCTTCTTAATAACTGAAACCATTTTTATAATACAGCATCTGTAGTAGCTGGTTTGAGAAAGCATCTCTGCTTTCTTCTTTCCCTCACTTGGAGCAATGGAAAAAATGTATGTAGTACAATCATGATTATTTTCAACTTCATGTTAAACCAGTCTACATATTAAAAATGTATAAACATCATCTTTCCCTTGAGGAAAAGATTATAGAGTAGGGTTTTGTGCTATGTGGTACCTTAAATCCCTCAAGAAATCACTATTGCAAGATTTTCTACCAATCTGTGGGCTTCTGAATTTTCAGGTTAAGGGAGCCAGCTGCTTCTTTATACTTTTCTGTTTTCCAGCTCCTCTATGCTGTCCACATCTGTCATACTGTGCTGAGAAGTGAAAGAGATAGCTCAATGATGTGCCCACCTGTCCAGATGCTTTCAGGGAAAAGGCAGAGGTCCTTTCAAACTTCCAATCTCCCTTCCTCTTTACTCCTGTGCTTATTAGTAAAGAGATGTCCTCTAAGAGTTAAAAGAACTGGTTCCTAAGGGGGAAACACAGAACTAAAAAGTAGCTCTGTACTTTTTTATTTGTTACCATGCCAAAAAATAGGCATTATTAGCTTAATAATTTGTGCAGAAAAGTTATGTATCTATCTATTTAATTAATAGAGAAGAAAAAACATAGGTATAGAAGACACAGCATGTCAATATAGAAAGATAAATGTATGGGGGGGTTCTGAAAAATATAGATATTTCCATATTTGCAAGTATAAAATCTATATAATTTGGAAAGCTCAGATAAAATGTTTCCTTTAATACTGAAAATTTCCTTAATCCTTGATAATTTCTGTGCCATACCCATCTTCAAAAGAGTGAAGAGAGGGAAGCAGAGGGAGAGACAGAAAAGTAGCTTTTACTTCTCTGAATATTTAAAACACTTACATTTTCTGGAATTGAAGTGAATTGTTGAATTATCATTATGTTCTCATCCAATTTTTCTTTGTTACTCAATGCCCTGACACCTTATTGCTCATAACTATTGCCCGTTCACTGTATAATTGTGTAACATAATTTTGAAACATACTAAGCAAATCTTTACATTAGTTATATGTTTTCTTTTAATAAATATTCAAAATACTCTTATATTTTCATGATTTATTTTAAACTGTTATGATAAATTCTCAACTTCGCTGAAGACAGTGCATACAATATACCTTCCCTCTCTGTGTAGTTTTCTCTCTTTCTTATCAAGTTGAGAAAAATGTGGTCAATTACACTGTGGTTATGTTGAGTGAGGAAAAAGCAGGGAGTCTTTTTACTTCTGATTATGAAAGTTTGATCTTAGAAACTTGGAATACTTGATCTAAAAATCACTGCTCTACTTAGCAGTTAATGGGATGGAGTATTGAAATTATAATTTTCAAAGGAAATCCAATATGTATGTTGCTATGATTGCAATAGACGTAACTTATCCCTCCAGACTTCCATCATAAATAGGGGAGGTTGAGAAGAAGATATGACCACCTTACTTCAAGATTGTATGTAGTGGCATTGAATGAAAAAAAAAAGTGCCTATAAATTATAACATCAAAATGGTACTGCATTCCTTGACTATGCACTAAGTGGTAGCATTTGAATGGAACTTTCATCTATTAGAGTAAAACTAATGCATTTACTACATTCTGCTATATTTATTAAGTTACACTGGATATTTAGGACCCATAATTGCCCCCTAGTTCTATCTTTTCATGGTGTAGTAGCCACTATTGGTGGTCTATCTCTTCTTTCTGAATAAAATAATTGTGGAGTTTATTATGGGATTTGTTCAGCTATTAGACAGTAACCACTAGAGAATGAACTCATTAATTTTACTAAATATTCATTTAGGGATGTTTGTAAGTCCACACCTGGTAAGAAATAGAATGCAGTTTTAATAATGAGAAGAACTTCTGCAAAATGTTAATCTACTTGATAAAGCAAGCTGTCTCACCACCTCTTCATATCACCCCTTATTTCTGGATATTTTGTGATGCTTAGCAATGCTATGAGCCATATTTTAATCAGGAGAAGATCAAAACTTTTCAGACAAGTTGGCTCAGATTCTTGACATTATTGAGCCATTGAACAAACCTTGGAGCTATCAACCTATGTCTGTATATCAACCTATATGTGTGTGTGTGTGTGTGTGTGTGTGTGTGGGCGTGCGCGTGCATGTGTGTGCGCACATGCGTGTGTGTATTATTCTAACACTATATATATACACATATATATACATATATAGTATACATATATGCATATGTATGTGTATATGTTCATATATGTATATGTGTGTATATACATATGTTAGAATAATAAACATTTATACTTAAAAATTGGATACTCTGTTATTTGTAGCCAAAATCATGATGAACATAAATGGTAATTTAAAAATGTCTACTTAGTCATATAAATAATCATTGCTTTAAAGGATACTTGATACTAATTGAGCTAATCTGCAGCCTCCTGGATGATTAAACTTTAAAGCAATAACTACTATAGTACAAATAAGATATGATGCCTTTAAAATGGCAAAGCCAATTTTGTGAAAATGTTGGTTGTTATTAATGGCAGAGGATCTCTCAACCAAGAGAAGCCAATTCACAATAACTCTTGATTTTCTTATCATTTTGAATAGAATTTCAAGCTCAATAGGCATGTGGTTTCTTTCCAAGTTCTTACTGATGACGAGTTACCAGATAAATTTGTCCTTACACAGTGCTTCAGCTTTCTAATCACTGATATTAGTTTTCTCACATGGTCTGCCCATTAAGCCAGTGCTCCATTTTATTTTTAAATTACAGATTCTCCATTGTGTTATCAACATTGAAGATGGAAGACTAAACAGGTCTTAAGTCACAAAGACCATGCAAAACTTTTCACTTAAACTAATGATTCGGCATCACAGAAAAGATGAAATCCAATTTTTTTATATTAGAGCTTCTTGTAAAAGGTTTGGATCCTTTTTTTCAGATTGCCTAAGCATCACAGAATTAATAAGTGTGGAAAACATGATAGGAAGGAAGCAAAAAAATAATAAACATGACTTAAAATCTGTGTACAGAGAAAGGCTTTGATTAAGATAAATTTATATGGAACAGACATGATGAAAAAAACTATACACACCAAATAAATTTTTAATTTGGTAATTGTTACCTATATGCAGGCAGTTGCAAACATGCAGCAAATAAGTCTTACACATTCTTCACCCAGTTTGTTCCAATGGTAACATCTTTCATAATTATTGTGTACTCTCAAAGCCAAAATTTTGACATTGGTAAAATGTACTTGTACACTTCTATATCACTTTATTACAAATATAGATTTGGGTAGTCACTACAATCAAGATAACAACCTATTTTATTTTTAAATTACAGATTCTCTCCACAATGCTATCAAAGATATTCCTCAGGCTACCCCTTTATAGACAAACTCAACCATACTCCCTTATCACTAACAGTTGATTTGTTTTTCACTCTATAACTCCATAATTTAAAGAATGTTATATAAATAGAATCTTCAGGTATGCAACATTTTGAAATAGACTCTTTTCATTTAGGATAATTCCCTGGAGATCTGTCTAGGTTATTGTGTATGCCAGTAGTTCATTTACATTGCTCAGCAGGATTTCAGGGTATAGACGTAGTGTTGTTTGTTTATGCACTCATTAAAGAATATCTGAGTTGTTTCCAGTTTTTGGAAAAATTATTGTGGTTAATATATGCAAAGTTGCTATAAACATTAATGTACAGGATTTTGTGGGAACTAAGTTTTAACTTCTCTTGGTTACATGTACACAATTCAATGCTCAATCAAATAGAAGTTATATATTTAGTTCTTCAGAAAACAAATATGTTGTTTTCCATAATGGCTGTGCAAATTTACATTCTCACCAGCAAGATATGAGAGATTCCATTCTCCAAATTCTTAAAATATTTTGGTGATGTTGGTGATATCATTCTTCTTCTTTTTCTTTTAATTTAGCCATTCTTATAGGTATGATATCTTATACAATGATATCTCACAGTAGTTTTAATTTTGCATTTCTCTAATGGCTATTAATGCTGAATATTTCTCTACATTCTTACTTATCATCTGTATATACTCCTTTGTGAAATGGTTCTTCATGTCTTTTGCACATTTTCTAACTGGATTTTTTTTTAACTGCTGCGTTTTGAGAATCTCCTATATATTCCATTCTTGTGTGTGTGCTTTGTTAACTTGTATTCGTGGCTTTCAAATATTTTCTCCCTGTGTGTTGCTTTTCATCCTCTTAACAAAGTTTTTTGTAGAGCAAAAGTTTTAAATTTTGATGAAGTAAAATTATTGATTTTGTTATGGATTGTGTTTTTGGTATCAAATTTATCATGTTATTATCAGGACCTGTAATTCCTAGCTAGTCTTTCTTCTTCTCACCTCTTTCTTGTCTTGCAATGTATATTTTGTATGTAATGGACAGGGTTTTGTGCTGCATATAGTTAGCAGGATGAATAGAGAAAAATATATCTAGTACATCTTTTCAGAAGCAGAAATTAGTCTATACTGATTTTAAGATAAATTCTCATGAAATAAACTATATATATAGTTTATAAAATATATAGTTTATAAAATAAAATATATATATATATATATATATATATATATATATTTTTTTTTTTTTTTTAAAGCCTGTGAGTATTTAGTAAACCTTAAACAACTTACAGAGGAAGCGGGCTAAGAAGCTGTCTATTCTCTTCCATTCTCAATTTAAATATGGCCATAGAAAATAATACATGTCCAAGTTGTCAACCTAAGGATTACTAGAACTGTGAAAGAGCTATTTCATCTAGAAAAGATTATCCATTTATATTAATGGCATTCCAATTTCCCTTTAGGTTGTTCTAGATATTATATGTATTATTTTGTGGCTGATGTTATTAAGAACTAAGCCTTACTATCCCCATGCTTGTTTACTTTTGAAGACACATGTTGATAATGGAAAGGGTTTAGTATGAACCTGATTTCTGGAATTGCCTTGTAGAAGGTTGCCTACTGAAAATCAGCATTGGAGTGATACATGAGTGAGGAGGAAAATTCCCCTGCATTTATGCATTATAGTAGTCATCCTTATCCTAAGTATTATAATATCTGTAGTAATTATTACAGTTACTAGCTATTTAGTTCTATAATTTTTTTTTGCCAATAAATCTGAAGCTCCAGAAAGTTGATGAGCACAGCAGTAAAACAGCAAGCATAGTCTTTAAAAAGTCTGAAGTTTTCTGTCTCTGTGATGTTTAAATTTTTTTGCAATGTCTTCTGTTTCTTTTATAAAGTAAGCAGGCTTTCCTCCTCAAAGCATGTATCAGAGTGTATATATGAAGCATTCAACTCACTTTTCTTAACCATATAAGCTAAGGTGCAGGTAAATATGTGTGAGTAATGCATAAATACAAGTAGCTAAATTAATAGGATAGAATTTTTTTAGTATGTCTCAAGAAACTACAGAATGTATTATCTTTTCTTCTAGAAAAGAAAACAAATCACTTTTATTTTCTGTCTAAATGTCATATCCCATACCAGTTGGTGAACCTGAAATGAGGGAAAAGTATAACCACCCTAATTTATGGAGGGTATTCTTGCCTAATTCAGGCTACAATAAAGGCTGATGTTGATAGTTTATATCATTCCCAGTTATTAAATATATGTGAATGGAAGGCATTTGTTTTGATTTACTGGACTAATAATGTTAATATATAAATTGTGCATCTTTTATTCTTAAAATAAAGCTTCATTAATATCACTTTTGGTCATATTGTTTTAGTATGTTTGGCTTGAGGCTTAGTGTGATAGTCCTGCATTGATTTACATAGTGAAGACTACTTTTTGCTGCTGCAAGGGACTAAAACTTCATTTAAACATAGGCATTCTGCAAGGAATAAGAAAAAAGTGAATAGTAGATTCCATAGACTTCAGATGACTATTGGTTATAAAATACGTTCATATGTATAAAGGTTTTGTCTTTGATTAAACAATACATATCAGCTGCTCCCCAATTGTCAGAGATCATCATTAAAGTCACAGAGATTAAAAATTAACGTTCTTCAACTCCATTAGGATTAGTGATATTTAACAACTAGCTCTCAGAAAGTGAAACCCTATAGTATTACTCATAGACCTTTTATTAAACTTTTCTTATTAGTAAAACATCTGTATTTAACATGAAATTATGAAAAATTTCAAACTGTGAAAAAACAGAATGAATAATATACAAAAACTCAGATTGCCATTACTTGTTAATAACTATGACCAATTTATGGTCAATCTTGTTTCATCTATATCCTCACCCATCTCTCCATCTCCTGAATTACTTTGAAGCAAATCTCAGATGTGATGAAAATTTTTTAAATAAATGGCTTAAGCTAAATTACAATTATGATAAAAAACAAAGACCACTGGATATATAAAAAAATAAAAGTACATATATTTATTTAAAAATACATCTATTCCACAAAAATCTCCAGTTGGACATGTATACTGTTTCCCTTCCTTAGAATTTTAGTTAATTGAGGATAATTATCATTTGTCAGTCTACTATAATTATTTATCACTATTAAGTTTACCCTTACTGATTATTAACATCATTAGTTGAGAAATATATTTATTGTGCTATATCCATTCTACTATTATGGATATATCTATTGTATTTTTTAAAGTGAATTATGCAACCTCTGAATATAATTTTTAACTGAGATTTTGCTTTATTGTTGTTGACACTTTAAAACTGACTCCTCAGCCAGGAGTGGTAGCTCATGCCTGTAATCCTAGCACTTTGGGGGGTCAAAGTGGGGCAGATCACTTGTGGTCAGGAGTTCAAGACCAGCCTGGCCAACACGGTGAAACCTTGTTTCTACTAAAAATACAAAACTTAGCCGGGGCGTGGTGATGCATGTCCATAATCTCAGCTACATGGGAGGCTGAAGCATGAGAATCACTTGAATCTGGGAGGCGGAGGTTACAGGAGCCAAGATCACACCACTGCACTCCAGCCTGGGTGACAGAGTGAGACTCTGTCTCAAAAACAAACAAACAAACACCCCCAAACTGATAACTCAGTATCTCTTAATGTAAGAAATATGTACAAATACTACAGAATGAATATGTGGTGCATTAAAGATGGCTTCACATTCTTGGACACTTCTTCTAATAGAAAGTGAGGTCTGTGGCCTCTACTTTTGAATCTGTTGAGGGCTCCATGACTAATTAACCAAAGGAATACAGACAATGTAACACTGTTTTTGTGCTGATTCCACATGATACTGGTAGCTTCTACTTCCTGTCTCTTAGAATACCAGCTGTTGCAACTCAGTCACCATCTTGTGAGGAAGTTCAAGCAGCCTCATGAAGGGACCTATGTGAAGGGGAACCCAATCCCTCTATTAGCCCCAACTAAGATTTCAGCTGGGCTGACTGCACCAAATTACGTACAATGTGAATGAATTATCTCCTTAAATCCAAGTAGAAACACTACATCCCAAAATGATTGAAGCAAAGATGAGTGCTTTTAAACTGAAGATTCAGAAGCCACTAAGACAATAGAATTGTTTGCATTTGAAGCCACTAAGTATTAGATAATCTTAAAGGAATAAATCTCTGTATAAATTACTTAAGATTGTAGATACTTTTTTATCTACAAATAGCAGGGCTATCTCTGATGCTCACTCTGTATTCTCAATTACCATGGTCCGTAGAACATAAAAGGGCTTATTGAAAGATCTATATTTTCTTGAGGCCTCCACTATTCAAAATTATTTTTTTTTCTGTGTAGCATTTATCTTGCCTTAGTGTTTAACAAAAGTCATAACACATATCTGTTATATTTTCAAACTCATATAATCTGGTGTCAAGCTCTCCTCTACACAGAATATATAATATTTGAAAACAGAAATCATGTTTTTCATCTCTTGAAGGATATTTGTCACATAATCAAATGTTTATTCTTTTTTTTTTTTTTTTTTGTTTGAGACGGAGTTTTGCTCTTGTTACCCAGGCTGGAGTGCAATGGCGCGATCTCGGCTCACCGCAACCTCCGCCTCCTGGGTTCAGGCAATTCTCCTGCCTCAGCCTCCTGAGTCGCTGGGATTACAGGCACACACCACCATGCCCAGCTAATTTTTTGTATTTTTAGTAGAGACGGGTTTTCACCATGTTGACCAGGATGGTCTCGATCTCTTGACCTCGTGATCCACCCGTCTCGGCCTCCCACAGTGCTGGGATTACAGGCTTGAGCCACCGCGCCCGGCCTTCAAATGTTTATTCTTGAACGAATGCATGGTTTAGGCACTGCCTTCCTTAAGGCTCTTATTTGGTAAGTCTACAAAGCTTTCTTCCTACCTAAATATAGCTAACTGCCATGACTTCATGAACTCTAATCTGTCTTCTTCAAATGCAATCACTTATAAGTAGATTATAATGAAAATGATTAATTTTGTACAAATGATATACATTGAAATAAAACTAGTAGGGTACCTGTAGGACAGAGCTCCCTTGCCCGAGGAAAATAATATAAATGAATCCTATATTTCAGTGTTTTCCAAGCAAAATTATATAAACAGGTTGCATTCAGGAGAGACACAGCTTCCAATTTTTAATCTCCTTAATTGCTTCCACATAACTACTGGTAGCTGGGAGCTAATAGCCTGAAATAAAAAATAGTATATATGGTAGTTTCCAGACAGGACATCTGAGACAACTTCATTATTTTAATAGAGTATTCATATAATATATATATATATATATATATATATATGTTACATATATATTATAGAGCATATATATATATATATATATATACATATGCACAGACACACACACATATATAAAATAATTGGATACGTGAAAGGAAAAAAGAGAACATGCAGATATAGTAACTGTGGGACACAGCTACCACCACTAAGGTGGGAAGAGGTTGGAATTGTTAAACCGTAGCAACTTGGAGTAGTGGATTAGAGGTCTGTGGAACTTGGGACTGGATCTCTGAAAAAGGCTCAGAAGGCTGCTGCTTGTTCTTCTGAAGGGGAATGAGGAGACTTACACTGAAAATATGGAAAAAATTCAAAATGGAATCAACTGCCACCACTGGAACAAACTGCCAGTGTCAGGGTAAAGAAATGTTGCTGGCTTTCATAGAAAACAGACTGTTTTTTCTTTCTCTTCTAACATTAGATTTCCTTCAGGTGTTCTTTATTTAGTCTAAAGCAGCAACCTAGAGAAGTAGAAATGTGTTTTACTGCGCGCCAGCCCTAGCCTCACCTCATGCAGCAGAGTAGAGAAGGGATGTTACAAAGCTGAGGGAAAGGAGCTAAAAAGCAAGCCAAATGAGTTAGTAATAAAATCATAAAAAAGTTTTGTCCTCTTTACATTCTCATTTATCAGGGTCTCATTTTACATTTCTTGTCATTTAATGTCCCTCTTTCAGAAGAAGGATTCTCATAAAAGAAGGAAGTTGAATATTATTTTCCCATAAACAAATAAAGAAATTTCAATTACAGATTAAGTAATTATTCAGTTATTCCATATAGATTTGGCAACATTTAATAAGCTTGAAATAAATTAATAAGAAATTTGGATGCAGAAATACAGATGAAAGTGCCTTTGCAAAAATTTTAACAGAAAATTATTACATGAAAGAGATATCACATGACTCCATCTTGCTTCTAACCTCCAAACAGTCCTTATTCATTCCTGGGCATACACCAAACTAACTTTGGGAGGAACTTAGTTTATAGTTTAATTTCAAAACAAGGATGATAACAGCCTTTTCCAAAACAAACCCCCTTCTTGTCTGGGAACTAGGCTGCCTTTTCAGGTCTAACAAATTAGCCACAAAATTAGAAATTATGGTTTAGGAGTAACTGTTGTAAATTGAAATGAGTGCTTGAGATATTTTGCAGACTCTGTCTTCTGATGCACCAGCTGATGCCACCCCAATTGTTAAACTGGCTCATCTGGTCTTGTGGCCCCAACCCAGGAACTGACTAACTGCAAAATACAGCTTCAATTCCCTACAATTTTATCTCTTACTCAATAATCAGCACTCACCACTTTCCTTTCTACCCACCTACCCTCAAATTACCCACTGAAACACTGATCCCAAGGAGAGATCCAAGATGGCCGAATAGGAACTGCTCTGGATTGCAGCTCCCAGCAAAAACGCAGAGGGTGAGTGGTCACCGTGTTTCCAAACGAATTTTTATCACCCACACACCAAGAGATTCCCAGGCAGAAAAGTGTCACAATTCTCCAGCATGGCTATTTCAGCCAGTGCGGTGGGTCTCCACACAAAAACTCACACAAATCTGGGCGCTGTTTCAACTGGCTCCTGGAACGCCTGGGAGACAGAGTTGCCCATTCAACTGATAAAAAGGGGACTGAAACAGGGAGCCAGGCCAGGGCATTCCTGGGCGGAAAAGTGCCACGAGCCTCCAGTGCGGCTGTTTCAGCTGGCGCAGCAGGTCTCTGCACAAAAACTCACACAAATCTGGGCGCCTTAATGAGCAAAAGGGAAAGGATTCCCTGTTTAATAAATGGTGTTGGGAAACCTGGCTAGCCATGTGCAGAAAGCAGAAACTGGACCCCTTCCTGACACCTTACACTAAAATTAACTCCAGATGGATTAAAGGCTTAAACATAAGAACTAACACCATAAAAACCCTAGAAGAAAATCTAGGCAAAACCATTCAAGACATAGGCATAGGCAAGGACTTCATGACTAAAAGACCAAAGGCATTGGCAACAAAAGCCAAAATAGACAAATGGAACCTAATTAAACTCCAGAGCTTCTGCACAGCAAAAGAAACAATCATTAGAGTGAACTGGCAACCAACAGATTGGGAAAAAATTTTTGCAATCTCTCTATCTGACAAAAGGCTAATATCCAGAATCGACAAAGAACTAAAACAGATTTACAAGAAAAAAACAAAGAAGCCCATTCAAAAATGGGCAAAGCACATGAACAGACACTTTTCAACATAAGGCATACATGAGGCCAACAAACATATGAAAAAATGCTCATTGTCATTGGTCATTACAGAAATGCAAATCAAAACTACATTGAGATACCATCTCACACCAGTTAGAATGGCGATCATTAAAAAATCTGGCAACAACAGATGCTGGAGAGGATGTGGAGAAATAGGAGCACTTTTACACTGTTGGTGGGAGTGTAAATTAGTTCAACCATTGTAGAAGACAGTGTGGTGATTCCTCAACGACCTAGAAATAGAAATTCCATTTGACCCAGCAATCTCATTATTGGGTATATATCCAAAGGATTATAAATCATTCTATTATAAGGACACATGCACATGAATGTTCATTGCAGCACTGTTTACAATAGCAAAGACTTGGAACCAACGCAAATGCCCATCGATGATAAGAGTGGACAGGGAAAATGTGGTACATAAACACCATGGAATACTATGCAGCCATAAAAAAGATGAGTTTGTGTCCTTTGTAGGGACATGGATGACCCTAGAAACCATCATTTTCAGCAAACTGACACAAGAACAGAAAATCAAACACCAAATGTTCTCACTCATAGGCGGGTGTTGAACAATGAGAATACAGAGACACAGAGAGGGGAGTATCACACACTGAGGTCTGTGGGGGAGAACTAGGGGAGGGACAGCAGGGGGAGGGGCGTTGGGGAGGGATAACATGGGGAGAAATGCCAGATATAGCTGATGGGGGCATGGAGGCAGTAAACCACATTGCCATGTATGTACCTATGCAACAATCCTGCATGTTCTTCACATGTACCCCAAAACCTAAAATACAATTAAAAACAAAAACAAAAAAACCCCTGTTCCCCACATTTTGAAGAGATTGATTTGAGTAACAACTCTATCTCCTGTGTGGTATGGCTGCTTGCATTAAAGTCTTTCTTCACTGCAATATAATGGTCTTTATTTTTGCAGCAGACAGGAAGAACCTATTGGGTGGTTACACAGACAGAATTATACTTTTATGTTCATATGTTTTGTTTCAGATGATCTTGTGGCTAGATTTTCCCCAAAAATAGTGGCAGGGGGGTGCCCACAAGAGAGTGACCCAAATTGTGCTGAAATGGGGCCAGTTTGGATTGTAAAGTAAAAGGGACTGGACACCAGCATTATCAGTCAAGCATTTATTAAGGGAACCTACTTACAGAGTGCTGCACATTCCTTGGGCAGACAACAAGAGAAACAGATGGGGATGTCTGCAGAAGAGAAACAGACATACCTAGGGGATGTCTGCAACAAGTGTGTCAGGATAGGGGGTTTATATGAGAGTTTAAGGAATTTGGCCCAGGACTGGGGCTAGTTTCTTTCAGTGTTTTGGGCAACTACCTAAACACCTTTGTCAGTGCCCATGAATGTGCAAGGCACTCTGTTTCTATTGCAGGACAAGAGGAAAAGCCAGGGGACCTGGGAGATCCTAAAACATGTGTGCTTATTTGCACTACCTTACAATTACAGGTGGAGAAGCAATACATAAAAAAGACAAAGGTAAAAAGTGAAATATATAAATAAAACCATGATCAAGTAGTAATAAGAAGCAGATATAAGAAAGAAAAAATTAGGTTAACAGATAAGTTGAAAGGAAAACAAGAATCTCAGTGCAGAATTGATTTGTAATCTGAGTGCAAAGCATCTCCTTAGCCTAATGTAAAAATATTTCAGAAAGTGAGGTCACAAAAAAGTATAATCACTCTAACTTCTTCAGAATATGTTTGACACTCTACTTCTATTTCTCTATTCCCAGAGGCTCAATTTGTACTTAGAGGGTTGTGGCTTTGCATTCCTTCAATTTGGGCATCTATAAGTAAGGGCATTTCTTCAGCATTTTTGCTTTACAGCAAAAATGACATTACTGGTTTAGTGAAAGTTGTGTTTATTACATACAGAATTTTATGCAGTGTAAGAATGCAGTACATTTGTAAATTCATTCTGTATTAGGATGTTATTTTAAAAATGAGAAAGCCAGAGCTAGGTATAGCATAATTTCTACAAATATGTGGCACAAATGAACAGTCTACTCTCTTATTCATCTATCCATCTAGCTAGCTATCATCTCTATCTTCCCATCTTCCCACCTATATCTATCTGTATTTTTATATCAGGTAAATTTATATACAATAATGCTTCATGTACATTGAAGATTTTTCTGTAATAATAATGCACTATCATAAATTCAGAAAATAATTATTTGTATTTCCCAATTAAATTTCCTAGGAAATTGACCATATGGTACAGCATAGCCCTTGGATGCTGCTTATTCTGGTCTGAGGGTTTCACTGACAGGTAGTGCTTAAGCAACCTAGGTTTAAAGCAGCACATAATCAGCTTTGTAACATGACTCACTGTTTCCATTACCATCCACGAGTTTAGTTCGTCATTTGAAAAGATTGCTGCTATTCTTACTAATATTTTTCTTGGTGTACATTAATACCTTTCCTTGCTCTAATTTTTCTGCCTAAAAATATTAAAAGAAGAGTAAATCTGTCTCTGTTATTTTTCTGGGCCATATATACTTTGGAGTCCAGTGTCTGCCCCCAATACGTAAAACAAGCACAATCTTCCTTCTCTACTACATATTATAATTTCAATCTATAAAGCAACTGCTGTGGTTTGAGTCTGTTTGTTTCAAAATTCAGGTATTGTCAATGTAATAGTATTAAGAAGGGGGATGTTGAGAGGTAATTAGACCATGAGGGCTTCTCTGTCATGAATGGAATAAAGGCCCTTATTATGGAAGCTACATGCCACATTCAGTTAGCTTGACATTCTGCCTTCCTTGGAAGCAGATAGCAGCCCTTACCAGACAACAGAACCTACCAGCACCTTGATCTTGGAATTTCCAGCCTTCACAACTATGAAAAATCCATTTCTGCTCTTTATAAATTACCCAGTCTCAGGTGTTCTGTTATAGTGGTGCAAAAAGACTAAGACAGCACCCAAATACTACTTATGTTATTTTGTGTTCAATTTTCTTGGTATTTTAACAAGAGAGAGTAATTATTGTATCAGAAAAGTAGTCTTTCTCAACTTCAATATTTAGCCAATGAAAGTCCCCAACTTTATACAGCAGGTCCTCAAATAACATTATTTCATTCAATGTCATTTTGTTATAACATTGATGAGAAAATAATTAATTCCTGGCCGAGGCTACTGTCAGAATAGAGTGTGCATATTCTTCCCACATCTAAATGAGTTTTTCCAGGTACTCCAGTTTCCTTTTACATACAAAGGTATACATATTAGATGAATTTCATGTCCATATTGTCCTGTCTGAGTGCCTGTAGGTGTACGTGTAAGTGCACACCAAGATAAGTCATCTCTGGTCCAGAGCTGGTGCCTGCCTTGCATCCTATGCTGCCTAGGTGGGTTCAACCCAGTTATTCCTCAACCCTGAACTGGAATAACTGGGTAAGTAATTATTATACTTGCATTTATTAATCTTTCTTAAATGTATGTATGCCCCACATTAATTTCAATGTTTAATATTAAAAGTGTTTTGGGTCACTTCTTAGGGTTTGATGATACTTTTGTGACCAAATATGACATGAGAACTTAACTATGGTTTATACCAATTAGCTTATGGTAAAATAGATTTTATTATCGTTTCCAAGAACCTATCAACAATGTTAAGTGAGGAATTACTCTAGTTATAATTTTACTTTGGGGAAATTCATTACATTAAATAATGAAACATAATCCATAAATTTAAGCCAATTTTGCGTATTAGTTGGTTTTTACAAAAAAAAGTATAAAAAGTATATATATTATGCACAGAAAGCTCCATTGCTTATCTTATTTGCATCTGAAATATTAAGATATTTCAGAAATATGAAACTCCAAAACATTAGTTACTCCAACGAGGGAGATGAGAAAGAACCCTGAATAGGCTTTCTTTGCTTTCAAGTTTATTTTTTAAGTAAAAACACAAATAAACATTTGAAACAAACAAAAAAAATACGAGAAAGAAAAAAGAAAGCAGGGCAATGGAGAAAAAAAGGAAAGAAAAAATAGAAATAACAAAAAGAGGATAGTTGAAGAAAGAAGGAGAAGAGGTAGAAAAGGAAGAAAATTATGAAAGATTATAATAAAAACTATATTTAATTAGTGTCTAAGTTTATATGTTCTTCACTACTAAGTAGAAACTCTAGGGAGTCGTAAGAAACCCACTGGTTTAGAGGTAGTTATACTTCTTTTTTTATTACTGAATTTTCTAATTCTCTTAATCGGCATGTAATTTCTTGTTCACAAAGCCATTCTGGTATTTTAAAGAGCTTTATATAAGTATTTCTATTTTTTCCAGATTCTAAAATTTTACAAAAGCCTAGATTATGCCACTTTTAAAACACTCAATACATTGTAAATTAATGCACCATTTTCTTGTTAAAATCAGCCTTGCATAAAATGATCTGTAGCTGAACAGGAGCAATAGCAAAGGTGTGAGCTATTTCAAGGAAGTGCTAACTTCAGAGCCCAAATGAGAACATTTAAATGCTAACATTTTTAGCAACAGCAAACAGATGTTTCTACAAAATATCATTTTTTTTCCTGCTTTCCAAACTCCTTTTCTTCATACATTTACTTTTTCATTCTTCAAGCTTGGGTTTTCCTGCCACTTAACCAATTTTCAGTGCCCATTCATCCTTGAAATGTTTCATTTTTACTTTTCCATCTCTCTTCCTCTGCAGTAATTGCAATGGAAGTTGTGTGTATGGTTCTGCTCTAAAAAATGAATTCAGTATTAGTGACATGTACCAGGCAGATGGCACTGCAAACTGAAGGCCATTGTTTTAACCACAGTAATCCACATATTGAACAAAATAGCTCACAGTTGCCTGAATAACTATTCTCAATTCTGAATGATTAACCCTTTGGCGTAAAACATAGTGTTAAATTTTAAAATTAACTGCATGATATACATATCTGCCTCACAATACATACTGTATTGATAATGACAAACAGTTATTAGACACTATTGAATTTGAATGGCTGACAAAGTCAGAAATCTACAAAGTCAGAATTGTAAATTCCAATTAAATTTGTAATTTCATAGAAATTAACAATCAAAAAGAGTACAAACATGTGTCAAAGACAACGTAGGTGATTCTAATATCATCACTAGCAAATTCTGTACTCTATGGCAAACATAAAGTTCTAGTAACATATGTCTTTAAGTATAAACAGAAATAAAATTATCCTTTCTCGTCCATAAGTGATTATTTGTATTGACAATGTGCCAACTCCAGGGTAGTTTTCCTACTGTCTAAAATATCACCTCATCCCCACAAACATCAGCTGATGATTGTTTCATGAAGTTAATAAAATAAAAATGGGCCCAAGTCTCAGTAAACCCAGATTTAGGTAAGGCATATCTTCCAAGTGAACTAAGAGTATGACCTTGTACAAATTCCTAAAGTTCTCTGGGCATTATTTCAGCCAGCTGTAGAAAAACTGTAAATATTTGCAAACATCCCATGCTCTCCTAATATTTTCTGACAGAAATGACCATGGACTTTCGTATCTGTAGCAAAATCCCTATAGATAATTAGAGAAATCTTGATAGTCTGTCTCAATATATCTTTAAAAGAATAAGACCCTTTATGAGTAGTTAGAAATACAAGCTTTCTATGTTGCCATTTGATATAACCCTGAACTGAGTCTCTTTCTAAATTATGATCAAATCATATAACTTCACTCCACCATTAGAGTTTACTTTGTACTTTAATGTGTTTTGCATATAAAGATTCTCCTTAAAGAGAAAATAATTACTTTAGGACACATCATATTTCATGTCTGCCATAAGCAAATACAGGAATGCAGATTGGTTTATAATGGAAACTTGCAAGACAGAACATAATATACACATAGGGCTAGAGCGTTGCTTTTAAGGAAGGGAAGGGGATGAAAGAAGGAAAGAACAATTCCTAGCTGCTAACTCAAGTTGTTTGGTGTACTAAATAGATTACATATGTCAAGGATTAATGTGGTTATGAGATGACTTGAATTTTATTTACATGAGGTAAACAATAACTGAAGGGAAACTTAATTTGAAGGGAAAAAATAGTAGAGAATGGAGCTTGATATCTTTAAATATTAGAATAACTATAATGGGATTGAGAGAGTAATATCTAAGAATTATAACCGATACAAATGGGTAGAAATTATAGGAGGAAATTACAATGAAATGTTGGCATAAACTTCTTAATATTTGTAGTTATTTGAAGACAGAATCATGTGTTTATCAGGATAACAGTGTCTTCATTCTTGGAAATTTTATATAAAGTTTGAAATGTCATGGTCAGAAATTTTTGTAGACAAGATGATTGCCCAAAATGAATATTAATTTAGATTAATATTTTGTAAAAATAGTTTTTAACCTGGTTCAAACTAATCATAACCTTTATTGGAGTATGATGTGGCAATTATAATTTAACCTACTTTTACCTTTAATTTATAGTATTTTTTTCTAAACCACATCTCATAAATGAATGCCTAGCTTACCAATGTGAAATATTGACTTTACCTTCATAGAAAGTTAAATTTAGTACAACCTTGTCAGGAAAGCAAGTTTCCTATTATAAATACGTATGAACTCTACTTGAATTATAGCAATTAATTCTTGTAACAAACATGAGGATGTACAATCATTGTCATTTTACAGATGAGAAAACATAACATCAGAATTGAAATAACTTATCCAAGACTATACATTTAGAAAGCAGTTATAGCCCAGTTTTCTATAACTTGAGAATATTTGTCTAAAAATTCTTACCATTTCTTTCCTTATGATGTCAAATATGCATGGTGTTTCTTCAGCAAGCTTTCAAGCAAAGATCTTTAAAAATAGAATAGACAACAAGCTATCTAAATGATTCAGTTACTTTCTTATATGAAAACACTGGGGTGGATAAATTATCCCTGAAATTTCTTTCTGCCTTTATGATGGTAGAGATAAACTGAAAAAAATTTAAATACAGTGAAGAAATTTGCACACTCTCATTAGATATAAAGGTTCTTGCAGTAACTTGTTACAGAAGTCTGTGAAAAGAAGAATTGATTTTTATCAGTCTGATATTGCTCAGAGGAAATAGTCACTGCTTAACACAGAAGAATGAGCTAAATTGCCTCTAAGCTGCCTTCATCTATATGAATATAGAAGCCAAATTTTAACTACTTTTCCTGGAAAGGATACATATGATGAACATTAAAATAAAATACACATGGTCTTTCAGAAATTTTAACAATTTTCTTTAAGCCAGCAACTCTGCCAATTTGCTAAGAAACAAGAATTTTAAGAAATGTTAAGTTCTAAATACCAGGCTATGAAAAAAAAGTCTAGCGTTACCATACATATATCAAGATGGTTTTGGATTGAGTATTTTAATTTTTTGGAATAGCCAACAGCTTGTTGAGAGATTACCTATATTAAGAGTTCCTGCCATAAGAATAATTGCATTTTCCCACTCATTGACATTGTCTAACATTAAATCTGCATTCATTACGGACCAGTGAGATATGCAGTTTTAGTTATTTTTTTCCCATTGTAGAAAAATAGTAGAAACTATTAAATGTAGACAGAAAAATTCTACCCTCAATGCAATGAAGCACTAATAAATCATAGAGTAACAGTGTAGACTTAGTGTTATCCACTTTTCAAATTTTTGTTCTTTTATTAGTAGCTATTTCATATAAACCTTATGCTGAAATCACATTCAGTGGAGTTTGAGGGACTATCAGATTAACTCAAGCTGTCTTTTCCAAAAAGTAAAACATAGAAATGTAGTGTCAATGGTTTTAAATAATTATGTGGTCAGAATCCACAAATGAGGCCACTAATTTCTCTTTTATTGACTGATTAATTTTTTTTTGTTTTCCTTTATGTTATTGGAGAAAAGCTTATCTTCACTCATAAATATAAATTGCAGGCACTGTAAAGCTCTTCAGTTAATTAAGGATTTCTGGTAAAATGCTCAGGACTTATGCCTGAAACCCATCATGTTGCTTCTTTCTGCTACCTGAGCTCATGGAGATGTTCTGAGAGCATAGCATATACTTTCTGAACACTCCTAAGTGAAAGCTGCCTAATTACCCTAAAAAAATACTTCCAAGATATTGTTTTTGTATGCTCTTCTTTCCTTCATTACTTTGTCTTGCATCTCAGAAATAGAACCAGTACGTTGGAGGAGGAGAAAAAAATGGAGCAAACAATTTATATCACTCCTCCTTAAAATATGTAATGTGAATATTTAATATTTCCAGAATTCATTAAAGTTTGAAACAATTAACTAAGCAATTATATTATTGATAAATCAGACATCTTCTTCCATCCGACTTTAGTTACATTCAACAGGAACTGAATACTTTCTTTTTCAAAATCTGCAGTTTAATCTGAGATATTCAATTAGGGAGTCAAGTCTGCAATGAGCCATGATCGTGCCACTCCAACTTAGGCAACAGAGCAAGACTCTGTCTAAAAAAAAATAAATTAAAATATTAAAAAATAAATAAATATAAACAACATTTTAATATTTAATACATATTTGAATATATCTTAGTGGGTTTTTTAGAATAAATATCAAATGATAATGCATAGTCTATAAATACATGACTGAATGATTACAGATAGTGATCGTAATATCTTGATGGAGAAGAAATCTGATTTTCTTTAAGGTTAACATTTCAAAAACACAATTGTTTACACAAAATTTAGAGAAAATACAAAACTAGCTAAATGTACATCATCTAGAAGCTAAAGTCACTCATTGGCTACTTAAAACAATGCCATAGATTCCAATAGCTGGACACATGTCAACAGAGACAAGGAACAGCTGATAATAGATGAGTCTTTCTTTCTTTTCTTTTTTTTTTTTTTAACGTTTTCAGCATGTTACATGAGAGCCATTTCATATTAGAAATAATGTCTCTTGTTTATGCCACTCCTTCCTTCCTTTCTCCCTCAGTATCTTTCTCACTTCTTTCTCTCCCTCCTTCTCTCTCCCTCCCTTCCTTTTTCACTGATGATTGCTATTTCATTGCTAGGCTTTATACTAACAAGCAAGATACAGCAGAGGATGCAACAGTTGTGTCTCTGCTCTTCACAGAATTTAGAGTCTAAAGTGGGAGGCAGACGACTATCAAATTTGTATACAAAAAACTTCACAATTTTGTACATTTAAAATTATATAATACTATGGTAAGTACCATGGAGCCAATAGCCAAATATTTTTAAATAGATTAACAGTAGTAGCAACTACAGCAACAGGATTTGATAGGATAACTGAAGAAGGCTTCTCTAAGAAAGCACTTAAATTGACACTTGAATGATGATGAGGAGACATCCATAAAAAAGAATGACTGTGGGTATGGGAGAGAATGATTCACTCAGGAGAACAGCATAAACAAACAGAATCAAAGACTCCAATATGTGAATGATTAGCAGTGTGGACAGATGGTAGTGAGTAAGCAGAAGAGTGAATTGGCTTGAAGTTGGAGAAATAAGCATAGGCCATATCAGGCAGGTCTTGCAATTTAAATTAAAGCATTTGAATTCTGGTCTAAATGCGATGGAGAACAACTAAAAGGCTAGGCAAAGGAGTCATACGATCTATTTTATATTCATTTTAAATATCTCTAATTTTTGTAAGAAAAGTGAGCAATAATGAAAGGGAGAACTACCTAGTGGCCTATTCAACTCATCCAGGTCGGTGTTGGTGGCTAAGACTAGTGAAACAGAGAGGTAGGGAACTGTAAAGAATGCAAGCTCCATTTTAGAGGCACTTTAGCAGGATTAGCAATAAATGATATGGGCATTTTTTGAGAGGAAAGAGTAGATCCTTCGGTACGTAGCTTGTGGAACTTAGCAAAGCCATTCACTAAAATGAGGATGACTAGCTGGGAGAGAGGCAAGTTGAAAGGGGAAAATGAAAAATCTGTCGTTGGGTATGTCAAATTTTAAAATAGTTTTTTGTTTTCTGGATTGTCTATACATAAAAGAAAGACTCACGTTGATGAAATATATTTAATGGAAATATAGTCTTGGGAAGGAAATGTGTATCTGATAGCTTCCTTGGACTGCCACAATAAATTATTATAAACTACGGGACACTGAAAAACAGAAGTTTATACTCTCACATCTTTGGAGGCTACATGTCCAAATTCGAGGAAATGGCAAGGCTTCCTCTGAAGCCTCAAGAAGAGAATCCTTGCTTTTTTCTTCTTTCTTTTGTCAACTCACACATATCTTGGCCCGAGACAATGTTTATTCCTAAACTGCAAATCTTGTCTTAAGATGAATGAAACAGGGAAATATACAGGATATTTAAAGGTTGTATTAATAAATGAAAGCAGTAATAAAAATTAACTTTCATAGACACGTAAATAAAACATGGAGATCACAAGAAGGTATGTATTTTAATTAATATATGCATTTTCACTGTATTAAAATTGTAACTCCATGTTTCTCATGATATTGTATAAATATGGCTCGATTCAGTAATGGTAAGATGTAATTCATTATGACAGGTTAATAGAATGTTCTATTGAACCCAAGTTACAGTGTATGTCATTTATGTGCCATTGTTTAGGAGAGGAAAACCTCACATTAGTTCCTAAGCAAATTGGGTAATTTCTCTAGCTCTCCAAAACAACCAAATGAAGAATTACATTCTATAGCATTGCTTTCTCTGTATTACAGGCAATGAAATAAGCAGAAAAGTAATAAAAACCATGACAAATACGGTTTCACATTTATTCAGTATAGTTCTAAAATACTCCACAAGAAGATCTATAGAACTGAGGAAGTGGAAAATATTCTCCCATCGCATTCTTGTACTCTCTACATAAAACTGGCTTTAAGGAGGAATTGCTCAGTTAATAGTTTCTATAGAAGCAGTTTAACCAGTTTCCTAGTGAGCATAGTTGCTTAGGAAACTCAGATATACCATGGCACAGAGGCTGTGACTAGACACCTGCTGGTGCACACAGTTTCGCACTGCCACTTTTACCCATTTCTTCTCTCTCTCCTGGCTGTGCTCTCATATGGCAGAAGTGCAAAGTTGGGAAATCAGTACAGTTCTTGGCGCTGGGTGGAGAAAATAAAATTGCTCATCGGTTTACTATAAAGACTGCCTTTGGTAGATAAATTGTTTTGAGGGCAAATTAGGCAACATTTTTTCTACCCTGCAAACACCTTCTATTGATCATTGGAATAATCTCTGAGGATTTACCATAATTATATTCTTTGGAAGCCCTGGCACATTAAGAAATGGTAATTGAATTTCATGAGAGCCATTTTCAACTCTCTGCCCATTTGAGAAAATAAAATCAAGGGCATAGGTATATGAGGCACACTATAAATGTCAGGTTAGTTTCCTAAAATATCACGTGTTTTCTTTGAAATAAATAATTCATAAATATAAAATATAGGTTAGGGTACCCCTTTGAGATATTTGGGACAATAAGTAATTCTGGTGTTATATAACTTTTTATTTTTATACAAAATAAAAGTTGTTTGAACATCAAGTTTTATATGTGTTTACCCTTCTATCTATTTATATAAATGGGTTATTTATAATGGCTTTTGTAGATTGGCACCTAATTTCCAGTTGATATCTTTTTAAAATGTGAAATAATAACGGTAATGTGGGAACATGTTCTGGAAACGTGACTTGTGGTCTCTGCACACCAGGCCGCCACATTTAGCAGCTGTTCAGTAGACATGAGGAACTAAGCAACAGAACACAAGCCATTGGATTGGGGACTCCTAGATGACACAGCATTATAAAAAGAAACAAAAAAATAAACTTTGCAATTAACCAAGGGCAATCCCTTAGGTCTGAGGCTCAGCATTATCCATGGCTTCTGCATTCTGTCTGTGAAGCTTTTAGACACAGGCAATCACAACTTTCTCTCACAAACGTTCTATTGTAGCAGATTGCAGTAAAATTATTGATGTTTTAGCAGTCAACAATCTCAGATATTGAGAGAGTAGGAGAAAGACTGGCCTAAATATTGAATTCACATTACTGTAGAGTTAAAGTGGAGTTTAAATAGTTTTACCTGATGTTTAACTTTCCAATTAATTTTGTGTGCCTTGAAAGTTAATGGAATCCTGAGACCCTATTGTTACCCCACTGCTTGCTTAGAATACCAGTCATACTTCTGATTAGCATCTTCTTTTAGTGTCAAGATTTCCCTGGGTATAAAACACACATGGGTATTTCCATCTTTCTAAGAAAAAAAGCAAAGGTCTTACAGTGGCCTACATGCTCCTAGGCAATCTGGCCTCTTTTTCCTGCCTCCCCTTTGCACCCTGCCCTGGCATTCACATTCTTTCCTTATGTGTTCTATGTTCCTGCCTCAGATCCTTTGACTTTTTATTCTTTCTGTCTTGAAAACTCATCCCCAAATAGTTGATGGTTCACTTCCTGGGTTCCTTCAGGAGGCTGTTGAAATGTCATCTTAAGAATGCCTTTTTCTATTCCCTTGTGTAGATGCCAATCTTCAGCCCTCTTTATCCTTTTTAACATCCTTTACCTTTCTAATCATTTTCTTCTTAGCATGCATCACTACATGACATACACATTTATTATTTTGTTCCATCTACCAAATAGAATATAAGTTGCAAGAAGTCAGAGACTCTTTATCTTATTCACTGCTGTACTCTAAACATCCAGAAAACTTCCTGGAACCTAGTAGATGATCAACATAATAGTGGTCTGGATGAATGAAGAGATCTCTACAAGTAACAAGCAGGATATTGTTCATAATCCTCTGGAGTTACCTTAGATAACCTAATTACTTTCTCAGATTTTCTGGTTGTCTCTTTCCATGAAAGAGAGCAGAGAACAGGCTTGCAAGTATTTCTCAATAACAGATATTCATCTTTCAAGTGACCACCCATTGTATCAAAGGACAGTGTATCAATTCTTCTTGAGGACTTTAAAATTAAACATAGGCAACTCTTTGTCTTATTAATTGACATTAAGGCTTTTAGGGAAAAAAAATGCTGAAAATAACCAAAGCATGCTAATCTATGTGTTAATAGTCTATGCTATGGGACACAGTCTGCTTTGTTTGTTTGCTACTTTGAAAAATCAGGTGTTAGACGTATGTTCATTGCAGTGCTGTTTACAATAGCAAAGACCTGGAACCAACCCAAATGCCGATGTAGACTGGACAAAAAAAATGTGGCACATGTACACTATGATATACTATGCAGCCATAAAAAATGATGTGTTCATGTCCTTTGTAGAGACATGGATGAATCTAGAAACTATCATTCTCAGCATACTGACACAAGAACAGAAAACCAAACACCACATGTTTTCACTCATAGGCAGGTGATGAACAATGAGAACACTTGAGCATAGGGAAGGGAACAACACTCACAGAGCTAAATGGGGGGGTGGAGGGGAGGGGAGGGGAGGGACAGCAAGGGGGGGGGTGGGGAGGATGGGAAGGGATAACGATAACACCGGGAGAAATGCCTGATGTAGGTGGCAGAGGGACAGAGCGGATGGAGACAACAAACTACCATGGCATGTATGTACCTTTGTAAGAATGCTATAGGATGGAGGATGTGCACATGTACCCCAGAGCCCAAATACAATTAAAAAAAGAGAGAGAGAAAAAAAATCAGTGTTAGAAATAAGTATATTATTGCTGTAATGATTTAAACAATACTAAAGAAAGACTGGGGGTGGGGGATAAATCTTCCTGTCTTAGCTTGGATTTCCTCAAAAGTAGACTTGAGATGAGGTATTGTGTGCAGATAGTTTGAGAAGTGATGCCAGGGTGCAGGAAGGAAGAAGAATGAGAGAGAGTGAGGCAGGGAGGAAGGAAATACCAATGTGCATTATTGAGTTTATTGCTATGAGCAACAGGTGCTTCTAGGAAGCATATAGGATGCTTTTCAAGATTGTCCAATCAAATAACTTATCCATCAGCTTTCACTTCAATTGATCAATAATTGTTTATTCCTTTTGAGTTCCACTTGGTGTGGGGCCTTCCTGCTTTGTTCTTGGCAGAAATTATGGGGGAGCAATGGGGGATGGACAGCTGGGATATTAGTGATAAAGGGAGGAAAAACGCACCCTGCACTCAAACCATATGAACCCTGCATTAAATCTTGTCGATTGCTTAGTCTTCACAGTCTCTCCAAATGGCTTAATATGCAATTTGTTGTTAGCAAAATAAGCTACAGAAGCTATAGTCATCTTTACTGCAACTGGTCCCCAGATTTTTAGTGATATTTTTCGTCTCACATTTCCACCACTAATTCTAGATACGCCACCCCTTCAAGCAGCATTTCATCTACTCTTTGTTGCTTGTCTGATGGAGTTACCCAGACCTTCATCTCTAAGAAGTCTAAACCCTTGAGATTCTTAACCCTAGCTTGAATTGCTCCAATTGTCTTCTCACCATTATACCAGGCATGGAAGACCACCAGAGTCCCAAGAGGATATTCTGATGTCAACACAGTCTCCCTGACACTGGTATGTAATACAGAGCCCTGTTCTACTTTGTCCCCTGTTACAAATGTTTCTAAACCCTTGAGATATTTCACCCTCGCTTCAATTGTTCCAATTGTCTTTTCATTATACTAGGCATAGAAGACCACCAGAGGCCCAAGAGGATGTTCTGATGTCAACACAGACTCCCTGACCCTGTTATGTAATACAGAGCCCTGTTCTACTTTGTCCCCTATTACAAATATTCCCACCTCTCATGCCTCAGAATCCAAGATGTCTAATCCAGCAGAGCCTAAGATTTCAGAGGAAGGAAGAATAAATTCCTCACAGGTGACTGGCAGTGGTAGTGAAAACGGCCAGTCTTCTTTCATCACTGAACTTGTATGTTCTACTACTGGATTCAAATTTCACATTTCAAGAAATCATTTCAATGCATAAACTGTATTCTTGTAGACAACACTGCAACCCTGAGAAGTGTTTTGTTAGACATGGTACCTTGGTTAAGTCTTTAATAAGACATCCCATTATACCATTAGCCAGGTAGTTCTGGATAATATTACATAGGATAGAATCAATGGATCTTATAGTCATGTTTTCATTGTCACCCTAACTCTCTTCTATAAAATGGAACTTTTAAACTGAAGTGATGTCACATATTATAAGTCTTAAATGTTGGTGTTGTCAGTAAAACTATGGGCAGGGAAGGCAAATCAGTACTAAAGTAGGAGCTAATTCTGTTTTGGATGAAATGTTTCTCTCCAGGATACAAGGTCTGGAAATAATTACCTTGCCATGAGTGACTGAATTAGTTTCCTTGGAACCATCAGCACCATTTCATGGGCTCAAGCATTGATACCTGTTTTGTAAACTTTAGACTTTCAAACATCAGTATAAGGTAGATCTGGTTTTTTGAAAAGAAACTTAAGCCATTGGGCCCATGCACAGCTTGCCTTCCTGCTGCCACATTTATTGTATTCATGGCTTCTTCCACAAACACTGGGTGGTCAAGAACATAAGCTGGGTGATGCCCACTGAAAGAGTCATCCTGTCTATACGGTTTTTGAATATGTCCTATGTGATGTATGAACTGCAGTGGTCAACTTGAGGCAGAAAAATCTTTTTTTTTTTTTTTTTTTTTGTTTGAGACGGAGTCTCACTCTGCCACCCAGGCTGGAGTGCAGTGGAGTGATCTTGACTCACTGTAACTTCTGCCTCCTAGGTTCACGCAATTCTCCTGCCTCAGCTTTCTATGTAGCTGTGACTACAGGCATGTGCCACCATGCCTGGCTAATTTTTGTACTTTTAGTAGAGTCAGGGTTTGGCTCTGCTGGCCAGGCTGGTCTCAAACATCTGACTTCAGGTGATCCACCTGCCTTAGCCTCCCAAAGTGCTAGGATAAGAGGCATGAGCCACCATTCCCAGCCTTGAGGCACAAAAATTTTAACTCTCATAAATCTGAGTACCCCTCCTCCAGACCTCTCTGATTCTGAACTCTTATTCTCATTCCTTTCAAGGAGCTCATCAATTGACTAGACAAGTGAGTGACCAAGTTACTCCCCTAAGGTCTACTCACAATAAGGATTCCCCTTCTAACCAGCCTTTAGTGTCAATCCTTGTTTTGTGTTGAATGTGGCTCCTCAAATTATTAAGTTGATGAAAAATTATGGCAGTTTTTTCAATTACTTTCAATGGCAAAAGCCACATTACTTTTGCAGTAGCCTATATATGTTGAAGTTATAACCCTTGGGACTTGTACTGTGACCCTAATCCAGTAACTGTTGCCTTTAAAAGAGAAAGGAAGGAAAGATTTGGACATGGAGACACACAGGTATTATGCCACATGACAACAGAGGCAGAAACTGGAGCAATGTAGCTGTGAGATAAGACATGTCTAGGATGTCTGACAACCATCAGAAGCTAGGATGAGGCATGGAAGGCTTATTTTCTACAGCTTTCTGAGAGAGTGGCCCTGCTGATGCCTTGATTTCAGAGTTCTAGCTTCCAGGACAGTGAGAAAACAAATTTCTGTTGTTTTAAGCAACCCAGACTATGGTACATTTTCACAAGAGCCCTAGCAAATGAATAAACTTTTCATTGTTCTGTCTTGCAGTGGTTTTACATTTTCAGCTTGTATTAATCAGGCCAACCCATCTGTGAACTAAGCTTATGTCAGCCATGAAGCTAGAGACGTGAGCTGAGAAAGAGACTTCTCAGCTCATGTCTCTGGCTTCAACAATATCTGGGCTACCTGCTTGTGTAATTTACTTGTGCTCTCTAGATGTGCTCTGGCCAGTTCCAGAAAGTACATTTTAATTGCACAATGAATTACCTCTATGGCCACCTGACCTTATGATTTTGTAATTTGATAATAATGAGGATAGTCATTGCCCAGTATCTGGTGTTGGGCAGAGTTGCAGCCAATAGACTGATTACATAGCCACTTGATTTTTTGTGATCAGGAATTCATTCACATAGCAGGATCTATTTTAAACACAAAAAATACTTCTCTGTGACTGAAGACATGGCCTTGCCACAGTATACTAGGCCTTGCTATAGTATACTAGCATGAGTTGCAACCTCCAGATGGAGCTTTCCAGAGACCTCATATAGCTGCTCTAATACAGATGCCTTTAGCATCATTGCAAATACTGAGTCATGCAGCCAAGGTCAGGGCTTCTTGTACAATACCTTGAAATTGTTTGCAAAGTCTTCTCTGCTCCTTTAGCTAAATTTTACTACAGGGAATTTTTTTTATCCTTTAAAGTCAAGAATTTATTCTTTTTCTAGAGCTCCATGCCTCTATATAGAAAACAGGTCTATGAAAAGCTTCAGTCATTGGGTAGTTTAGATTTTCAAGGTCAAGTTTGTTTCATCTTTCAAATTCTGTAGTCACGTGGGTTTGACCAAGTCGGGGCCTTCTCTGTAGATTCCTCTATCTATAGCCATGAGTTTTCTGATCAGTTGTGTCCCAAAATGCTGCTGAGAGATAGGGGACATTTTGCTGATTAGGAGTCTCATTTAACTTTTGATCATAACTCAGGAGCTCCAGTCAGACTTTTTCTGAATTCATAAGAGCTATTAATAAAGTGGTAGCTTGATTCATTCTCTGTAAATATTTCTTTTGGATAAATCTCCATCAAGAGAAAGATGTCCTAGCATCTATGGACATAAACACCATAAAATCCCAAGAAAAGTTAACCTTTATCTTTAACAATGCAGTTCTATCTTCTCCTTCAAGATAAGTAAATGTTTAAAGTACTCTGAAGAGATGTATATGGTTTCCTGCAACAACTAGTTTTTTATCATGTAAATATATATATGTATATAATGTATCATATGTGTATATATGATATAAATGTATATCATATATAATCTGTGTGTGTGTATATATATATATATATATATATATATATATGAGGCTAATACTAAATATTTGGTATCATTTCTCAAAAGAAAGCCTTGAGGAAATATTTTTATAATTAGTTTTGAATTTGTAGTATATTAAATCCATTCTGAAGTAATGATAAATAATTAATTCCATATGTGTATATGCTGGCATAATTCACTCTGAATGGCAAGTATGTATCATGTGGAGTCATATATATATATGGATCTCTGGAACTGAGATCCAATTCATGATACACACACACACACACACACACGTATGTGCATATTTTTATATAATACACATGTGTGTATTTTTATACATATATATGTGTATATACATAAATCACACACATATATAAATATACATGTATATGTGTGTGTATTTATATATAAAATATATTAATAGATTATATAAATTAATAGAATTTTGAATTAATAGAGTATTGAAGGAATATATATAATATAAACATATATTATATATTACATAATATATAACATCATATATAAAACATAATATATAATACATAATATATTATTATATTATATGTAATATATATGTTATATATATAATATATATTATATAGTATATATATTTCTTCAATATCTATTAATTTGCCATTTAATGTCCCAGGGGTATTAGTTTAAATTCTCTAGCCCCAAGCAAATTTGCAGAAAAGGCTTCCTTTCCTTTTATTAAGAAAAAGCATTCTTAAAGTTCCCATTTAGTTCTTAGGTTTTACACTCATATATGCTCCAGCATAATGTGACCCTCATGTCATATGTTCTTGTTGTTCAGAGTGAAATTATGCCAACAAATACATATATGGACTTGAAGTTTTATCATAAGTTCAGAGATTTTTGGTAAAAATGCACTCAAAATGAATGCATTTGGTATACTATGAAGTCAAAAGTAATTATAAAAATAATTTTTCCTCAAGGTTTTCTTCTGAGAAATGCTACCAAAAAGTGCAATATTTGCTTTTAATCTATTTCTGCATGTTACTTTAAAATGCATAACAAATATGTCTGTCATTTGTTAGTAAGAATGCCATGTTTTCTTCTAGAGTATGTAGGCAGTAGTTGGGCAAGGTGTGATGTTTCTAGAGTTTAAAAATAATGGTTCAAAAATTTTATGATATAAGCTTTTAGGCTGAAAATATATGAGTCCTTCAAATTGGTTTTTAGATCCTAAAGAAGTATAGTTCTTTTTGAATACTGTCCTCTATAATTTCCAATATAATTTTTGTATATATTTTAACATTTTGGTTTTAGGTCACTTTCTTCATGCTTATTTTTAATCTCTTTTTGTCTTTACTGCTGTCACCCAGAAATATATTTCAAATTAGAGGGAAGAGTATGGTGTACTTTTTGTCTCCCTGTTCTCACCTCTGTCTTCCTTTCTCTCTCCTTTTACCTCCACCCCCCTTCATTTCTTCACTTAATTCTCTTGAAACACTGTTTTTTATTGATTTTCATTTTGTGCTGTGAAGGTACCAATCAAAGACCAAAAGTCTTCTCAACCAAATTCAACACCTTTTTCTTACCCCATCAAATATTTTTTTAAACCAGATTCCTCTTTGCTCCCTAATTAAAAGAATAGAACATTAGTTTGTCTTTATCCATGACACCTAAACAGTACTACTTGCTGTAATTATAACTATGTATTTTTAAAGTAATAAAATATGCTTTTACACGTTTCTGATTCTCATTTCCAGAGATCCAACTCATTCACATGCAAGAGTTCCGTTGAGCTCTTCAGAACACTTTACTTGGTATATTCCAAAGCAGTTGCTGAAACCACATGTTCATCCACACACACAGCTACACTGCTAAAATATGTAACTACAAATGTGCATTTTCTAACTTGCTGTTATTAACTTGACTGTAATAGGCAAGATTCTCTAATGGCCTCCCAAATTTTCACCCATGGACATCCTGTATAATCCTCTTTCCTTAAGTGTGAACTTAACATATGGATGAGATATAGCTCCCTTTATAAAGCTACTAATTAGCTGCTTTTGAGTTAATCAAAAGGAAAATAATCTTGGATGGGGTCCACATACCCAGGTAAATGTTTAAAAAAGGTAAAACATTAGAGACGTGCTTTCCTGCTGCCCTCAAATACATAAGCTCTGTGAGTTCTGCAGTGGTGAGGAGTTGAATTCTTCTAACAATCAGAAAACTTGAAGTGGACCCTGAGCCTCAGACAAGCCCCCAGTCCTGGCTGACACCTTGATGCAGCTGTTTGGGAAACAAAGTAGAGAATACTATGAAGGCTTGCAAAAACTTTTGATGTACAGAACTTTGAGATGTGAAAGGATGTTGTTTTAAGCAGCTCAATTTGTGGCAATTTGTTATACATCAGTGAAAAATGAGCACACTGAACTGTGGAAGGAAGAAGCTCACAAATACATATGACTGTATTTTTTAACATTCTAACTAAACTGATTTCCATTAAAAAGCAATTATTAAAATATTAATAACAGTTGTAACATATGGAATACATTAGTTTTTTATATATGTTGCCTAATTTAATTGCTAAAAAAACTCTATGAGGGAGGCATTAGACATCTAAATTTATAAGCCATACAGGGAGGCTTAGGGAACTTAGTCATCTTATTAAAAGTGGCAAAGCTAGTGTGTGATGTTGACTGGGAGGTGTGTGGAAAATCCCTCAGACAGACAAAACCCTTTTCTGTGGTTTCCAAGTCCATACTATTTTCACTTCAGTACATTACATTTCATTATTTATAGGAAATTACATACAAGTTGTCCTCTCTTGCACCGAGTTGCTAAGATCAATAAAGTAGTTACCTATAATGAAAGACCTTAAAATCAAGTAGAAGAAGCAGATATAAATTCAATAACATTTTCCAAGGTCTAAAATGAAGTAAATGCTATATTTTGGGGTTATATGCTGGTGGGATTAGAAAATACTTAGAGAAGCCATGACAACTGAGTTAAGCCTTAAATACTCTGAATGATATTTCAGGTAGGAAAAATTGGAGCAGTGATCATTTGGGTGAAGAAATGAAATGCTGCATTAGAAATGATGAATGTACAGAATATGCTCACTGAATGTTCAATAGACAGGAGCAGCAGGAGTCAAAGATAGAAATAAGCTTTATTTCCTCAATGCATGCTTCCTACATTGTTTACATGTTCTCTGCATTTGCCTTGCTGTCTGGTTCTCTCTTTCAATCTTCTTGCTCTTTATTCTAACTGTTTTTTTTTTTTGCATAGCCACCTGAAAATTTTTGAAACTTTTGTCAGCATCGCATTTTAGAAAGCACCTAAACGAAGTTTATTTATTCTTTAAGATCCAGTTGCACACACACATTTTTACTTTAGTGTCAGACTAATAGCTTACGCTTAATATATGTTTCACTTACTTTCCTTTTGTTCTTAATATGAAAAGGTAATTTTTGAGTGTTATTCTTGATTCCTAGTGGTACAAGTCATACTGCTAAGTATAGTAAAAAAGAAATAAACAAGTTTTGCAAGAATACTAATCTTGTGTATCCTTGAAATGATAGTAGTTCGATATATATATATATATATGGAAAAAAATAAGTGAAGACAATATGTCAAATAATAGTAAATCCCATACAGAGAATGAAGCAGAATGATATACTAAGAAGTAACTGAGGAGACCATGTCAGAGCAGGTAGTCAAGAAGGGCTTTTTCAAAAGATAGTCTCTGAGCATGTACATTGCTATTTCTCTGATTCACCAAACATATAGCCTAGAAGGAGTTGTCTCTGCTATAAAGGTCTTTTGTTTAATTAAGTAAAGCTTTTAATAAAAGGAAAATAGTATAGGAAAACCATACTTCTAAGAAAAAATTCATTTCTAATATCATATAAGAAATATAACATTTCTAATAATACATTATTTCAAATATATAAGAGAAAGCTGAAACTTAAATGTTACAGAAGTCCCTATTAAAACATTATAGAAAAAAAGCTCCCTAAAATAAATATGTTATCATAGACAAGCAGAAGAAATTTATCAAATTCATTTTCCTGTTGTATTTATATTATCAACAACAAATAAACCAGATGTGAACTGAAAGGCACCTAAGAAATTTCCAAAATTATTATCCAGAGATTTGTATAATTCAAACATTTTATATGGAGGAGCTGTCATTTTTTCATAGACTTTAATTTTACAAACTCATTCATGTATGCTTTTTATGTTTTTTTTTTTCTTTTTTATCCTTAGCAGAAAAAAAAAAATGAAAGAGTAAAAAGCCCCTCACAAGACAATCACCTCACTTGTGGGAAAAGTCAGAGAACTACACATCTTGTGGCAACTGAGAAGAATGCAGGATAGGCTATTTTTATGCTCACTAGAGAAATATAAATCTTTTGAAATTTTCCCACTTATCATTTTTTGTATTCTATCTATTCAGTATATTAAATTCATATATAACAAACTTGAAAACCACTCATTTTACATGAAACTAATTATGTTCTATAGAGGCCCAGAGGACAGATTCACTCTGACAGAGTACTTTCTATACCATTTACTTGTAGCTTGCACATAGACTGAAACGAAATGTCTTAGCTGGAATCACATGTAGAGCTAGTGACTGACACTTTCTAACTCTCCAGCAGTTATTTCTTATGTTGATGTTAATTTAACCCTTGTTTGGGACTTATGAAAAATGCTTCTCAGTTTTATACAGATTAAAGGAAGCACAGATTTAAAAACTATAATATACCTTCGGAATAATAACTGATTTCGCAGTTCATTAATTCAATTGATGAACAACAATAAAAGAGAAATGCTGCAAAATATAAATGTGTGATAAGGTGGGAGAGAGAGTATATAATTTTACTTACTCAATATTCAAAAGAAATCCATGGTTAAATGCACCTTAAATAAAATGGCAAATTCATTGTAGAAAATAATTAAACTTAATTAAGACACCATTTAAAAAACTTACATCAGGTACAAAATTAAATGGGTAATTTTTTGGAAGGATATAATCCTAATATAATTTCAGATGTAAATTTTGTTTTTGAAAATAAAATCTGGTTTTTGTAATTAATTACATAGACTTTGTTTTCCTTCTGTGTTTGTCTTTGATAGTTTCAGAAATGAAAAATAATATATCAACTATATATATTGCATTTTATAATCAGAGTGGGACTATACATTTAAAATGTTTACATGTTTTTCTATGTTCCCCCTTCAATGAAATTTTTACAAATCTAGTTTATATTAATGGAGAATATGGCATATTTTTCAAAAACTGTTGCCCAGATAAAGCATTTTTCATTATAAATATATGTATAAATATATACATAGGATGAATACACATATTTGTATATGTGTGTGTGTGTGTGAGAGAGAGAGAGAGAGACAGAGAGACAGAGCGTGTGTGTGTGTGTGTGTGTGTAATATGGTTAGAATAAATATATGTTAAATAATTTCTGCATTTAATCGCTTTATCATTTTGTAAATCATCACTAGTCTGAACAAATCTAGTGGTACTGATGGATTTAACTGTATATGGCATACATGTATATGTATGATAATTATTAAGTATTGTATTTGAGGCTGTCATATTATTTTAGTTTTCTTTATTGACAAATTGTTAAAAATTCCTTATGTTAAATTGCATGTGAATATGTAAATAAAATCCCTACTCTAATAGACATAGAAAAATGATAAAAGGAATATTCTTGTTTTTCTCATCATGGGAAGAAAATTTGGGAATAACTTTGCAAACGCCAGCAAAAAAGGAGCCACATATAAGCTAGTCCAACAAATGATAATCTTATTTCACTCTACAATTAGAAAAGCAATCTCACAACCAAATCTTTATTATTTCCAAATAGATGCTTAAAAGCATAAAATGAGTTTATTTCGAAGGTTTACTGTACATAAGTTTGAACGTTTGTAGTATATAAACAGAGATTAAAGATGGAGGCTCTGCCACACCAACGCTTCAGAATTAATATAACATGACCAACATAGTAACAGATCCAATGAGTCACTGCCTACTCTGAATAAATGCTCAAAGCAGCTAAAGAGAAACTGCCAAGGTCAAAGCTCAGTGCTATTTCAGACAGATGTTATTCTCCATACAGCAGTCACTCTCTCTTTCTGCTTCCAAAAGGAACTGGTACACTGCAGGCACTCAAGATGAATCTGCCAGATTTAATAATGATCAAGAACTCTCTTAAATAAATGTCTCCAGAAAGAGAAGCAATAGGAAAATTTAAAAGTAAGGACTACTTGAACTGTGACTCATTGCAGAAAGTATACCTTTCTTGTTTCATTTCAGAACAAAGGTACCAAAGAAGAATATAGAAAAAGTACATGGAGATTCCCTCCTTGAAGCTGAAGAATCAACACACACCTATGAACCATACAGAAAATGTTCTGGGGAAATGGAAACTTGAACAGGGGCAAGTTTCTTTGGGTCAATATTCATTGGCAGAGATTTCTTTTCATTTTCATACAACTATAAAGCACATATTAAATCATTCTAAAATTTAGAGTGAAATATTTAGCAAAGCTGTGATGCTGAAGGGAAAGTAGGGGACAAGTATACTCAGTACAAGGTCTGAGTACTTTATAGTTCTAATGTTAGCGATGTTTTTTTGTTACTGTGTTCTTATCTTCTTTTGAGATTGTAATGTGTATTCGTATCTTTGTCTTTTAGCCTTTACATAAAATGTTTTCAAATGAAAAATGTGACACTTCATGCATTTGGGGGCTATAAATACAATTTTTCATTGCAACAGAATTAATACAATTTTAGAAAACTTCCCAAGTGATGAAAGTTAATCAGGAAACACCATAAGTGTAGGCAACAAGGCTAACACCTCACCACTTTACATTACCACAAAAGTTACCACTTCTCAGAGTGATTTTCATGCCACATTATTTATTTAACAATGTCTGCAATAGATGTAAATATTTTATTGAGTACAATTTTAATCACATCAGTCATTTGTAGCTTACAAGATATTTATAAACTAATTAAAAAGTAAAATCGCAGGCATCTGAAATAATAGGCATGTTGTAGTTAGTCTTTATGTGTAACAAATCATCCCAGAATTGTGTAACTCCGTGTTGACTTTTCATTGAATGCAGGTTGACCATAAAAATGGGTCACAGCTTTGAACATAGTGACTCTCTTCTAAAAGGCAATTTCCAGATAGTCAATCAGTTGAGAGCTGTCAGCTTCCAATAACCCAGCTGTGGGAATGATTGGTTAATTTCTGAAAGGGGTGGGAGTGGATCAGGATGTTGCACAACAGCATCTTCTTTCACTTCATCTTAAATTTATTTCAAATATCTCTATTTCTCTTCAGTCTAATTGCCACCATTCTAATCACATCTCACCTGATTATTGCAAGGCTCTCCATTGTTCTCAGTCCATTTATTTTTTACATTGCACTGAGTATCAATCATGCAAATAACAAGTGTCTTCCCATCTTAGATCTTCTCCATCCCTCCAGTGTCTTCTCATTGCTCATACGTAAAGTAAAATATTCTATGACTTTTTTACTAACAAGGCTCACCATGGCATTGCCTTTTATTTATTTATTTATTTTAACTTTTACATACTTTTCCTTACTCTCATGCTTTTCCTTACTCTTTGTCTCCAACTGAATGGGTTGTTTAAACTTCTAACAGACCTTAATATTTCCACATCAGGGCTTTTATTTTATATTTCGTCAGTGTAAACACTTTCTAACTTCCACTTTCCTCCCTTTTTGCATAGCAAATGCTGACCAATGTTTGCAATCCATTTAAACAATGCTTCCAGATTTGCTTAGGTACTCATAACATATTTTTCTAAAGCCAGGTCATCAGTAGAATGTTGAACATTATAAGACGAAAGATAGAGTCATGAAACACTTTCTGCAAATTGATACTGATGTGTAATCTCACATTGTTTTTGAGCCCAATGACAGATATTATGCCTGACACCATGTAAATTTCCAATAAGTATTTGTGAGTAAGTTAATAGGCCAGATAACAATGAACTTACTTTTAGGAACTCTTCAGTTTACATCTGTTCATTTTATCTCAGTAACATAATAGATGTCATCAAATGCCTGGAAACTTTTCAGATATCTTGTATCTGAAATAAGGATTCTCAACCAAATGCATGATTTTGTTCTCCAGGGGGGGAAAAAACAGGTTGTAACAAACCAAGGAGAGAGGTAAGAAGGGAAGGACTGAGGCAAAGCAGCAGCTTAACTTCCTACAGTATGCAGACAGCCCCTCCTACCAACAAAAAAATCATCAGGAACAAGATTTTGAAAATGACAATATTGAGAAAACTGAAACTATATTACCCAATCCCCCCCATTAACTACTTTGACAAGTGTGGAAAAAAAAGAAGGAAGGGAGGGTGGGAGGGATGGAGTGAGGGAGGGAGGGAGGGAAGAAGGAAGGAAGAAAGAAAGGAAGAAGGAAGGGAGGGAGGGAAAAAATGAAAGAAAGAAAGGAAAAAAGAAAATGAGATGTGCTTATTAAGATTTGTTCTTTCCACTTTTAGCCTGGCTCTTAACAATGGCTTCCTCCTTCCTTTTTCTAAATTCTTACAGGTATTTCCTTGATAAAACCTTTCTAAATCATGTCTGTGGTTTTCCACAAATATGTCAGGCCGACAGATCTTAGGACTGTGATATTTTCAACATAGTTCTTCAGACATCATTAGCTGCAGTTCAGTGATATCAGTGCACATCTTACTGTACTTCAGTAAGTAATTTGTCTGACTGGGGACTCCCAAAGTTATTTAGAGTACCTAGGTGCTCACTTGTTATCTCCTTATGTATTTTTGACTTTGATTATCTTCTATCAGAGATGGTTCTGCCCTCTCTCATCTGATAATCACTAGACTTGAAAGGGAAGTCAGAAGAGGTGAATTTCTCATCGATTTCTAAATTGGATGGACACTTTCAAGTCTCTGTACTTGCCTATGTTATTTCTTCAGATTTCAAAGACATTTATTCTTACATATTATGAAGGTACCTCCTTATCAAACAGTCTATCTTAACCATAAAACAATTACAGGTATTGATCGCCTTACAATATGTGCAACTTACGACCATCCGACTTTACGACCACAATTGCTAGCCATGACTGCTCTGCGTCTGGCAGTGCAAGCGTTGCCCAGCTGGGCATACGACAGTGCAGACCAGCTTCTGGCAGCACTACCATCTCCACGTGCGCCATTTCAACTGTTATCCCAGACTCGGTATAGCAATTTGTGTTTTGTGTCTTGGATATTTTTCATCAAACCCCTCCCAAGATGTCTACCAAGAGGAAATTGTTTTTGTCTATGCCTCAGCCTGCCAAGAAGGAAAGGCCATCGATCTCCACACGAAAATGAAGGTAATTAAGCAGTACGAAGGAGGAAAGAAAGTGAATGTGATCGCACGTGATACGAAGTTATCACACTTGACTCTGTCAATGATTTTGAAAGATAAAGAATTCATGAAGCTGTGAAAGGTTCTGCACCCATGCAATCAACAGTTATAACAAAGCAATGAAGCGGGCCCATCCACGAAATGCAGAAATTGCTATATATTTGGATGGAAGATCAAATTCAAAAATGGACACCATTAAGTCTTTTTACTGTGCAGATGAAGGTGAGAAGTCTATTTCAGACTCTGAAGAAGCATGCTGGAGAAGACTACAGTCAAGAATTTGTAGCAAGCACTGGCTGGTTCCAGAGATTCAAGAAAAGATTCCAAATGCATAGTGTTCGAGTGACTGGAGAAGCAGCGAGTGCGGATGAGGAAGGAGCATGTAAGTTTGTTGATAGTCTGGATGAATTAATTACAGATGAGGGATATCCAGCAGAACAGATTTTCAATGTTGATGAAACTGGATTATTTTGGAAACGGATGCCAGCATGCACTTATATTCACAAAGAGGCGAAAGGCATGCCGGGATTTAAAGCATTTGAGGATAGGCTAACTCTGCTGCTTGGCGGGGACATCACAGGGTTTAAGCTGAAGCCGTTCTTAATTTATCACTCAGACAACCCGCGTGCATTCAAGAATGTTAACAAGCACACACTGCCCGTCTCCTTTGTTCTCAACATAGAGCATGGATGACATAAGGATTGTTTGAAGACTGGTTTATGAACTGTTTTATTCCTCAAGTTCGAGAATATTGTTTGGAGAAAGATATTCCTTTCAAGATTTTATTGCTACTCGATAATGTGCCTGGACACCCACCACATCTAGGTGATCTCCATCCAGATGTAAAATTTGTTTTTCTTCCACCAAACACGACTCCATGGACCAAGGTTCGACTGCTACATTAAAGGCCAACTATCTCCGAACCACCTTCGCTCAAGCAATATCTGCTATAGATGCTGACTCAGAACTAACATTGCGAGATTTTTGGAAACACTACAATATTTTGATGTGTATCAAGAATATCGCTACCGCCTGGGAGGCTGTGACGACAAAGTACATGAATGGCATCTGGAAAAATTGTGTTAAGCGCTATGTTAATGATTTTGACGGATTTGACAGTGAACATGAACTTGAAACGATTTGGGAAAAAATAGTAAAAATCGCTAAAGACCTTTCTTTGGAGTGTGAAATGGAAGATGTCGAAGAGTTGCTAGACAAAGAATCCAGAGAACTTACAAATGAAGAGCTAATCAAACTGGAAGAAGAAACAGTAGCGGAAGAAGAAAGAAGAGAAGCACAGAAAGAAGAGGAGGAGCCAGAAAGAAAGTTCACCACTAAGGGATTATCAGACGGTTTATCTTTACTGAATAAACTTCTTATACATTTCGAAGCGATGGACCCAAACATCGAATGATTTGCAAGGATTGAACGGATGGCGCACGATGTGTTTCATCCGTATCGTGAAATTTATGAAGAAAAAAAGAAACATACAATTCAGATAAACCTCACCATGTTTATGAAAAAAACAACTCCGGTAACTCCAACTGCTGCCTCAGATGACAACATCAACGATCCGCAGCCAAGCATCAGCGGCCAATAAAATGTTTCATACACGTTTATATATTTTGATATGTTTTGCAATTGGGAAAATGTTTCCTATGGTATTTTTTACATCTGTATTTTGTATTTGTGTATGCACCTGTATTTTGTAATTTTGTATGTTTTGCAAATATTAAACCAGTTGTACTGGTAATGCAGTGTTTTACTTAAACCTGACAAATGTAAAAATAAGAAACAAAATGGTGCAGGGATGATACAAATGGCATAAAATGAACAAAGAAAATTATGATATATAACAATAATGAAAGAAAATTTTGGATAATATATGACTTAAAGATTTTTATAATATCATTTCACAGTACTGTACATATAGCCTACTCAACTTACGACCAAATCGTGTTACGACCGGTCTGTCGGAACCAATCATGGTTGTAAGTCGAGCACTAGCCGTATTCTTAATTCTATATCCCAGCACCATATTGTATTCTGGTCTTTATTTCCCACACAGCCAAACACAGTTTGTTTCACAGTGTTTCACAGTATGACCAGAATCAAAGAAGCAAAGAATTAGAGACGCTAAAGAAAATTTACCTAAGTATATTTTGGGTTTGTGAATATGTTTAATCATACTTTATTTGTACTTTATTATTTCCAACTTTGTTAGGTCCTCTTAAAACAATAAAATATATTTTAATTATATTCTTATCATTTCTTCATTTTATTTAGTAAATTGACTTTCTATTAATATTTACTCTGTTAATGTGACTATTTTATGGGCAGTGATTTCTTTATGCTTCTTAAATGTATATTTCTCCTTTTTTATCTTAAAAAATCTCAGTTATGTTATCTTAAAATTTTACTTCCTTTTTTGGATAACATCTCCTGTGATTACATACAACTTTGTCCCTTGGAATGGCATAACAAACTCTTGTTTTAGTATATTTGATGTATACCTTACTATTTAACATATAATTTGCTATGTATTCTAATTTTGAATATTTTTCAATATATATTAACTGAGTTTTTCTATTCTGCATTTGTAAATATTCTGTGTATTGTTCTGAATGTAATATCTTGTGTCTTATGGTAGAGATACTGACAGGTATCCTGGTGTCATTTTTTTGTGGAAAACATCCCTTTCATTCCAATATTCCAAATGCAGATGGAAAGAGAAGTGAATAAATCCAAATGTTGGCATCTATAAGTCAGAGGCTCACCTCATCACATTGCTCTTAGGACTAAATCAGATCTTATAGGATGTATTAGAATGGAAATATGTAATGGTCAGTGTGGAGCCGGTATTATAGTAAAGGATACGATAGTTTTGCCTTGAAGATGGCAGAGGTAGGAGGTAAAATAATGAAAGCAATGACATGCCACAATGAAAACAGAACTTGGATTTGTTTTGTGTTTTTTTTTTTTAGAACAAA
>NW_022436949.1:12725283-12765313 GCF_009761245.1 Sapajus apella | reverse complement strand
AAAAAAAAAAAAAAAAAAAAAAAAAAAAAAAAAAGTGTGCTCTAGAGAGTTATAGTAACAAAATGGCAAATGGCAATAGGAAGTAAACAGTGTAAGCTAATGCTACACATAATTGTGTAGGAGCCTAGAAAAGGCCATGTAAAACTGGCAGCAGCCACAAGGCCAACTGTAGCAGCAGCTGAGAAATATTTATAACAATGACTGGAAACCTCACTGTAATTTCTGTGGTCATGTTTAGCAAAGTAAAAGTCATTATCAGAGGTCTAACAATGGATATTAACTTGTGAAATCATTTATACCAACAATCTTTCAAATAATTTAAGAACTTTTGTTAAGTAATTTATAAAATTACATAAAATTGAGCAGACCATCATGGTCCCCATCGTATAATTAGTTTAATTATAGCAGCAGGACATGGAGAATCTGCAGAGTAAATCTTTGAGACACTGAGTTAATGGATGAGCATATTCATCATCAGGTGATAAAATAAATAATTACATTACAGAGATAAATGGAATCTGGTCCCAAACAAGAATTTTTTTTATTAAAAAATAGCAATTAGTAGTGGTTTCCTTTGCAGCATTTTGAAAAATTAAGTCTTGCATAAGTTTAGGGAATGAACAAATCCAGAATGAAGAAAATGCCACTAGTATTATAAAAGCATATGAAGATTGAGTTTTGAGAAGCTGCCACCTCCCTACTAGTGCTCTTATACTATTGGGTAAAATCTGGTATTTATGTTATTAGATAACATCCATTCACTCACACATTTTTAAGTTGATTAAATTGACTCAATTAAAAAGGAAAACAAAAACCTCTTAAAACCTGTCAAAAAATTCTATCAGTGTTTTCATGACTCACCCTAATGTAATTACATTTTTTAAAAATCCAAAAACCTAGATAATCTAGACATAGATCTCAGTATTATTATATGAAATACAGTATCTTGTTTCCTTTTCTATGCCAGTGAAAATGAACTTAAACAAATACAAAACACTTTTTCAAAAAGAGTTTTACCATCAAATTGAATGAAATTGACCTTAAGCCCTAAGCTCCTTAAATGAGATAATTAATGAGAATAAATTCAGTATTTTAAAAAATTAAATGTACATATTATAAGATAAATAATAGATAACTTAATGTGGTTATGTACAATAAATAAAGGATTCTAAGGGAATTCATAGTTCTTTTACATACTGACATTCCAATTATTTGACAAACAATTTGGTAGAACAAGTATTTGCTTCAGTAAACTATTAGGTTGGAGCAAAAGGAATTGTACTTTTTGCATTGTTGGAATTTGCCATTTGACACTGGAATACATTCTTCAACAAATGTGGTCATGTTATACTTCATTTTAATGGGCCTTTCTCTATTTACTTGTGCTAATGACTTATTTCTTGCTATTTTATGTTTATTGTAGACTATGGAAATGATGTTAGACAAAAAGCAAATTCAAATGATTTTCTTATTCGAATTCAAAATGGGACATAAATAGCAGAGACAACTCACAACATCACCAACACTTTGAGCACAGGAACCACTAATGAACATACAGTTCAGTGGTGGTTCAAGGAGTTTTGCAAAGGAGATGAGAGCTTTAAAGATGAGGAACATAGTGGCCAGCCATTGGAAGTTGACAATGACCAACTACTGATCATCAAAGCTGATCCTCTTACAACTACATGAGAAGTTGCCTAAGGACTCAATGTTGATCATTCTGTGGTCACTTGGCATTTGAAGCAAATTGGAAAGGTGAAAAAGCTCAATAAGTGGGTGCGCAATTTTAAAAATCTGCATTTTGAAGTGTTGTCATCTCTTATTCCACACAACAATGAACCATTTCTCAATTGGATTGTGATGTATGACAGAACACTGATTTTATACACTAACTAGTAATGACCAGCTCAGTGGTGGGACTGAGATGAAGCTCCAAAGCACTTCCCAAATCCAAATTTGCACCAAAAAAATGTCATGGTCACTCTGTGGTGGTCTGCTGCTGATCTGATGCATTACAGCTTTCCGAATACCAGTGAAACCATTATAGCAAATCCATGAGCTGCACTGAAAATTGCAATGCCTGCAGCCAGCATTGGTCTACAGAAAGACCCCAATTCTCTACAACTGCTGACTGCACATCACACAGCCATTGCTTCAAAAGCTGAACGAATTGGACTGTGAAGTTTTGCCTCATTTGTTATATTCACCTGACCTACTACCACTTATTCAAGCATCTCAACAACTTTTTGCAGGGCAAACACTTCCATAACCAGCAGGATGCAGAAAATGCTTTCCAAGAGTTCATCAAATTCCAAAGCACGGATTTTTGTGCTACAGGAATAAACAAACTTATTTTTCATTGGCAAAAATATGTTGGTTGTACTGATATCTATTTTGATTAATAAGGATGTGTTTGAGCCCATTATAATGATTTAAATTTCACAGCTCCAAATGATACTTATATTTGCACCAACCTAATATTCAAACACATATCTAACTGTCTTCTTAGTATATTATCAAGGCTAGAGTTTCCACCATTAAACATTTATCATGAATATTAAAAATTTTAATCTCTAAAAATTTCCAAATTAAAATACAAATATAATTTAAATGTGAAAATATTTGCCATCACTTAACCCAATAGATTTATTAGAAAATAATCAGTAAGTAGAGGAAGGAAGGACACATATACTAGGAAAGTTCTGAAAGAAAAAAAAAATATACAGAGGAAGCAAAGTGTAACTACACAAATTTATCTGCTAAATTATTTTACCAAAGACCTATTTTGTTTTTAGATACCCCCAACTTAGTTAACAAAAACTGTGTGTGTGTCTCTGTGTATTTTTAGGGTAGAGTCCAAAATGTGGTTGAGGGAAAACACAAGGATTGAGGCTTTGAAGAAACTTTATTTTCTGTTTTCTATCCTGGGGCAATATGTATTTTTCTTGAATAAGAATTTTATATGTTTGCAAATATAAATGTCCCATTCTAAATAAACAATGACAACAAAAACATTTGATATTGCATATTTAATGTGGTAGGAAAAAAACTAGAGGAAGCACAATTAGAATAATTCTGTGTTTTGTTACTATGAACACCTAGGTTTTAAAGTATCTTTTATAAATACTTAAGAAAATAAAATAGACATTTCAAAGGCAGCTTCCAGTTCTGACCTGTCATGCTTTCTCTGTCAATAGCATGTCAATTCATTTTGCCCTTGGATTCATCTATTTAAGTTATATAAGGAAAAACAGAAGAGAAGATAATGTATTAAATAAAGCAGGAAAACAGTATAATTTCACATGGCAAGTTTTTGTGTTCTGCTCAGCTTACTTATTCAGAGGGCACAGTTACTAATCCTATTTCATACATTGTCTTGCAATATTTACACTGTATTTAAAAAGAGCTGGCTCAATTTTCCCGATTATTTCCTCATTTCCTTTCTGTTTTTATACTATCTTAAAATTTACCCCAAACGTGGATAGATATTTTGACTTATTTATCGCTGGTCAAAACTGTAAAGAGGCAAATTTTCACTCCATAGCCCACCTGCAGCTTTAGCTCTCAATACTGGTTGATGTCTGAGATTCAGGCCTTAAAAATGGATTCTAGGCAACAAGAATGACTTAACATCTTTGTGAGGCCTCATTATCTTAACACAAGGAATGTCCTTGTTCCAAGGAGCAGGTTTAACAGTGACATTTCAATACAACATAATAAAATGATATGTGTATTACTTAAGACATCTTAGGTTACAAATGACAGAATATGAACTCAATCGAGCTTAATAAAAAATGATTATATTGGCTTAGAGTACATTCCCCAATTATTTAAATTAATATGTATACACACATGCTTATGTTTATATTTAACAAGTATAGACAGGAAAGACAGTAATGAAGGTTGACTTCAAAAGAATAGCAAGGATAATCTTAAAACTCTACCTTTCTTATCTCTGCTTCTCTTTGAATATTGTTTCATCATTTTGTACTGCAGATTAATTTTCTTTACAAGGCCAAAAATATAGTCAAACCAGAGTCAGGGCATTCCTAAGACTGACATTCAAAGAAAAATTTATTTTCTTTCTCTCTTCCTTTTTCTCTCTTTCCCTCCCTCCCTCCCTCTCTCCCTTTCTTTCTTCCTCTTCCTCTCTCTCTCTCTTTCCTCCTTCCTTCCTTTCTTTTTCTTTTCTTTCTTTCTCTCTCTCTCTTTCTTTCTTTCCTTTCTTTCTTTCTTCTCTTTTTCTTACCTAGCTTGAGCCAATCAAATATGAAGGATTAATTTGTTCATATTTTTCATGTAAGAATAGGAAGCCTTAGCCTCGTAGTAGTTGGCCAACATTATGAAATAATTTTGCTGAAAGGAATTACAAGACATGCATATAAAAGCTTAACTTCCCTTAAAATTTGAGAATGGAGTCAAAATGTATGGGGACATATTATTTATGACCAGATTTATGAAGAGACTATGTTTCAATACGGATATCATAACATGTTTTTATATATGTGTATATATATATATATATATATATATATATATATATATATATATACTAGACCAAATATTGCTTGTATTCTTCAAGTTTTAACTAGGAATATGAAATCACTCAACAAATGCAAAGTAGAGAAAACTTAATGAAGAGGATTGGTTGTACTGGTGATGGAAAAGCTCAGCAAGAAAATAAAAACAATGAGATAATGCAAATTTCAGCAACCATGGGGAGCTGCCAATTCATTTTAGCTAGAGCTAAAAAAGGAAAGAGGCCATCCCATTCTGCTAAGAGGTCTGTCTGCAATAGCTGGATTTAGGCAATCCTGTCTATAGGCATCGGACCACAGAGAAGACATAAGCATTTCTAGAGAGGTCACTCTTGGCCGAGTGCTAGAAATATGTGGGCAGAAGAAGAAATAACTCTGTTGCTGCTTTTCTTTCATTCTCTGTCCCTCACCAAGGCCTCCCATTGGCCAAATCCAGTCAAAGTTTTCTGACCTGAGAGCTCAAGAAATAAACCCCTAGGGTCAGGAACTGTATCATATAAGCAGAGAAGGCAAATAATGGGTAATGATCTTATGAGACTGTGTTTCTGTTTTCCTTATCAGTCTGGGTAGTTTGTGATGAAATGACTTTACTACTCATTTTGTTTTGTTTTCCATACAGCTTGTTTTTATTGAGATCTTTCTTACTAACTACATAACACTACTCTAGGTATTCTTAATATTGTTGTTTTCAGAGGTCTGTGAAAATGAAATCTAGTTTCTAAAGGTTGTAAATATTGAAACAGTCAAGTTATATAAATCTGCTTCAGATTTGTTCAAATTATTTTCAGTGTTTGCATCACATCTATTATTTCAGGAAAAGCAGTTGTCCTTGGTATACTTAAGATTCTAGAAGTTTACAATAGCAGCAATATAAAAAAATAAACAGACTGAATGTGTATGAGACATAAAGACTTGTACTGAAAGGCGACATACAAAGAAATGAGTATTGAAAACATGACAGTCCTTGAGGATAGTAAAAGAATCCAAACAGCAACCCTGTTGTACTTGATGATATTTGTTTCCTCTGCCGGGGGCTGAATAATTTTCCCGCTGATGTGTTCAGTGAAAAAGACAACAATAATCCTTTCAGGATTTTTTTCATTTATAATACAGAATGTTTGCTTACCAGTTATTGCCTATCTAAATTGCTCTGATATGAGAAATGCATGTTACAGCAATCATTTTGCTTTAAACATAGGTTCAATTTAATCTCTGCCCTCCTTTTCAGCAAAATATTTTGTACTAACCTTGGTTGCTTAATGAGGCAAGGTTCTGTTCCTTTTCTTTCTTGTCTTACATTTTTGTGATCTATTTATTTATTTTTTACTTCATGGAGGATCAATGACCAGCAATAGTGAAAACATTTTTTTTTTCACATTTTGAAAAGTGCAAGCATTTTTATCCTTCTGAGCTGAGGTAAACATCCTTCTGAACTGAGAAAAGTAGCCATTTGCATTTTCCTGATAAAGTTTTTTTAATACCTCACTTTCCTATTGCCTTCCAGAAACATTTAGAAGCTGTGCTAAAGGAGAGTACTCTCTTCCTTTTAACCTCTCCACCACCCTATATTTTCACCATGTTTTATTTCTTCATAGAGCTTAATACTATCTACTTTATCTTGTTCATTCGCTTCTATTCCATTTCTATTCTGTCTCACTCAATGTGAGCTCATTGAAGGTAGGAAATTTTTCTTGTTTATTTATGCTGTCTTCAAGGCCTAAAATAGTGCCTAACACATCCCATGTGCTTTTAAAATATTTGTTGATTCGGTGATGATGAGAAAATTAACATGCATGTTATTTGCTAGTTCTGTGAGATAGACATTAATCTTTCATTTAATTCCTTTAACGTTCAGAAACCACATATTCTACCAGTTTGGGACCTTCTTAAAAATCAGGACTTGGTTTCAATCAATTGTATAATGTAACCAGGAACAAGCAGAGTGGCTGACATACAATAGAATGAGTATTCATCAGATGCTTACTGAATGAGAGAATGCATAAATGAGGAACAGCCTACTAAACCACTTCCAAATATTCATTGATTCATTGGTTGATTTATTTAACAAATATTAGAATGACCACTATGTGCCAGCAAGTATCTAGAAACAAGGGCTACATCAACTAATAAAATAGTCTGTTCTTATGTATCTTACAAATAGATTTTAGAAGAAAAAAATAGCAACTAGATTTCTTAATAATATTATAATTGTCCAGTGAATTGATGACCAAATGGTAGTAGTTTATGTGCGTTTTAACCTCTGTTGGGAGGTATGAGAATGTATTTAAACCTTGGTCAGAGGTCTCAAATCTTGATGCCAAAGACTTTGGGAACCTGGTGGGCAGCCATTATCGTTTGGGTAAATGTTTTCCTAAATGAAACATTACTAGCCAGTTATAGCATTGTTTCTCAGATGGTAGATCATGACCTGTTTATTAAGTTGTAAATCCATTTTATTTTATTTTGATAGCCCTTTTAGGTGAAATAATAGAAAATACTAGAATAAAACAGAATAGAAAATTTAGTGTGCTCGCACTTGCCAATCCAGCTGACAAATTCACTTACCAAGAATTAGTATTGTTTTATGAATCTTGCATTTAAATGTGTGTGTATGTATGTATTTTTGTCCTGGCTTATTAGGGTATAAATTATGTTTATTGTAGGCTGAAGTAAGAAAAAAAAAATGGACTGAAAGTCATTAGGTGCTAAAGAAACAAGAACAGAGTCCAGACTGTAGGATAAAGAATGTGGAGGGAAGCGGGGTAGGCACAGGGAGTGATTGCTGACCTTGGGTGTGGCTCTGGCTTGAGTAAGTCTCTCATCCACCAAGCACATCCACAAAATCTAAATGCAAGGAAGTGAGGCAGAGATGATGAAGAGGCAGCCAGTCCTATGAATGGGGGAAATAAGATGATACCTAAATGTGTTATGTGTGTGTAGGCAGGTGTACAATCAAGGTGATAGATTTGGGTATAGGGGAACATGTTCATCCCCAGAGTAGCCAGTTTACAAAGGAGTAATAAGGATGGGTAATTACTTTTATAAGGTAGGGTCTATGAAGATATTCAGACTTTGCTCTAGATAATGTGAATCTGTCATGGGATCCTTAGGGTGTTGCTTCAACCAGCCAGAAACCTCTCTGGCCATTGGTGGTCTGCTTGGGTTTTGGTTGTGTCTGCTGGGCTTGTTCTGACTACCTGGCCTGGCGGGCTGCACTCGGCTCATGCTACCAGCCCAGATCCCATGCCTGCCAAGGGCAAGCCAGGTGCAGAGGGGTGAGGTGTGTGTGAGCGAGTGAGCGCAGGATCTGGCCACTGTGCACAGCCAGGCATGCTGGCTGTGGCAGGGCAGGAAGCTCCAGGCACCAGCACAAGTGCCGGCACTGTGCAAGGCTGCAGCTGGACCAGATGTACTGCACGAAGCTTCTATTGCAGGCTTCCGCATCTGGACAAGAGGACCACAGTGGCACCTTGAAACTTGGAGATGCCAGGAACCACAGAGTCCAACTACAGGCTTGGCTCAAGGAGCACCTAGGTGTGGGCTCCCCAAAGGTCCACAGCTCTTCTCTCCTCATCACCCACAACATGGCAAGTGGGGGTGTGTTTCACCCTTGTTTGTGTTACAGCTCTTTCAGTCCACCATTTAGTGGGTCCCAAGTTCTTGTCCTGCATCCATGAAGAATGAGGTTTGCAGACAACTGGAAGTTGAGCAAGGCAGAGAGGACTTCACTGAGTGACAGAACAGTTCTCAGGAGACCTGCAGTGGGTAGCTCCTTTCTACAGGCAGGTTGTCCTGGTGAGAGTCCAGCTCTCAGTGGAGAGGAGACTCACAGTGGGTAGCTCCTTTGCACAGGCAGGTTGTCCCAATGTCTGTGTGAATCTAGATGAGTCTTGGGTTTTTATAAGTTCGGAAAGGAAGAATTTGTGCCGATTGGTCCATGGGTGGCCATGGGCAGGCCCAGAAAAAGCACCATAAGTTTTCACTCCAGACTTCAACTCCACTCAGAATTGGCAACCCTCCCTCCAGGCTTTAGGTAGTTAAGTTCCTGGCTTGAAGGTGGCATTTCCCCAGGGACCTGTCCCATTCTGCCCAAAAACCTGTCTGCCTCCTGCCATCAACATGCTGTCCATGGTGCCCAGGCCCACACCATGGTGTTCATGCCAAGGGGTGCCTGCAGGCCCACACCAAGCTGCACTCAGTCCCCAACCCCTGCCTCCTTTCCATGCTCATGGTTGCCCAAAGTTCAGACGGGGCTGAGGAGGCAGGAGGCTGGTGTGTCAGCACTGCCCCAAGCACACAGACACCTGGTCAGATCACAACAGCACCCAGGCTTGGCCACAACTTTGCTCTGCACTGAAGCAAGTGCCAGGTCAGGAGAGACAGTGGGAGCAGGCACTTCTGAGCTTGTGGGAGCAGTGGCTTTCTAAGCCTCCAAGAGTTCAGGGATGCCAGATCCAGAGCTGTGGCTGGGCAGCTGCAGCTGTGCTTGGGACTATGGGGCTCTCACCTTACCAACTCAGTAGAGGGTGGGACTCCGACCTGTTCTCATTCCCATGGCCCTGCAGAACGCACAACCCCAGTCACATGTCTTCTGCTGCAGCCAGTGTCTTCACAGTGGCTGCTCTAGACAGGCCACTGCTGCCATCAAATCTGAGTGTCAATTACTTAAAAACAAAAGATGGATGATAGAATAAGCTGGCATAGAAATCTTCTTAGAAAAAAAGCAAAGCAACATTCTACCACATTTGTTTTGAAATGGGAGGTAAGAAAGTGATAAGGTTAAAGGAGTAGCTGCTATTGTCAATGGATTACAATGGACTCAGAAACTGGTTGGCAGGGAAGATCTGGGCTTTCTACATCTGTGGGAAAGGAGTTTCTGTAAATTTCATTTAGAATGGCTGGATAAGCCTGAGAAGCCTGAAACAAGTTTGGAAAGGGCAATTCACAAACTGTTACCAAGTAATTCACTAATATTGAAAGTGAAAACAAGAATGCTGACTTACCTACCTCCAGGATTTAAGAGCAACAGATGCGATAACATATGAGCAAAGTATTGGTTGTTTTAGGAGTAGATATTAACATTATTATTATTGCTTTTTCCCTTTGTGCCGATGATGTAAGCTAGCATACAGCAAAGATTGGGTAAATAGCAGTAGGAGATTATAAAGCTCTAATTTTGAGACGAGATGATGGAGTGGAGAATTTGCAGTAGAACAAGATTTCAGAACTAAAACTGTGTTAGAAGAAATAATAACAGCAACATCAGAGGAAGAAAACATTTAGTTGAAGGAATTTTTTTTCAATTTTTTTTTTGTAATTGCCTCAGGTCTTCAACAAAAAGGATAGAAAAGTGATCTGGGGAAATGCTTTTTGTACTTTGGGAATAATTTATAATTCACTATCTTTATATCAGTCTAAATTCATCAACTCAGTTTCCTGGCTTTCCTAAGCTTGGTTACATTCACATTAATTTTATCATTTTTAATAGTATATCATTATTATAATTTAGAGAATGAAAAAAATATTTTTCTCTGAAATGTATTATTTCCTTATGTCTTTTTTCTTTAAGGTACTCAAGAGAGAATATTGGCATTGTTTTATTCAGCCTGGACTGCTATAACAGAATATCATAGACTGGATGGCTTATAAACAACAGAAATTTATTTCTCATAGTTCTGAAGGCTGAAAGTCTGAGGTCAGGGTGCCAGGAAGCTCTGGTTCTGATGGGGGACCTCTTCCAGGTTGCAAACTGCTGAATTCTTACTCCTCACATGGCAGAAAAAGGGCAAGAGACCTCTCTGAGGTGTCTTTTATACGGGCATTAATCTGTTTCTTGAGGGCACCTCTGTTATGACCTAATTACCTCCCAAAGGCCCCATCCTCCAGCACTAATCCTTGGTGGGTTAGGATTTCAACATACGAATTTTGGGAGAGGCACAACATTCAGTTCATGACAGCAATGGTAGTGTTTATTTTGAATTTTCTTTACCACATGCAGAAACAATTTTTAGCCTCACAGAAAATAGAATGAATTTTTTAAAAAAACTTATGATGTGCTTTCTCTTAAAAGTGGTGTTAATGTCTATGTAAAGATCCAGGTGAAGAGCCTCTTGTAACTTGTGATTTGAAGTTTTGTAATGCACCAGCATGCATTAGCAAAAACATAAAACTTAGAATTTGTCCTTGTCTTTTCTTTGCTCTAAGCTATTTTACGATAGGCATACCATTTAGTCATCTTTTTAATTATGTGCCCTGCCTAAGGGAGTTAGTTGCAATTAATAAATATCTGTTAAATTGAATTACATTGATGTGACAAAATAGTCCTACTAAGTTTTAAAATTTGTAGTTTTCTTCTAAAGAAATCAAAATCAGAATAATACTTCTGGATATTTATGTTTAATAAATAAAAACTTGGCCTCCTTGGTTCACATTCCATAGACATCAATGAAAGACTTTTAAACGAAAAGTTGGACCACTGTTTATCAGCCTCTGTTTATCAAGTAAATATTTGGCAAGTATGACTTGCGCCCATGCAAAGAGAGTCACATTGACGTTTTTATAGTGCTACTTCTTTCAATTCTAGTTTGTGTGCTGCCAAAGGAAGGTAAACGCTACATCCAGTTGGACAAATTTTATTATAGTTGGAATAAATTACATTAAAATAATACTTTAATATTATCTACAAAGTAATGGAACAACAATGACAAGGACAACAGCAACAAAAACCTCTCAATAGTTTCATCTTTTAAATTTGAAGTGAGAATAAATTGCTAAGATTAACCTTCTAAATTTGGGTTCCATAGACCTTAACACTTCTTTTGCTGTGTTTAATATACACGTTTAAGAGTTGTTTCTTTGGAAAACTTCTAGCCACATTTAAATTCTATTAATTTCCTAAAGATAAATGTGTAGATGCATCATATTAGCAACATATTTTCATTAAACAAAACTCCCTGAAGATTTGAAAACAACTGAAACTTCAAAATTTCCATTTTGAAGAGGAGATTATCCTGGGCCCTCAGTGAAGCACATTTATTGAGATCTTCAGCAGAACACATTTATTCATTTTATTATACAAATCATCACCCAGAAAGGTAGTTCTTTCATAATACTCCATTGATGCAAAAAAAAAAAAAAAAAAAAAAAAAAAAAAAAAAAACCCTTAATTTTGAAGAGTCACAAGGCTTCCTTAGAGCTGCATCACATTTTTGAACTCCTGACAGAGATCTGGATAACATTTCCTCTCTGGGAGAACACATTTAGTAGTCTACAATGGCAGCACATTTATGTGGGTCTTTTAAATTGTCATCATCTGCTGAACTCTAAGAAGTTTAGGTTCCAACAGTGATCCCATTAAAGTTTTTTTTTCTCCTAAGGATTTTCAATTCTGGAAAAAATAAAAAATCACCCCATGATTTTGCACACAGGACAACAAGCTGAGGAAAATTTAATTTAAACCATTCTCCATGTAACTTTGTGCACAATGTTAGGTTATTTGTATCTTATAGAATGTAAAAGAAAAAATATCTCATATTTTTTTCCAAATATGTGGGAAACATTGCTAATATGTAGAATAATTGTTTCTTGATGAGCAGTATCTAGTAAATGGTTTATTATTTAAATTACATATTGTATCCTACAGGTAATAAAAATAAACTGATGGGAATTTCAGCCATTGGATATTTCAAGGTTCAAAATATACTTCAAAATACAATAATATTTTATTAAATTGAAGATGAATTTATAGTTTAAAAACAGTACATAATTTCATGATTTATTTCTTACTAAACAATATGTTTGTATTAGAATAACTAAAGGCAAAGTTACAAAGTGGAATAGCCAGCAATTTTCTTACATTGAAAATATATCTGGCAGAATAATGTTTTCATATATTAAACTAGTTTGTTTTCCATATTCCCAGGTACCCCATGACCTTTTCCAAAATACTCCATTTCAAAAATCAAGGCAAAATATTAGATTTAAAAAATATCATTTATTTTATAAACAACAGATTTAGAGGAATAGATTAAAAGTTTAAACTGAACTACAGATGCTCTGAATTGAGAAAATAATTGAATCAGAAGCTAAGAAGGGATTTTTCCCAACTCAACTCCCAGGAATATTGGTGTTAGAATACCCAGATAGGATGGTCAGTTGAGTGAGGAATCCTCTGCTTGAGGCTTTTATCCCTCAAGTGACCAAGTGTTCCTGCACCAGTGTGGTAGGAAGTGAGCAGAAATGAATTTGTGAAATGTCTGCATAGATGTGTGTGAGGCAGCCTATAGAGTATCCCCTAGCTTTAGTGTGCTTTCATTTCCTAGGGGTATCAGTAACAGGGTGAACTTGACAAGTGTTGAACAATGAACTTGACAAGTGTTGCTGTCTGGATGAGGGGAAAATAGCCATGAAATTTGTGAAGTTTTAGAGACTAGTTGCAAAAGTAGATTTCAGTAAGTGAATCAATAAGACTAGAAGATTAGAGATTACACCAAAAATATGATAGTCTTTTAATGCCTCAGGCCCTTACAACTTTACTTAACTTTAAAACACTGAAGCAAGGGGGACAAAAGAGGGAGGGAAAAAAGTTGAACTGACTGACAATAAACATCTACTGTGTGGATAAGACAAAGCAGTTCACATTATTAAAGTATGACAATAAATTTCTCATATGTGAATTTATGGAATGTGACGTTTATTGGTTACATATGTGTGAACTATACTCTAGTTAACTCTATTCATTTTAAACTACATGTTTCATGCAGAAATAATCATTTTTAAGTTACATCAAATACTGTCATGTATCACATTGCAATTACACTATGAAGATGTGGCTGAGTTATGTGGGGTATAAGTAGGAAAAGGGCTATGGCTAAATAAAGAATGATACTGTGGGGCTATTCAAAAAACAACATACTAGGGTCCTTGTTTTGTCATTATCTAAGTATTTGAAAATGTCCTCTATAACCTGGCTTAGTTTCCTCACACAATTAGCTCTGACAAAGAGAAAAGTAGACACCGACAGCTGGAAGATGCTCTGACACTATCATTTATGCCTTAGTGTTGCTAGGAGCTGGCTCGGCATTCACAGCCAGGCCATGGTGTTCTATTCTACTGCTTGACAAAAACAACTTAAAAGTACATTCACATCAGAAAGGGTACTGTGATTACAAAGGAATAAGACAAAAACAAGACTCCTCCATAATTATACCTGAGCACAGAATAAGCCAAGAACAATGCCCGAAACTAAGAGGTGACCAAATGCACTGTCTATTCTGGCTAATATGTGCAACTGCTGCTCCTAGCCTCTATTTGCTCCTCTTAACTTGTAGGTTAAGAATGATTAAGGTATTAGATCATACCTGCTTTATCGGCATTATTGAATCCAGGGCAGACCTCAATTCTTTAAAACCTCCCTAAAATCTCCAATTTTAAAGCAAAAACTCTTGCAGTTACATGGTTTGGGTCTGCATTCTTGTCCAAAACTCATATCAAACTGTAATATCCCCAGTGCTACAGGCGGGACCTGGTGGGAAGTCATTGAATTATGGGGCCAGATTTCCCCTTTGGTGCCATTCTCCCGATAGTGAGTGAGTTATGATGAGATCCAGTTGTTTAAAAGTATGTAGCAGCTCCCCTCTCTCTTACTCTTGTTCTGGCCATGTGAAGACCTGCTTGGTTTTCTTTGCCTTCCACCATGTTTGTAAGTGTTCTGAGGCCTCTCCAGTCATGCCTGCCATACAGCCTGTGGAACTGTGAGCCAATTAAACCACTTTTCTTCATAAATTACCCGGTCTCAGGTATTTATTTATAGCAATGCAAAAATGAACCAATACATGCAGTAATAGCTTTTTATACCATCTTAATAAAATACCCTAAAATTTTCCATGGTGTGCAGACTTCCTCATTGCAAGTAAATGAGCCCAACTTTGTGTGACTACCAGTGTGTTCCTGGTAAGTTTTGTCTGGAGGGCATTGACAGTTCCATAAGTGAGGTAAAATTCTTTGATCACCATTGTATCTCCAGCATCTTGGCAGTCTCTTGGAACACAGTTACTATCTCACAAATACCTGTTATAATTAACTAATAAACATATGTGTTACTAATTTTATATAACGACTATAAAAATATAGAATTGATTTTTATAAGAAGCTCTGCAAGAGATGAGAGATCATAATTTTTAAGTTTCCAGTGAACTAGCTGATATTTGGAAGTGTATTCTCCAATACTGCATATTCTGAAAGATGTATAAATTCATAATATCCAGGCATAAAAGAAATAGAACTCTTTAAAATGCCAGCTACAAAATATGAGTTATTGGCGAATTAAATCTTTATTAAAAATAAATTTTATTTATAATAAATATTTAATAAATATTTAATCCACCAATACCTCAGACTTCATTATAGTATAGCTTAGAGAAAAATGCCCGTTATTTCACAAAATATGAATGTCTGGAATTCAGTTTCACTGATTCCTCCAGATCATAGTCAGCATTAAGAATAAAATCAAAGCAAAACAAAACAAAGGAATTTAAAAGAAAACAAACTACAATTACCAAAATGTATTTCTCTTTAGTAAAGATATGGATGCAAATGCAAAATTAATTATGTACTACCAATGATAAATGAGGATTCCCTTTTTTTAAAAAAGCTATATAATTTACTCTAATTAAGTGATATATTCCATATCAATATGATCTGGCTAATACTGTCAGTCAATTTGTAACTGTATTTTATTTTCTTAGTAGTGTCTTTCTGGCAGTACTTCTCATACTACTTGTGTACTATCCACTTAAGTTTCGAACATAGCAGTATCAATCTCATTCTGGTTTTATTATCACATCTTATCATATAAGAAAACCAATAAAGTTTATTATATACTGAATATGAAAGGGAAATGCTAATGATCAAGCTTTTATGTATTCGACCATTTCGTGTTAACTATAATTTATGAGTATTTTATGTGAAAGTGTGTGGAAACTGAATATTAAGTCAGCTGTGTAATCATTTATGTATTATGGCTGCTGAAAAAGTACCAATTTTTAAATTTTTGCTATGTTTGGAGTTCAAAATAATATACAGACCAGTATCACAAGCATATTAGTGACTAGATAACACATTTTTATTTACATCAGCTACCTTTTTGCTAGCTTTTCAAAATATTTGCTGATATTCTGAATAATTTTTTTCTACCTTAAAGAAAGTTTAGGAGAATATTTGTGGCTTTAGCAGCTTTACCTTACTTTCTTTCAATGCATAGTTGGTGTTTATTATCTTTTGCACAATGGCACATAAAATCTCTGAATTGGCCAGTATGTAAGCTATTATATAGTCTGTAAGTTGAACGTAACTGCATTGGTTGTTCAGTTTTTAAATCTATTAACGCAGTTCTATTTAAATTATGCAAAGAGAAGTATGTTATCAAACTAAACATTTGAATAACTTAAGAAGAAAAATTATGTGGAGTATAAAGATATATAGATGTTTACTAATATGCTATAATAAAAAATGAGCAAAATATTGGTCATTATGTTTAACCTTGGTTTTACTTGGCATCACAAGTAGAAATATATTCACCAATACAAAGTCCTGGAACACAGCCAATGCAACAGTGGTGAAGTTATTCTTTGCTACCGTGCAGCTCCACTGGACTAAACAAGAATAAAAAATGGATGACAGCAGCACACCTGGCCAGCTGTTGTATGGCGAGCTAAACTGGGGAGATCTCAAATAGGGCAGGCTGAAGGAACATGCGGCAGACACATTGAAGAACAATTGCAAGTAATGAAGCATGGCTGCAGAAGACTTGGAAATAATATCAGGGGACAGACTGACCCAATGTGGAGCAATTGGAGCAGCAAAGGTGTGCAGCCAGGTGAAGCTGCAGCATTTCAGCTTGCAACAGCTTTTGTAAAGAGCAGTCACTCTCCCAATCCAAGAGCCCCATCCACTTGTATTATCTGAGGAGAAACATGGCAAATTTCTTACCATACTTTTTAGTACTAAAATTTTTAAAATATATTTTTATGGAAAATAGTTAGTGCTATTTTCAAATAGTGTCAAGTTTCCAAAAGTTCTTGCATAATAACTAGTACCATACACAAATTAAACACACAGTATGTTTGGACGCAGGTGTGTCCATACAGAAAATAATCGTGTTAGGGAACTTTCACATATCTGTTTGCCTTCACAGCTTTCCTGGAAGATCAGTTAATCCATGGCTGTCAGGATATAGTGAAGTAGTTAAAAGCAGTTTTAGGAGTCAAGCCAGCCAACAGTTAAAATCATGTCTAAAACAATTAAAACAATTTTAGCCCTGGGCAAGTTACAAACCTCTCTTACCTGCCATTAAAGAGGCAGGTAAAGAGGCACTCATAGGGCTATTGAAAGTATAACGTTCAGAAAACGATGAGCACTGTGCCTGACTACATACTTATTACCAGGGAACCTATTTTTTTTTCTAAATAGTTCATATAAAATAAACAAGAATTCAATAGCTCTAATACACAATATTGGCTTTTCAAGGAAATGTATAGAATCTGTGCAAAATGAAGTATGGGTTCTATTCAACATTACAGTACCTTTTTACGTGAAAAGAAACTAAATGATAATGAAAAATATTAGTTTCTGAAGGAATATTTTAAAAAGTGGATAAAATTTATGTATGAATTATATTTGAAACAGACTTCAATTGAACTCTATGTGGTCTTTGTATTTTCCATCTTTATCTATCTGATTACCACTATAGTGCATGAGAGAATGGCTTAATAGCTAAGTGGTTATAGAATGGATTAAAATATCAAAAGATGTGTTGTGATATAAGAAGAATAACTTTTTTTGGCCCCAGATAATTAAAGAAAACTTAGCTTTATTTTTAAATTATATATCTGAAGCCCAGTACTACTTAAAATAATCAAATTATTCCCACTTTTTCCTTTAATTTGGGTGGAATACCACTATAGAATTTTGTTATCATTTATCTCTTTCAGCAATTTTCTTTATGTGCTTGAAAGATCCATCTTTGATCTGACCAAATTATTTTCAATTTTATACCTTTGTATTTGCATTATTAAAATATCTAATAACTTTATTTCATATTTATCATTTAGATATTATGTAACATAATTTATAATTTTTAAAATTAATGTCTATGGTTCTTTAGCTGCTATTTATAAACTTACATAATTTTTATATAAATACACCAAAATTTAAAACCTGATTCAAGTATATGATTAGAATAATGATCTATTCCTGCTATACAGTAACTTTTTATAGAGATATATTTTGAATTGTACCTTATATATTGTATATATATATATATTGTATACAATATATTGTATATATATATTGTATACAATATATATATATACAATATATTGTATATATATAAAAAATATATATATATACAATATATTGTGTGTATATATATATATATATATTGTACCTTGTATAACACACCTTCCATCTGATGTTTAGAAACTATGATAAATTTGATCATGGAGATTAAATAATTCACTTTAAATTTTTCTTAGGTTCGTTTTGTGTGTTCTAATTTGCCATGTTAAACTGTGTGCTCATTGCAAATAAAGGCTTTCAATCTTTGACTACGTGATTTCCACTTTTCTTACAAGTGGTTCCTGATGCCCTTGGATAGACAGAAAGATCAAGTTCAAGGGCTGTTATTGAAGATGTCAGTTATCTGGAGACTGGTAGCCCACAGAAAAATTTTAAGCAATCAGGTTGAAAGTAAATGTAATGATTGGAAGAAATGTTTAATCCAAACAAAGTCTCTCCTATCTTTTCCACTAATATGGCTAAGCTTTATTTAAAGATATTTACTGAATTTGCCATAACTACCTCATTAACAAAATTTTTCTACAGTTTGGTTGACCTTACTGTCAAAACATTTGCCATATATCTAAGATAAATATAACTTTCTCAACTTAAGTCCAGCATGTTTAGTTTAACATTAACATCTAATGTTAATATTTCTCCTAAATTTTACCAGATTCTTATAATGTCACCAGAAACTTTAATCAACTAATCATATATTATTTCTGAGTTAATTTTCTGATTTTTAAAAATAAAAAATCTTCATAGTTTTGTGATTTTATATCCATCTTTTAATTGGTTTCTATTTTACTGAATTCAACTTTTCAATGGCTTATAATGATTCAAAATTCACAATAGGTGTGTCTTTCAAAGAGCTTAGTGCTTATTATAAAAATCATCCTATAGGTCTCTACTACTTTCCAGTGAAGAAAATAAAACTTTTAAAGCACAGAGCCATGTAGAAACATAAGTTAAAATTTGAATTCCAAACTACTTAAAGAAAAGTTTTTCAAGGCTTCATAGATTTCTTAGGGTTGCACTTTCATTTACCAATCTTGATATTCTATAAAATTTACTTTATCTATTGAAATAAAGCATTTTTTCTGAATATTTGAGTTAATTGCTGTCTTTCATATTTCAATATTATATAATTTTTAGGCATTATATTTTAATATCACTGATGACTACATTTCAGATTCAAAGTGTCTAGAAAACAGGTCCTTATAATTTCTTCTAGGCAATTTAGGATGCCGGTGCACCCTGACAGCTACTTAAGCAAGATGATTAAACAGGGTTGGGAGAAAACAATATTCATAGTTATTTTGGAATGTTGCTGAAAAGTAGATTATACACATTTGGTAACCAAATTATATTAGTTTATTTTCTAGGATACATATATTCAAATAATTTTGTTTATCTGTGTCAAGACATTATCAGCCTTTTTGGTTTTTCTTTAAGATGGAGTTTCGATCTTGACACCCAGGAGTGAAATGGTGCAATCTTGGCTCACAGCAATCTCTGCCTCTGGGGTACAAGGATTCTCCTGCCTCAGCTTCCTGAGTAGCTGGGATTACAGGTGTGCGCCATGATGACTGGCTAATTTTTTGTTTTAGTAGAGGGGCGGTTTCACCATGTTGGCCATGCTGGTCTTGACTCCTGACCTCAAGTGATCCGCCTGCTTCGGCCCCCAAAAGTGCTGGGATTACAGACATGAGCCACCATATCCAGTCTATTCTGTCTTTTTAACAGAGTTAATATATGACTTTTAATTTCTTTCTAATAATAAAATAAAATGTAAAATTTTTAATAACAGCCAGGAATTTTAGGTCTGTGTCCACCTTAAGAAATTCCTTTGGTTGTTCTTCATAATAAAAATTCTCAATTATTCTGCCCCTAAATCATTTCAGCATCTGCTAACATCTATAAGATAACTGAAGGCTGGAAGCAGTGGCTCATGCCTGTAATCCCAGCACTTTGAGAGGTGGAGGCAGGTGGATCACGAGGTCAGAAGATGAAGATCATCCTGGCTAACATGGTGAAACGTTGCCTCTATTAAAAATACAAAAATTAAGCCAGGCATGATAGCACATGCCTGTAGTCCCAGCAACTCGGGAGGCTGAGGCATGAGAATCACTTAAACCCGAGATGGGGAGGTTGAAGTTAGCCAAGATCATGTCACTGCATTTTGGCCGTGGCAACAGAGCAAGATTCCATCTCAAAAACAAAAACAAAAACAAAAACAAAAAACAAACATACAAAAAACTGGAGTTGGGGGAGTAGGAAAGGGGGGAAAGGAATGAAAAAAATCCAAAGAAATACAAATTGCCAAAATACCATAAACATTTAGTAATTCTTCTTTAAATGAGAAATAATTGTTAAAATGTTGTTTGAAATTGAATTTTAATGATACCAGTCTTATCCACTGAATTCTTATTTTTATTGCCACTTAAACTCCTTCTACTACCATAATTCTAAGCATTTTGGAGATATTACCTTGCTTTTAGTTCCTTGTCTACAATCCACATTGTTAACCAATTGCTCCTAAATATCCATCTCCAACTTTGGCTGATTTCCTGAGTAATATTCTTTAGCTTTCAATGGTCTACTACAATTTTACATAAATGCCTTATTCAATATTAATCTGAAAAATATTTTTTGAGAATATAGAACAGGTGAAGTTTGGAGCACTGGAGATAGGTTGACATTTAATAGAAAATAATCCTATCTTTTTGAAGAAAATATTCTACTGAAGGAGGAACTTAAATATATTTAGCAAGTAATTGATATCATATAATACAAAACAAAAAATATTATTTATTTAAATCAAGATGGATAAGAGAGACAGGAAGCTTCAGAGCATTGTGGTAAGCCTTACTGAGGATTTCACATTTGATCAAAAACAAAAAAAGGTGGGCAAGAAGCCTGTGCAGAGAGAATGTTCCAGGCACAGGTAACACCCAGTGCAAAGGGCCTGTTGCATGAGTATTCCTGGCATAATTAAAGAACAGCAAAAAAGTCCAGGGGAGTAGTAGAAGAGGAGATGGATAAAAGAAGATCATAACATATAAATCTTTAGAAGCTATTGTAAAAAAAAACCAAATAGCATTACTGTTAAAGAAAATGATGGTACCATTAGGGAGTTCTGAGAAAAGCAATGCAATCATCTACTTCATGTCTTAAGACAATCTCTCCAATGCCTTTATTAATTTTTTAAAATATACAAACACCCAGAAATTAAACTAGAGTGGGTTAGACCAAGGTGGTAGCACTGGTGTGACAGTGGGAAGTGGTTAGATTCTGAAGTAATTCAATCATTGCACCAGTACAAAAGAGAATACACAGATTATTTCATGGTTTTTTCGCTGGAAAAACTGAAGGATGCAGTTGACATGAACTGAAATGGAGATGACTATAGGAGGAAAAGATGTGATGAGGAAACCAGGAGTGTGGGCACTTTAATTTTAAATGTCCAAATGTAATGAATCTCTGGTTATCCTGCTATTTTTTCGTTCCCTATCTTGATTTACTTTTGCCATCAACATCTGCCAATGCTATTTAATGTTTCTTTTTTACATCGCCTGTATAATTGCCTACTGTTATTGCCATTGCTTAGACAAGTCATATCATTCTATAATAAGCCTTTTATTCGTGACGATTTCCAGCATACAAAATTAACCACTATGTATGTGTTGTGGGATCTTTGGGGTGTCACTTTGCCAGTCAGAAATTTTCTGGCTTGGGACATCTTCTGCCTGAATATTGCTTGTGCCCACTGCGCTTGTTCCACCCACTTAGCCCTGAAAGCTGCACTTGGCTTCTGCTACTGGCCCAGATTTCACACCTGCCAAGGGCAAGCCAGGCACAGTGTGGTGAGGGGTGTGTAGGCAAGCAAGCCTGGGGATTGTCCACTGTGCACAGCCAGGTGCTCCAGTTGTTGTGGGGGGGCAGGCAGTTCAAGGCACTGGCACAGGTTTGGGCTCTGTGCAAAGCTGTGTCCGGACCAAATGTACCACACATGGCTTCTGCTGCAGGCACCCACGTTTGGAAAAGAAAAATGGCCGGGCGCGGTGGCTCAAGCCTGTAATCCCAGCACTTTGGGAGGCCGAGGCGGGTGGATCACGAGGTCAAGAGATCGAGACCATCCTGGTCAACATGGTGAAACCCCGTCTCTACTAAAAATACAAAAAATTAGCTGGGCATGGTGGTGTGTGCCTGTAATCCCAGCTACTCAGGAGGCTGAGGCAGGAGAATTGCCTTAACCCAGGAGGCGGAGGTTGTGGTGAGCCGAGATCGCACCATTGCACTCCACCCTGGGTAACAAGAGCGAAACTCCGTCTCAAAAAAAAAAAAAAAAAAGAAAGAAAGAAAGAAAAATGCACTGGCACTTGGTGAAGCCAGGAACTGCAAAGCCCGAAGGAGGGTGACAGAGCCCTAGCTCAGGAAGCCCCTAGGTCTGGGTTCCCTGAAGAACTTCAGCTCTTCTCTACTTCTCATCATCCACAACATGGTGAGCTGGGAGATATGTTTCAGCCCTGTTTGTACTACAGCTCTCTCAATCTCACCATTGGGTGTGTCCTGAGTTCTTGTCCCATACACAGGAAGAATGAGGTACATAGACAACTGAAAGGGGAACAAGGCAGAGAAGGACTTCTTTGAGCCACAGAACGGCTCTCAGGAGACCCACAGTGGGTAGCTCCTTGCTGCAGGCAGGTGTCCTGACATCTATCTAGCTCTCATTGGAGAGAAGCCCTGCAGTGAGTAGTTTATTTTTGCAGGCAAGTCATCCCAACATCCGTGTGAGTCTGAATGAGTTTGGGGTTTCTAGGAGCTCAGAAGGGAGCAAGTATGTATGTGATGACTGGTCTATGGGCAGCCATGAGAGGGCTCAGAAAAAGCACTATAATTTCTCATTCTGGGAAATGCAGACTCCACCCAGAACTGGCAGCTCCACTGCCAGGCTTCAGGTTGTCGTTGGCTTGAAAGAGGGGTTTCACCTCAGAAGAGCCTCTATCCACCCAGGAACCTGTCTGCCTCCTGCCATCAAAATGCTGTCCATGGCGCCCGGGTGGTTCATGCTGAGAGGCATCTGCAGGCCAGGGCTGAGCTGCCCTCATCCCCCAGTGAACTTCCTCCTACACTCGTCAGTGCCCAAAGTCTAAAGGGGGCCGAGGTGGCAGGGGTCTGGCGCATCAGTGCCATTTAGAGCATGTGCACACCCAGCCAAGTTGCCATAGTACCTGGTCTTGGCCACAACATTACTCCACACCAGACTGGGCACTGGGAGTGGGGAAAGTCCAGACAGTGGGAGCAGGCACTTCCAAGCATAGTCAGGCAGAGACCTACCAAGCCCCTGAAAGCACAGGGATGCCAGGAATTGAAGCTACAACTGGACAGCTGCAGCTGCACCCAGGAGCATGAAGCACACAACCCTGGCCACACCTACCTTACTGCAGCTGGCATCTTTACAGCATCCACTCCAGATGGGCCACCACTGCCATCATATGTGTGCCTCAGCTTGGATCAACAAAATTTGACAGTTCTACTAGCTACATCTAGTCCCTTCTCCAGCATTCGCTTCCTTTTCCTTCCTTCTTTCTTTTTTAATTGGGGCATTTGTTTCTATATGTCTTTCAAAACAACTTTCTTAAACAACTATAATGCTATTATTGCATCTCAAGAATTAAGAATAATTACTTAATATTTTCTAATGCCTTCTCCATAATAAAAGTCCTGATTATTTTTTTAAAAGTTTCTTTAAAATAGTGTTCAAATGAGATCCGATCATTGTAATCATATGTTAATGAATTATCTTTTAATCCTGATGGAGTAAAGCTAGAATACTTTTATTTTTTTTGTTTTTTTACATTTTTCCTTCAAACAGGCAAAGCTTTGCTAAAGAAAAAACGTTAGATATTCTGAAAATTGTATCTCATTTTGGACTTAGCTGATTGTTTCTTGTTGGTGTTGATCAATTTATCCCTCCTTCCCCTGTACTATCTATTGACTTCCTGTTGAATGATAACTCAATATAGGGTTGATTATAGTCAAGTACAATTTGCATATGTATACGGGGTGGGTGAGCATGTTGTTTGCATGTGTGCTTGTGTAGAAATACTTCATAGGTGGTGCTGTTAAAAATAGTCTCTTAACTGTCTCTACTCTCTCTTTCTTTATATGGCTGGCAGAATTATCTATTTGGAAAATAGATCTTCTAAAATTGTTAATGCTTAAATAATAAAGCCTAAAGTTTTAAGCCAGCAATTCCACACCTTTCACAATGTGGCCATAAAGTCTGTGCTGTAGCAGCCTATGATCACTGACTGCTGGCTCCTCATCACTGTCAAACGCATAGTGAGTTTTCAGAATCACCAGAAAGGATATTTTGAAGGCACCTTGAATGGCATTGGTATACAAAAGAACTAAAAAAAAAAATAGTAGTTTTCTTTTTTTTAATACACTTTTACATGTTATTCCTTAAACTCAAAATGAAATGCCTGGCTTCTCACAAAAACCATCTTTTACATAGCCCTAAGGATATTTCACGTCACGTTCTCTGACTTCTTTTTTTCCCAACTCCACCCTTTCACCACAGCATGTAGAATGGAACTCTACTTTTCCAGTTCCATGGATTTGGCTTATGGTAACACATATTTTATTTTCTCTGGTTTCATGGTTATTTTCATAGTTTTTTCTCCCTAAATTTTTAATTTTTTAGGAAAATGTAATGTCTTACATATTTTTAATAGGATTGTATATTCTAGGCACTCAATATCATTTTTGGAAAATAAATGTATAAAGATATGCATCTTTTAAATTTGGATTCTTTTTTTTTTTTTGAGACAGAGTCTCCCTCCGTTGTCAGGAGTGCAGTGGTGCAATATTGGCTCACTGGCTCACTACAACCTTTGCCTCCTGGGTTCAAGTGATTCTCCTGCCTCAGCCTCCAGAGTAGCTGGAACTACAGGCGTGCACCACCAAGCCCAGCTAATATTTGTATTTTTGGTACAGACAGGTTTTCACCATGTTGGCCTGGATGGTCTTGATCTCTTGACCTCATGATCTGCCTGCCTCAGCCTCCCAAAGTGCTGGGATTACAGGAAAAGCAAAGTGAAAACTAAGAGCTATTACTGTGTGATTCATGAATTGGGCTACTTTATATTTCAAAGGCAATAGATAAGACATATGTAAAAGGCAATATTAGATTAGATCCTAAATAAAGGAGTAGAATGTAGTGACAAATGGTGCAAATTATTTCCTTAGTATTTTTTAAGAATTATTAATGTTTGTTCGTTCTTATATGAATGCTTTTCAAATGTAAACCTTTATTTTATCAAAATGAAAATTACTATAATACTTATCATTTACATAATTTAACTCTAATAGTTACTAGCAAAAATTGGTAATTCAGAAACTTTCTGATTTTTACTTTTAAGAGCTCCTGCCTTTTTTACAAGAATAAGCAGTAAACAATAATTACACATCTGCAATAAAATAGCTTTGATAACGTGCTTCATTGAATCAGAGATATCTATTCTTTGCTATTCAGGTTTTTAAGAGGAAAAGCCTAGATATGAAAATAACTTATCTTTGGTATTATTTCTTCCACTCCTGTCTTCTTTCGATCTAAAAAGCCTTCAGTAGCTATTATAATACTTTAGTTTTTACCGTAAATACTTGTCACTGTATCATTTTAAGTAAGAACAGCTCTCCATATGTGTAATAAAATTGCATTTTGTAACTCATGCTTAAAATAATACACATTAGACTTCACATGAGATAATCTAAAGAAATCAAAATTTGTGTGACCAAAGAAATGCTAACAAACCACTTCTGCTCAATTGTTGACAGCTAAACATGTTACTCATTTTCAATGCAATCAGCAGTCTATCATTTTTTCTATTTATTCCTACTATGAGACACACTAATTAAATTCCCCTTTGCCCGATTTCCTTTCATATACCACATGAATAGCAAGTAAAGTCAATTTGTAAACTTATTGTCCTTGACATACTGTAGAAGTGTTTCCAGCTGGAACTGATTATGTTTAATCTTCTATGTTACCCAGGTAAAAAATAATCCAAAAGATAACAATAAATAATTGCAGCTCTAATTTTATTTAAATTTGTTCTGCTACTGTTTTGGAACAATGCAGATAAATAGCAAAAGATCTTTCACATTGTCCAAAGAATGTTTCCACAGCCATAATTATTTTCTTGCATGAGATCATGTGCCCTCTGCAGCAGGTGACAGATAAATGATTTTAAGATACAAGAAAACCGAACTGAAGCACTCATTATTCTTTGAGGAAATGGAATCAGGACTAGAATGTGCAAATCTTATACTCGATCTTCCTGAGTAAGGCAATAGCACAGACATTTTAGAAGGTATGATTTTATGTATATCTTAAAATCATTTGGCCTTTCTCCTACAAAGTATACTCTAAAAAATGTGATACTTGCAGTCTTATTGTAGAAATTATTGTCAACAAGAATAAAAGATTGGTTTATAAATATGACAGAATCTTTTCAAATTATACTTTGGAAAACTGTGACTATATATATCTATAACATAAATACAATTAAAATAATACATAAATATATATAAGATACATTATATATATATATATATATATATGTTTACATACCACATATACTTTGTAATTTATATGTATTTTAAATACCTGAGTAACAAAGCTACTTTATAAGTGCCAAATTTTATAAACCGAAGTTCTTATTTTTAAAGGTAAATGAGCTAGACAATGCCATTTACATGATATTTAAACTTTTAGACAAAAGTACTGAGTATCTAAGTATCGAATTGCCTTTATTAAGATGGAACAAAGCGTGCTATGAACTTGTGAATTTTAAAGAAAGAAATTTTAAAGAAAGAAAAACCTATCTTTCTTTTACAGCAAAATCTTTAAATGAAAACACAACTCTTACATATCCTATATGATGTTATTTTGATATATTCACATTATAATTGTCATTCCATAAGAAATATATTAATGTACAAAATGCTGTCTTTCAATCTCTAACTATTGAAGGCTTATAAACTTTAATCTGTAAATAATTTATTTTTAAAAATAAAGTTATATTACTTTTGTTTTTTTATAAAAACATCAAATGTTGCATGTTATATTAAAACATTTTTATTATAATCTGTATTTTATTATATAGAAAATTCCTCTTATAAAAATTTAATCACATCTGTTTTATTTGACTAATTTTTATTTCATAGAAAACTGCATACAATATAAAGGACAAAACGATACTGTGTGAAAAAATATGTCAAAAATATTTTAGCATTTTATCAAATACAACAAAAAGACAAACTTTTCAGTGTAAAATACAAAATTAATCAAATTATTTATATCAAAGTTTTAATATACTAACACTACAATGGTTCTATAAAAATTTAAAAAGCTTTTGCACAGCAAAAGAAATAATTAACAGAGAAAACAGACAACCTACAGAATCGGAGAAAATATTTGCAAACTAAGTATCTAATCAAGGGCTAGTATCTAGAATTTACAAAGAACTCAAATAACTCATGAAGAAGGAAACAACCCCATTAAAAAGTGGGTAAAGGATACGAACAGGCTTTTTTTTAAAGAAGACTTAGAAGCCAACAAACATGAAAAAATGCAAATTAAAACTACAATGTGATACAATCTTATACCAGCCAAAATGGCTATTACGAAAATTCAGAACAACCGATGTTGATGAGAATGCACAGAAAAGGGAAAGCTTATACACTATTGATAGAAATGTAACTTAGTATATCCTCATAAAAACCAGAATGGAGATTTTTCAAGGAACTAAAAATAGAACTACTAACAATCCCACTGCTGTGTGTATACTCAAAGGGAAATAAATCATCATATAAGAAAAATCTGCATGCATATGTTTATTGCAGCATGATTCTCCATAGCAAAGTTATGGAATCAGCCTAAGTGATCAACAAACAATTAGATAAAGATACTCGTGTGTGTGTGTGTGTGTGTGTGTGTGTGTGTGTGTGTGTGTGTGTTGAGAGTGGGGCAGGTGTATTTACCTAGCTGTCATCTATCTATGTCTCTCTCTCTATATATGGTTTTTTGTTTGTTTGTTTATCTATTTATTTCTACACACCATGGAATACTACTCAGCTATAAGAAGAATAAAATCATGTATTTCACAATGGAACTAAAAGCTGTTATCCTAAGTGAAATAACTCATAATCAGAGTGAAATACCACATAGTCTCACAGGTGGGATCTAAACAAACAGTACACATGGATGTTGGGAATTTGAGGGGATAAGGGGACCATACACATTGGAGACTACAATAGGTGGAAGGGTAGGAGATGGGTGACCATGGAAAAATTACCTATTTGGTACAATTCTTACTATCTGGGTTTTGTATACACTGAAAGCCCAGACTTAATTTCACTTGTACCCTCTAAATCTATTTAAAAATTAAAAATAATGAATAAAAAATAAAATAAAATACATGGATCATAGTGAATATATGAATTCAAATTCATCTCTACAGAAAATCTCATTTCATGTTTTGTTCTCTTAACCTTGCTTGATAAGTTTCTCAGTTTTTAATACTTTCTTGTAGAATCACAAACTGTGATACCTTACATTTCCATTTTACTTAGACATGCATAATAATCTCAGTGGTTCTTTACAAATTTGTGAAGGAGACAGATATGGTAGTGCTACACTAGTTAATAAATGTTTCTGCAAGACAGAATAAGTGGATTCATACAACAAAGATGTTGCATAGTTGAATGCATAAACAAGTTTCTCCAAGCCAGTAGCCAATCTGATTGTGGATTTCTTCCCCTTGGCACTTACGAGAAATCATTTATTAAAAAAACTCATTAAAATAGACTACTAATAATCCTACAACAGGAAAGATTGGTAAGAATTCAGAATTAAAGTTAAAAAATGAAACAAGATATTTGTAGGAGGAAATACAGTTGCTACATGCTCTAGTCTTTTTATATAACTGCTGATGGATATAATGAATTGACGTTTGATGGTTAAAAGTAACTTTGTATGTACAAGTATCTTGGGGATCTTTGGCACATCTTGAAGGTATTTTTCCTGGAGGTTATTTTCTTAGTAAGACTGAAGTAACACAATTTAACATAATAAATTATCTTTATTTTTCAACTACTATCAAGTGACACTTTCACTTGGACTCAAGGCCTTGCCCTGGACTTTGCCAGTATCTCTATCTTAATCCTTGAAATAACTTTCTTTAATATCCCAGGCTCCAATAAAGCTTCTTTTTCCCTTGCTGCAAGTATAACTAGTTTTAGGTCTCACTTTCTTTAGACCCTGGTATTTCTAACCAATTTTTCTGTGACTTCTGTGTTTCTATCCTTATCTCTTCAATCTGGAAGTCAGAATTCCCTCACTTTTATCATTTTCTTCTTAGACACTTGAAAGTCTCTGCCCTGTTTTCTGTAAGCTTATATACTGTTTTCTGTATAACTCTGCCCTGTTTACAATATAACTCCACCAGTCCTTCATCTGTCAATAAATTTCTGATTCTGCAACTGAGTTTCTGAGTGTTAATGAAGAAAATCAGTCAGCTGTATAGATTGGGGATAATATGGCATACCTTATCTTCATCCTCAATAATGCCACCACATTATTCTGTTTTCATTATCTGTTTATTCTCCAATTCTTTCCTGCAGTAATTTCAAATTTTGCCAATGTCTTCAACCTCCTATATCTACATCTTCTTTTTGAGAACACTGACCTCTATTTCTCGTAAAAAACAGACATCAAGGTAATAATACCTTTTTGGTCCTATATGTCCCTGCCCCACATAAACATGTATTTGTATCCACTATTTTTACATTTTTCCCTCAATATCATTGGAAAAATGTTTCTGCTTTTACCCAAGGCACAGGTGGAATATGTAGCTACTTGTGGCCTGAATGTGTTTTGCTTCTTCATAGGAATTGCTCTCTCCCAATCTTTCCTTTATTTTGAAATCCTACTTTCCTCTCCTGTTTGCTCAGCAACTGTATGTGACCAAGATTCTTCTTTTACAGCCAATCAAGTTAAAATATTCACCCCGTAAGTCTATACTCAGTGCTTTGGTAGTATTACATTTCTATTTATACTTTAACATTTTTGCTACAAATTATATATAGCAAAAATCTGTAAAAAAACCAATAAACACACATTGACAATTTACCTAGCTTATGGAAAAATCACCAAGAAATATGTAGCATCCTATATGCTAGTACAAAATCATATCACTTTATATTTTCCAAGAAATAAAAACCATCTTGTACCTTATATGTTTTTATTGGATTTTATCATGTGTGTGTATGCATATGTGTATATATATATATATATATATATATATATATATACACACACACACACACACACATACATGGTTATATATATCTGTTGTATTTTACATAAATCATTCTATATAATGTGCCTTGTTACATAATTTGATTTTTTTCAAATTGTTACTTTGTGATCTTTCAATATCAATATGTGTTGCTTTATTTTATTTATTTTCACAACTGTATAATATTCATTTTATGAAAATGCCCTAAGGTGCAGTGGCTCATGCCTGTAACCAACACTTTGGGAGACTGAGGCAGGTGGATCACCTGAGGTCAGGAGTTCAAGACCAGAATGACCAACATGGTGAAACCCCGTCTCTACTAAAAATGTAAAAATTTAGCCAAGTATAGTGGTGGGTACCTCTAATTGCAGCTACTAAGGAGGCTGAAACAGGACAATTGCTTGAAACTGGGAGGTTGAGGTGGCAGTGTGTCGAGATCATACCATTGCACTCCATCCTGGGCAACAAGAGTGAAACTCCATCTCAGAAAGAAAGAAAAGAAAAGAAACAAAAGGAAAAAGAAAAAGAAAAGAAAAGAGAAGGAAGGAAGGAAAGAAAATGCTCTAAGGTGTTTAGCCATTCAACCACTGTTTTTGAGAATGTTGCCTAATTCTAAATTGTTGTTACAATAAACAATGAAGAAACATATTCCTGCAGATGTATCCTGGTAACATTTCTAAGGCTTATATTATCTCTTTTTGTAGTAAATTTTAGTGGATATAATTTTAATTTTAATATGTTTCTAGTTATCACTGTTATAATGCATATTTTGGCTTTTGTCCTACTTAGAGAATTCTTCTTTGCTGAAAGTTGATTAAAATATTTTCCCATATTTTCTCCTAAATGTTTTAAAATTTTTGAAATGTTGAATTTCACATGTAAGCCCTTCATACAACAGCATTTATTTTATAAATGCTATAGATAGAATGTAAAATGTATTCATTGAAAAATAGATTCTATACTGATCTAAAATGCTAGTTATATGAAATGTCAGATTCTCAATTAAGGTCCTAGATACCCTTTGAAAATTTTATGTTAGTGTCAGCTAAGTATATGTACACAAACATACACACACATGGGTTATATGCTTTTTCTTATTTAACATTTTTTCTTTTTATATCTGATATTATGATCTTTTGTTATCATATTATTGTACTAATGTGAATCTCTTAATATTATTTAAAACATTCTGTATTCAATACAATAAAAATGTTCAGTTTATCTTTATAAATATAGAAGTTTTGAATATTAATTTGATATGTTAGGTATAATTTATGTTCTGAATTTTTAGTAAAAATATTTGGAATTATCTCTGAATTTGTAAAACTACCACTAAAGCTTGATAGCCATTCAGGCACTGATAATATTAAATATGTTACAATGTATAAAATTGAAGTCATTAAGATTAAACTTTCTCCTTCCTTTTCTGAGGAACTTTGTTCTTCTAGATCTGCATTCTATCCTTGCATGGCATCATATATAGTTCATGTACTCATATTTTCTTATTAACTTATCCACTCATATCTGTAACCATGAACTGTTTTTTGAGCTTATGAAATTCAACTTACAATTTTAGATGTAACTTTGATGTCTACTATACATATCAACTTCCTTCTTATATTCCTTCCTACCCACATAGCCACCTCAATCCACTTTTCTTTGTGGCTTCCACAGCTCTATTTATGGAATTATTATCCACATAGTTACTTAAGTGCTAATGTTAGGACATATTGTTAATTGTGTTTTTCTTTTTAGCCCCATAGTTAATCCAAAAATAGTTCACATCTACCTACAACCAATACCTTCCTATAACTAAGTCTGGCTTGAAAATAAAACTTAAGTGATCACACTTTCTCTGTTCTTCTACCATTCATACTCAAGTCATGTTCAGCTCTCAACAGGACTGCTGCAATAACTTACTGATTTCCTTTATCCTTAATTAAATCCTTGCCCAACAAAATTTATTTTTCATGAAGGATCTAGAAATATCATGTTAATTCTCTGGTTAAAATATTTCAGTTGTCTTATATTACACTTAGTATGAAATCTAAACACTGTCTTAGAGTCAGACTATGCTTACCTTCCATAAATCCCTACCCATTTCAGATCCTCTTTAGCTAATTATACTAAAGACAAATCCATCTGTCATTTTTTTCTTGAATGATCTGTTTTTTCTTACCTCTGGACTTTTACAATTTTTTCTTTCTGCTTTAAATGCTCTACAACGTAATATTTATATTCTGCTTTACATTCTACCTTCTGTTCTCTGCTAAACTGGCTTTGCAATTTGGCTCCTGTGTTCACACTTTTTGACATTATTCCCTCCCACAGTCATTTCCTTCACATAAATCTGTTCTTTTTATGTATAGTAGTTAACAGTATTGAAAATTATATTATTTGTTTGTTTACTTATTAGTTATCTATCTTGTTTCAAGTGTCTTATGACCATTAACTTTCAAAATGTCTGGCATCAGGCACTATTGAACAAAATAGGTTGTCCACAGATACTTTTTGAATCATTGAATACATGAAAAGTATACAATATCCATAAGCACTCCTACAATTTTTAAAGAATTATTTACCTTTGCATCATTATGTTGCTTGGTTTTCCCAAATCTATATGGTAGGTTTTGCTTTGAATAAGTAAACTGGCTTAAATGGCCATAAACTGATGAAGTGAAGAAACACAAGAAGTAATGATTCAGAATGCAGCAATAATATATTAAATAGAATAACTAGTGATCTAAAATATATAACACTTTAATTTGATGAAAATTATGGGATAAATGGATTTGAAAACTTTATATTACTTTTAGAAAATACCTATTAAACCTCGGAAGTACAAATATATGTACACAGAATGATATGTTATTGTAGTGATGATGCACATATAGTTATTAAGTATTTTTTTGACCCAACAACTTTATGAAAGTCAGTGCAATGAGATATTTCTTCATTATATATATATATTTTTACATATAATGCCCAAATGGAAGTAAAGTGCAGTAGCTCATCCTAATAAAGTAGCAAATATGGATTGGATAATATGGATTTTGAACATTCTGTAAAGTGGTGTTGAGAGACTACAAATTATTTCAAAGGAAGTTGTCACTACATTTAGTTTCTGAAGACTGTGTGAATAGTATACACAGACTTAGAAAAATTTGCTATTTTTCTAAGCCTGCCTCCTATCCAATTTTAGTTAGGAACAGCCATTTTCTTTCTTTCTTTTTTTTTTTTTTGAGACAGAGTTTTGCTCTTGTTACCCAGGCTGGAGTGCAATGGCACGATCTCGGCTCACCACAACCTCCGCCTCCTGGGTTCAGGCAATTCTCCTGCCTCAGCCTCCTGAGTAGAGTAGCTGGGATTACAGGCATGCGCCACCATGCCCAGCTAACTTTTTATATTTTTAGTAGAGATGGGGTTTCACCATGTTGACCAGGATGGTCTCGATCTCATGATCCACCCGCCTCGGCCTCCCAAAGTGCTGGGATTACAGGCATGAGCCACCGCGCCAGGCCCGGAACAGCCATTTTTAATGACAGGTGCATGGTCCTAATTCAAATGGTAACATAACAATCCTTGTTGTGAGCAAGTGTTTGATATCAGAATAAAACAGATGTAATATTTATATCACTGATTAAGGTTGTTGAATACAATTTAGGATGAGATACGGTTCTGGGTCCTAATGTTTACTATAGAATCACCAAAAAATAGAAACATTCTTGTAGCCCATTATTTAGAGTAAGTCATATTTTTTATGAAGGGTAAGATACATAAACATTGATTATTATTGAGTAGAACTTGGTATTATTTCTATTTTTATTCAATTTAGAAAGGTAGGAGAATCTATGCCTTAGCAGAATGATTTAGAGACACAAAGGAAAACTATTATTTTGTTACATTTTACTGATTTTCTAGAGAAGCTGGTGTGAAGTGCGGAATTCATATAATTCAGTAGCCCCATTAATATGAAAGGTCAATAATACTAATGGCTTTCCTCATGATATCATATAGATTATAAACTGAGTGAGGATAAAATGTGTCGCATGCATACCATAAATATATCTTTTGAAAATCTTTATCTGTAAGACTTTAAGGAAGATATCGTTGAAGAGTTACAGCTCGTGAATTATGTATATTGTCATTATGGTTCTTGAAAATGTTGACTTTAAACAACTGTGCATTAATTAGAAGATACTAATATTTTCTTGAAATATGTGCAAATTTTTCAAGTTTTTCAAAATTTGTACAGAAACTCTCTTTGACTCTATCATGACAGTGAATTTATATGTATTAGAGAAGAAGTAATGGCAAAAGTTATTTACAATCATCAGAAATATATTAGATTTAAGTGATTATCATACCAAGTTTAGTTGAACTTTGGAGAATTGTCTAGAGTGGTCTAATGTGTGCTAATTTGAAGAGAGATTATTTGAGTATTTTATTATAAAAGACTGTGAATATTCTTAAGTCAATAAATTTTTCTTTCAGTAAAAAAAAATAGTACTTAACAATAATTACTGATATAAGAAATTATTTACATGTCAAGAAGGCTGTTGGAAAAAAACCATCTGGAATATATGCTTATTGAGATTGTTTGTCCTTCAAAGGAGTTTACACTAGAAAAGAAAAAAAAGAAAAGCTTGGCGATTTCAGGAATCTTTAATAAGTGCTTTCTTCAGAAAATAGGCAACAAAATTTTACTGAAGTTGTTACCTGTTGATACAGGGGCACACTGCTAACTTTGGGTGAGATTCATTTCAAAATCTCTTAATGTCATAATCAAATACATTTATGTTGATAAATTACCATGATTTTCATATGTGACTGGCAGTCCTTTTTGGTGTTATACCTTACATGCCATGTATTCTAAATGTCAATATGGGTGTTCATATAGCCAGAAATTGGTATGTGTGATTTAGTAGAAGATAAAGTAGAGATAAAAATATAAAGTGTAAGATAAGAACTTTTGGTAAGAAAATTATAAACTTTCTCCTTTTTCAATAATTTAAGCCTTTATGTTAGATTCATGGGTACATATGCAAGTTTATTATGTGGATATACTGCATAAAGCTAAGATTTGGGATGTGAATGATCTCGGTACCAAGGTAGTGAACACAGTGCTCCATAGTTAGTTTGAATTTTTAATAATAAAGGTCATTCTGACTAGTGTGAGATAATATGTCATTGTAGTTTTAATTTTCATTTCCCTGATGATTAATGATGTGGAACTTTTTTTTATGTGTTTGTTTTCCACTTGTATATCTTATTTCAAAAAGTGTCTGTTTATGTTTTTGCACACTTTTTAATGGAGCTGTTTTTGCTTTTTGAATTCACTTCCTTGGAAACTCTGGATATTAGACCTTTGTTCAATGCATAGTTTGCAAATATTTTCTCCTATTCTGTAAGTTGTGTTTTCTCTGTTCACAGTTTCTTCTGCTGAGCAGAAGCCTCTTTAGTTTATTTATGTCTCACTTGCCAATTTTTGTTTCTATTGCCATTGCTTTTGAGGACTTAGTCATAAATTCTTCCCCTGTGCCAATGTCCAGAATAGTGTTTCCTAGGTTTTCTTCTAGGATACTTAAGAGTTTGAGGTCTTAAATTAACATTTTTAACAAGTATTGAGTTAACATTTGTGTATGGTGAAAGGTAGGGATCCAGTTTTATTCTTCTGTATATGCTAGCCAACTATCCCAGCAGCATTTATTGAATAGGGAGTTCTTTCCCATTGCTTATTTTTGTCAACTTTGTCAAAGATCAGATGATTGTAGGTGTGTGTCTTTATTTCTAGATTCTCTATTCTGTTCCACTGGTCTATGTTTGCTTTTGTACCAGTTCCATGATATTTTGTTTACTGTAGCATTCTAGTATATTTTGAATTTGGGTAATATAATACCTTCAGTATCGTTCTTTCTGCTTAGGGTTGCTTTGGCTATTCAGGCTCTTTTTGGTGCCATATGAATTTTAGCATTTTTTTTCCTAATTCTATGTAAAAAATGTAAAAAATGACATTGGTAGTTTGATAGAAATAGCATTAAATTTGTAGATTACTTTGGCATTGTGGCCATTTTGATGATATTAATTCTTCCAATTGATGAGCATTGAATGTTTTTCCATTTGTTTGTGTCATCTATGATTTCTCTCTTCAGTGTTTTGTAGCTCTCCTTGTGGACATCTTTCGGCTCCTTGGTTAATGTGTTTCTAGGTATTTTATTGTTTTGTCACCATTAATGGGATTTTGTTCTTGATTTGGCTTTCAGTGTGAATGTTATCAGTGTATAGAAATGCTACTGATTTCCATACATTGATTTTATATCCTGAAACTTTACTGAAGTCATGTATCATCAGTTCTAGGAGCCTTTTGGCATTGTTGTTAGGGTTTTCTATTTATAGAATCATATCATCAGCAAAGAATTTATTTCTTTCTCTTGCCTGATTGCTCTGGCTAGGACTTCCAGTTTCATGTTGAAGAAGAGTGGTGAGAGTGAACATCCCTGTCTTATTCTCATTCTCAAAATGCATGCTTCCAGCTTTTGCTTATTCAGTATGATGTTGGCTCTTGGTTTGTCACAGATGGCTCTGTAAACTTTTTCTTATGGAAAAGTTTTGAAGAAAAATTTAGAGAGTGTATAAGAAAGCTAGTTTCAGGCCCAGTTAGCAAATTAACATCAGCAGCTAAATTTTCAAGTTTTAAAAACTTATGCATATAAGCACACACACATCACATGAGCACACATACATACACAAAGGGAAGAAGAAATAAAATGGGAGAACTTCAGTTATACTTAGAATAAATAAAATACCTTAGTTTAATTAAGATTTGAGGAAAGACAGTGAGCAAAATATACAATTAATCGTAGGCCTTATTTGTGTATTCCATTAATTGAAATATTTGATTCACAATGTTTAGCCTACATGTAATCATGTCTTAATCACTATATATAGATTGCAAAGATGATAAACAAAAAGGCAATGGCATATTGGTTATTAGTATATGAGGCTTATAGGTCTAAAACAGTGCTCAGGTATGAAAATGTATACATATATAGTTTTTTTTTCTCTAAGTAGTATCAATTATTTGAAGAGAAGCGTATTTTTTGTGTATACATAGTAGTTGTATATATTTATGGGGTACATAAGATATTTTGATATATACATACAACGTGTAATAATCACATCAGGATAAATGGGGTATTTTTACCTCAAGTATTTATTCTTTGTGTTACAAACAATCCAATTATATTCTTTATTTTAAAATGTACAATTAAATTATTATTGACTACAGTCATCATTCTTCAGAGAACTAAAACAAAAATTCTAAAATTCTTATGGAACCAAAAAAGACCCTGTATAGTCAAAGCAAGATGAGGCAAAGAACAAATCTGGAGGCATCACATTACCTGACTTCAAACTAAACTACAAGGCTATAATTACCAAAACATCATGATACTGCTATAAATATAGGAATGTATATCAACAGAAAAGAATAGAATCCAGAATTCAAGCCCAATACTTACAGCCAACTGCTTTTTGACAAAGCACACAAAAACATAAAGTGAGGAAAGGACACCTATTCAACAAATGGTGCTGGGAAAATTGGTAAGCCACATGTAGAACAATGAAACTGAATCCTCATATCTCACCTTATGTAATGATCTAATCAAGATGCATGAAAGATTAGGATGTAAGACCTGAAACCATAAAATTCTGGAAGGTAACATTGGTAAAACTCTTCTAGACATTGGCTTAGGCAAAGAGTTCATGACCAATAAACCAAAAGCAAATGCAATAAAAACATAGACAAATAGATGCAACCTAATTAAACTAAAATGCTGCACAGCAAAAGAAATAATCAGCAGAATAAATGGCCCACACAGTGGGAGAAACTATGCATCTGACAAAGGACTAATATCTAGAATCTACGAGAAACTCAAACAAATCAGCAAGAAAAAAAATCCAAGTAATCCCCAAAAAGTGGGCAAAGGACCTGAATAGACAATTGCCAAAAGATATACAAATCGCCAACACACACATGAAAAAATGCCCAACATTACTAATTATCAGGAAAACGCATATTAAAACCACCATGTGATACCACTTTACCCCTGTAAAAATGTCCACAATTAGAAAATCAAAGAATAATAGATGTTGACATGCAATACTTTTACATTGCTGATGAGAATGTAAACTAGCATAACCACAATAAAAACTGTATGGAGATTCCTTAAAGGGCTAAAAGTGGAATGGCCAGTTGATCCAGCAATGCCACTATTGGGTATCTACCCTGAGGAAAATATTAATAAGTCATTACATAAAGAAGGCACTTGCACACACAAGTTTATTCACAATAAACTTGTGAATAAACACAATAGCAGTACTATTCACAACTGCAAAAATACGGAACAAATCTAAACGCCCGTCAACCAACCAAAAAGTGGTCTATATATATAAATACAATGTGGTCTATATATATCACAGATTACTACTCAGCCATAAAAAGGAAGAAAATAATAGCATTGACAGCAACCTGGGTGGAGTTGGAGACAGTTATTCTAAGTGAAGTAACTCAGGAATGGAAAACCAAATATCAGATGTTTTCACTTATGAGTGGGAGCTAAGCTATGAGGATGCAATGGCCTAAGAATGACCTAATAAATTTTGAGAACTTGAGAGGAAGGATAGGACGTGGTTTAGTACATTGCACACTACTCAGGTAACAAATGCACCTAAATCTCAATATTCACCACTAAATAATTCATCCATGTAACCAAAAACCACCTGTTCCCCAAAAACGATTAAAATAAAATTTAAAAATGCTTCAATCTTGAATAAAAAAGAAATATCTGTTCATATATTTTGCTCATTTTTTTTTATCAAATGGGCAAGACTTTTGCCCATTTTAAAAAATTAAACTATTAGATTTGTTTCCAATACAGTTTTTTGAGCTTCTTCTATTTTCTGGTTATTAATAGCTGTCAGGTTTGCAAATATTTTCTCCCATTCTGTGGGTTATCTCTTCACTTTGTTAATTGTATCCTTTGCAGTGCACAAGGTTTTTAACTTGATGTGATGATCTCTTTTGTCTATTTTTGCTTTGGTTCCTGTGCTTATAGGGTATTATTCAAGAAATCATTGCCTAGTCCAATGTCCTAGAGAGTTTCTTCAGTTTTCTTTAAGTGGTTTCTTATTTCAAGGTCTTAGACTTAAGTCTTTAATGCACATTGATTTGCTTTTACTATATGGCAAGAGATAGTGGTCTAGTTTCATTCTTTTGCATATGGATATTAAGTTTTCCTACCACCACTTACTGAAGAGACCGTCCTTTTCTCATTGTAGGTTCTTGGCACCTTGTCAAAAATGAGTTCACTGTAGATGTATGGATATTTTCCTGGACTGTCTCTTCTATTCCATGGGTCTATATGCCTGTTTTTATCCTAGTAAAAAGTTGTTTTGTTTAGGATATCACTGCAGTATAATTTCACGTCAGAATACGATTCCTCTAGTTTTATTCTTTTTGCTTAGGATAGCTTTGGCTATTCCGGGTCATTTGTGGTTGTATTTAAATTTTAGGATTTTTTTTTTCTGTTTCTGTAAAGAATATCATTTATATTTTGAGAGAGATTACATTGAATCTGTAGTATTCAGATAGAAACACTGAATTCTTTGGGCAGTACTGATGTTTTAACAATATTGATTCTTCCAATCTATGAACATAGAATATATTTCTGGTGATTTGTGTGTGTGTGTGTGTGTGTGTGTGTGTGTGTGTGTGTGTGTGTGTGT
>NW_022436949.1:12677504-12725273 GCF_009761245.1 Sapajus apella | reverse complement strand
TGTGTGTGTGTGTGTGTGTGTGTGTGTGTGTGTGTGTGTGTGTGTGTCTGCTTCAATTTATAGCTATTGTAAATGGGACTGTTTTCCTAATTTACTTTTCAGATTGTTCACTGTTGGCATATAGAAGTGCTACTCATATTTGTATGTTGATATTGTGTCCTGCAAGTTTACTAAATTTGTTTATAAGTTCTAACAGTTTTATGTAGTCTTTAGGTTTTTCCAAATATAAGATCATATCATATGCAAAAAATGATAATTTGACTTCTTCCTTTCCAATTTGGATGCCCTTTCTTTCTTTCTTTCTTTCTTTCGTCTTACCACTCTAACTAGGATTGCTAGTACTGCGTTGAGTAACAGTGATAAAAGTGGGCATCATTGTCATATTCCAGATCTCAAAGGAAAGGCTTTCAGTTTTTACTCATTCAATATGATACCAGCTGTGGGTCTGTCAAATACAGCTTTAATGTGTTGAGGTAAGTTCCTTCTTACTCAATTTTTTGAAAGTTTTTATCATGAAGGATGTTGAATTTTATCACATGCCTTTTCAGCATTGATTGAAATAATAATATGTTTTTTACTTTTCATTCTGTTGATATGATATGTCACATTGATTTGTGTGTGCTGAATTATCTTACACCCTTGAGATAAATCTGACTTGGTAATGATGAATGTTTTTGATGTGTGGTTAAATTTGGTTTGCTAGTATTTTGCATCAATGTTCATTAGAGATATTAGTCTGTAGATATATTTTTTATTGTTTCTCTAGTTTTGGTATTGAAGTGGCATCATTTGTCTGGGGTAACGCCCAAGACTCGTTGCCTCACACCAAAGAAATCAAGGATATGGACACACCAGAGTAAGGTTAAAAGCAGAAGTTTGATAGGCAAAAGAAAGAGAAGAGCTCTCTGCACAGAGAGGGGTCCTGGAGAAAAATGGGTTGCCAGTTCTATGGTGAACTGCATGAGGTTTAACAGGCTAATTTGAGGAGGCAGTGTCTGATTTACATAAGGCATGGAATATTGGTTGGACCAGGTGTGCCATTTGTATAGTGTGCAAAGAAGCTGGCAGCCCCACCCTAATTTGCTATTATGTAGATAGGTTCTCTACCTGGCTGGTACCATGTTGTCTGCTTTTTAACTGTACACATGGTGACAAAGAATAGGGAAGATGGAGCCTCCATGTTGAACATGCCTGGCCTCAGGTAGCTTTTATATACTGGCACAGCTTCCGGCATTCACCTATGCAGTCTTCCAGCTTCCTTATCTATATTTGCAGCTTGATATTTCAGGCTGCTCTTTGCTAGAAAAGAAATGATTTGGGGGCTGGTTTTCGTTAAAGGGAGGCCCTGCTGAGGACTTTTTTACCCTTGCTATCTGCCTAATTAATTTATTTTTAGCTCCTGTATCAGTATCAGGATATACTAGCAACATAGAATGAGTTTGGAAGTACCCCCTTCTACTTTATTTTTCAGAATAGTTTAAGTAAGATTGGCATTAGGTATTTCAATTGTAAAACTCACCAATAAAGGTATCAGGTCCCGAGCTTTTCTTTGCTGGGAAACTTTTTATTATGGCTTTGATCATGTTACTTGCTATTGGTCTATTTGGTTTTTAGATTTTTTATTGTTCAGTTTTGGTAGGTTGTACGTGTATAGAAGAATATTCATTTCTTCTAGATTTTCCCATTTATACGTACAAAGCTACTCACAGTATTCTCTAATGATCCTTTGCCATTCTGCTATATTGGTTGTAATGTCCCATTTCTTGTCTCTGATTTTATCTATTTGGGTGTTTTCTCTTTTTTTCTTAGCTCTTCTGACTAAAGGTTTGTCAATTTTGTTTATATTTCCAAAAACAACCTTTTCATTTTGTTGATATTTTGTGTTGTTTTCTGCATTTCAATTTCATTTATGTCTGTTCTGATCTTTATTATTTCTTTTCTTCTAATAACTTAGGGTTTTGTTTTTTTTTTTTTTTTTTTCTTGTTCTTTAAGATATAACACTAGGTTATTTATTTGAAGTTTTTCTGCTTTTTGGATGTTGACACAGTTTTAAACTTCATTCTGAGTATTATTTTCATGGTATACCACAGGTTTTGGTATGTTTTGTTCTCATTATTATTTGTTTCAATAAATTTTTAAGCTTTCTTTTTCTTTTTTTTTTTTTTATTTTTTGAGATGGGGTCTCTCTGTGTCATGGCTGTAGTGCAGTGGCATAATCACAGCTCACTGAAGGCTTGACCTCCCAGACTCAAGCAATCCTCCCACCTCAGCCTCTCAAGTAGCTGGGACTATATACATATGACACTATGCCTGGCTATTTTTAATTTTTTTGTGTAGACAGGGTATTCCTATGTTGCCTAGACTGGTCTCAAATTCCTGAACTCAAGCAACTTACCTGCCTTGGAATCCCAAAGTGTTAGGATTACAGATGGGAGCCACCTCACCCAGCCCCAACTTTCCACTTAATTTACTCATTGACCCACTGATCATTCAGGAGCATATTGTTTAACTTGCAAGTCCTTGTATAGTTTTCAAAATTTCTCTTCTACTGATTTCTAGTTTTAGTCCATTATGGTCAAAGGAGATCTTTAACATAATTTCAATTTAAAGTTTTTAAAATTTGTTTTGGACATAGCAAATGGTCTATCCTTGAGAATAATACATGTGCTGAGGAGACAAATTTGTATTCTGCAGTCATTGGATAAAATATTCTATACATATTAATTAGGCCCACTTGGTCTTTAGTGCAGATGAAGTCCAATGTTACTTTGTTGATTTTATTTCTGGATGAACTGTCAGTGCTGAAAGTGGGGTATTGAAGATTTCTGCTATTATTGAACACTTAAGTATTGAGATCTTTCTCTAGGTTTGGAAAGTTCTGTGTTATTATTCCTTTGAATAAACTTTATACACCTATTTCTCTCTCTACTTTCTGTTTAAGGTCAAGAACTTTTAGATTTACCCTTTTGAGGCTATTTTCTAGATTTTGTAGATGTGCTTCATCTTTTTTTTTTTTCTTTTTTCTTTTGTCTCCTCTGACTGTGCACTTTTAAATAGCCTGTCTTCAAGCTCACTAATTCTTTCTTCTGCTTGATCAATTATGCTATTATAAGTCTCTAATGCATTATTCAGTATGTCAGTTGCATTTTCAACTACAGAATTTCTGCTTCATTATTTTTAATTATTTTAATGTCTTAGTTAAATTTATCTGATAGAATTCTGAAATCCTTCTCTGTGTTATCTTGAATTCTGTTGACTTTTCTCAATACAGCTATTTTGAATTCCCTGTCTGAAAAGTCACAAATCTCTGTTACTCTGAGATTGGACTCCGGTGCCTTATTTAGTTTGTTTGGTAAGATCATGCTTTCCTAGCTGGTGTTGTTACTTGTAGATGGTTGTTGGTGTATTAGTCCATTCTCACACTGCTAATAAAGACATACCTGAGACTGCTTGATTTATTTAAATTAAAAAAATAAAAAGAGGTTTAATTGACTAAAAGTTTAGCATGGCTGGGGAAGCCTTGGGAAAGTTACGCTCATGGCAAAAGGGAAAGCAAACATGTCTTTCTTCTTGGTGGCAGGGAGAAGAATAAGAGCCAAGTGATGCAGGAAGCCTCTTATAAAACCATCAGATCTTGTGAGAACTTACTATCACGACAACAGCATGGGGAAAATTGCCTCCATGATTCAATTACCTGCCGCCAGGTCTCATCCACAACACGTGGGGACTATAGGAACTATAATTAAAGATGCGATTTGGGTGGGGACACAGCCAAATCTTACCAGTTGGTGTCTGCGCTTTGAAGAGTTAAGTATTTATTGTAGTCATAACAACCTAGCTTTGTTTGTACCTGTTCTTTCTGGGAAGGCTTTCCAGGGATTCAAAGGGACTGAAATGTTGTGACTTAACTTTTTCATCACTACAGGGGTATCTCAATAAGGAGGCACTTCAACTAACACTGTAGCTCTTGCAGACCGTGGAGGTACTACCTTGATGGTCCTAGATAAGATATAGAAGAATTCTCTGGATTACCAATCAGAGACACTTGTTCTCTCCCCTTGCTTTATCCTAAACAAATGAAATCTCCTGTATATGTGCTGAGCTGCCTGGAGTTGGAGAAGGGGTATACGAGGATCCTTATAGCCACCACTACTTGTACTGTGCACTGTCTGACCTGAAGCCAGCACAGCACCTGATCTGCCTAAAGCCTACTATAACCACTACCTGGCTACCACCTAGGTTTATTAAAGGTTGTAGGGTGTCACATCAGTAGGTGGGAAAGCAAGCCAGGCTTGGTTCTTTCCTTCAAGGTGGTGGGTTCTCCCAGATCCCAAACGAGTCCAGAGGTGCCATCGGGAGCAAGGGACTAAAGACAAATACCTTAGAAGTCTATCCAGTGTTCTGTTGTACTGCAGCTGAGCTGGAATCAAAACCACAAAGGGCAGAATTTGCCACTCTTCCCTCTCCTTTCCAAAGACAGAGGAGTCTCGCCCATCGCCACCACTACCACAGGCCCATGGGAAGTACCGCCAGGCTGCTACCAATGTTCCCTTAAAGCCTAAGGGCTCTTCAGTCAGATTGTGGTGAGTGATGCCTGGTGTAGGACTCACTTTTCAGAGCAACAGGCTCCCCTCTGGCCCAAGGCAGGTCCAGAAATGTCATCCAAGAGCCAAGTTATAGAATTAAGGACTTCAAGAGCCCATTTGGTGCTCTACCCTCTTGTTGTCAAGCTGGTAACTAAAGTGCAATACAAAGTCCTCTCTACCTTTCCCTCCATTTTTCTGAAGAAAAAGATCCTTTCCTTAAAGCCACCAAAGCTGGGTATGCGGTGAGTCTCACCTTAAAGCAGAGAGTCTCAGAGACTCACTCAGGTCCCTCAATGTAATACTTGTGTATTGCTGCTGGTTTTTCAGGGCCTAAGAGTTCCTCCATTAGCAGGTGATGGATTCAGCCAGAACTAGGTCCTTTCCTTCAGGGCATCAGGTTTCCCTGTGGCCCTGGGTGTGTCTAGAAATATCCAGGAACTAGGTCCTTGAAAGGGGAACTTAACGACCCTGACTAGTGCCCTATCCTACTGTGGCTGAGCTGGCATCCAAGACGCAAGAAAAAGTCCTCCCCACTCTTCCCTCTCCTCTCCTCAAGTGAAAGAAAAGAATCTGTTTTGGAGTCAAGAACTATGTAGTCTAGGGCTAAGCGAGCTGCAGTACCAACACTCCTTTACCTGCACCAGCTGGTGTCTCAGTAGGTTGTATTCCCCTCGGTTCACTGTCTCTGAGCCCAGTTCAGTACTAGAACTTGCCTAGGATTTGCAGTCTTTGTGGCCTAGATTGTTTTCCAAGTTTATTTAAGGTCTGATAGCACTTTAGTTTACAGTGGCAAGGCTTGTAGGAACTCAATTTCCAACGCTGGGGTGGGCAATTTCCCTCTGGCTGGAGCTGGTTTAAATGCTCCCTCCATGGAGAGGTATCAGCTGAGTTCATTCCAGTTTTGGTTCCTGCTGTAATGGGGCAGCTTGGGGCTCTACCCTACAGTGGTTGAGCTGATACCTAAGTTGATTTTTGGTTCTTACGAAGGTGCTTTGTGTGTACATAGTTGTTAAATTTGATGTACTTGTGGGGAGGATAATCGGTGGAGGTGTCCATTTGGCCATCTTGCTCTGCCTCCTCCTCTGAAGAGAAGTGTTCACATCTAATATGCAGGTAAATTTGTCAAAATTCAGATACAAGGAGGATAGGTAAAAGTAAATTTAACAAATATAAATTAAAATGGATATTAATATGTTAAATAATTCAATGATACCTTCAATCTAGCAATCTATATTCAATATAGCAAGTTATATAAACATTGAATACCATTAGCTTTTTTTGATAATATAGTGTCAAAATGATCTCAGTAATTATTGTTGATTATAAAAGACTTCACATATGATTGAATACTTGTACTTTATTTCTATTTTCAAAGAACTTGTACTTATTTTCAAGCTACTTGTACACATTAACTATGAATGGTTCAAAGGAAGGATGATTAATATTTTAAATATGGCTATACATAATTTTTAGTTCTTTTCTGAAGTAAATTTTTTGAAGTAAAATTATGTTTTCACTAATGAGATCTAGGGCTAATATTTTTCTTTAACGTAATATTTTTTCTTCATTCATTTAATAGTCTTCATTCTTTTTGAAATTTTCACTTTGTCCTACCTGTAGCTCATTAGAATAGATTTACTTATGTCTCTGAAGGAACATATTAATATGATTTTTATGTAAATTTCTATATTCTCATGAATTTACTTGACATTGTATTTAAATTTCTTGAAAAAATGAAGATTAAAATAACTACAAAGCTAGTAAAGACATGAATAGCAAAATTCCTCTAGTTGTTATGTGATTGCAGCTGTTGCTATAGGTTCTGAATTACTTGCTTTCAACATAAGATTAGATTTGGCCTTCAGATTGATCTCAGGCTTCAAGGTTATGTTATGTATGTATACTATAGGATATCTTGTTTCTTCTTTGTTACCAAATCGGATGAAATGCCTGTAAGATAACACACATCTGAAGAATAAATACTGATAAATTTCAATTTGCATGGGTCCAATAGTAAAAACAAAACAAAACAAAACAAAACAAATCTGTGTATATAGGGATTTCTCCAAAATATTTTATTTGCAGTACAAGGCAATTACCTACCATGGTGTGAAATAACTTTTCACCTTGATATGCTCCACTGAAACTATAACTTTGAAGCATCTTCAGCTCTGTCCTCTTTACTGAAATTCTTGATAAGTTAAATAAATCTTATCCTGGTAAAATTGTAAAACTGCTAGTTTATTCACTTCTTTATTATATTTGTAAAACCTTTGGCTCAATATATTTTTTATCATTTGTTTTAAATTATATACATTAAGTTTTCAGGGACTACAGAAATAATGTATTCAGAAATAAATTAAGGTTTATGTTACTTTACTACATGCTATAGATGTATTTTGAAGTCATTAGGTATATTGACAATAGCTAACATAAAATAGGACAAATATGAAGCAAAAAATGAATTAAGTTTAGAGATAAGAAATGAAGAAATTACAACAATCATATTACATCTTTGGAGATTACTGTTATATCACGTAAAGACATATAAGATATGCAAAGCACATCTCAAAGGAATGCCATTCACAAATATCACAATAAGAATTTTTTCTCCTGGAGTTTTATGGTGTTGTATCCTTGGAACCTTTTTTATGAGTAGTTTATACAAAGAAAATTTCAAAGAAGGCAACGAAAAAGGTAAATATGTAAAAACTATATAATGCTTGTCATAAAATCATATTTGTAAATATACATTTTTACATTTTTAAAGATCATTTATTTTTATGGGATTATTGCATATGTAGAAATGAAATATATGAGAACAAGAACAGAATAAGTAGGAATGCGATAAATGGAATTAAACTACTATAAGATTTTTACACTGTTCAGGATATAGAATAATAATATTTCAGGAACAAATTAATGGCAAAGAAACCTGCTCTACTGTCCAGGAAAAAAAAAAAAACAGAGAAATTTACCTAAGAGACAATAAATAAGATAAAGTAAAACACTAAAATAAAATAAAATACATGCTTGATTCACTTAAAAGAAGGCTAAAACTGGGGAACAGAGAATCATAGATCAATAGGTCATGATAAAATAGTAGACTATAACCGAAAACATTAATAATCACCTTAAATGTAAATGGGTGGGACATTCTAATTAAAAGTTACAAGTGGATGCTGAATAAAAATGACAATATTGAATCGTGCTGCTTAAAAAAAATACTCATCTTGAGAACAGATCAACTGGAAGTAAAATGTGGAATAATGTGTATCATGCAAACACATTAAGCATTAGAAGCTTATGTAGATACATTAATGTCAGATATATTAATGTTAGAAGCTTATGTAGATTTTGTCACATGAAGTTTGTCTATAAACAACTCCTGATTTGGGCATTTCAGGATGCCTTTCCACAAACAAAGCATCTACAAAAAGACAAAATCAATTTTGTGCCTAATCAAAATTTTATTCTTCTTTTAGAAATCCCTTAGTTTTCCCAAAGAAGGTGGAAATATGGTCACCAGATTTGTATTGTTTTGTCTCCTGTAAACCTACTGAAAGGTATCCTATATGCAACATTTTAACCTGCTTTCGTTTCACAATATTTAGCTTGACATATCTTAGTACAGGTGAATCTACTCTATCTCAAATCTTGCAGTCTTTATCCAATGTTGCAAGATTTCAAGAAACAACTGTAACGTATTCAAATGTTTTAGAGTTATTTAACCATTTTTATAAATTTTTTATTATAAAATTACTGATATTATAGTATAGACCTCCATGGCTTCTCTGTTACTTTCATGTCCCCAATAAATATTTTGAGATCATATACAATGGATAGAGATGATACAGATTATAAATATTAAAATGGTAAGTAAGGAGTGGTACAGGGAAACAAATTCTGGTTTCTTATTCTGGTTCAGCCAGGTATTATTTACAACAGAACTTTATTTGATCACTTCTAAACTGGAGGAATAACTCGTTATATACCACCTCCTATTTGTTGTAAGAATAAAATAAGACAACAATGTTTAATAAAGTTTCTTCAAAAACTACAAAACATTTATAAAATTGGATGTTGATATCACTAGAAGAACTCAGTATTTCAATTGGCTTATGTCATTTTGATTAACAGTAAAGGTATCTCAATGTCTTAAATCCCAATATTTACCTATAGGTAACAATAAAAATATCATGCATTTTACATATTTCATTTGTTTCAAATATTGGTTAACACATACATAAAACTTTTCAGGATATTATACATGTGTCTTTCCTCAGGGTTTCACTTAATTAAATATAAGAACTCAATTCCTGGATATAATTGAACTTTTGAAATCTAGGGCATAGGAAAAAAATGTATTATCCTTAAAGAATGTGAATTTATTAGACATTCTGAAAGGATTAAATTTATCTTTATCTTCAATTTATTATTAACTTTGGACAATAATATTTTATTATAAAATTGGACTCAGGGCATACATCTTGAAGTCAAACATCTAATAATTAGTAAAAATATATATTTTTCTTTACAAATGGAATTAACATGAATAAGAGATAAATCAATAAATAACATGTTTCAGTCTATAGAGGATATGCTAGTCTTTGGTTTTTATATTCACATTACAATCCTAAAAACTGGAACTACAATTCAATCTCTATCCCAGGAGCCAACAAGTGAATTTATCCTGTAGTCATTGCTCAAGCCATGTTCTATAGTGGATCTTCTAAGCCTTATTATATATTCCACACATGCAAATATAGTAATATCATTTTTATCCTGTCTTCATTATCTCTATATTCAATATTTTGGTCTAATATTGGGACATGTGAAAAGAGAAACCTCAGAAAATCAGGAAAGAAGCATTCAGAAACTGCAGTATCCACTATTAATATACTCAGGAATACTGAATAGGTCAGTTATAAATAGTTCACCATAATGACAAAATTTCTGAAGACCAGTATATTTATTTCTCTATGAAAGGTCAGCATACTCATAGCTTTACTTCTTCCAAACACCCAAGAAAAAAATATGACATTTTTTCTCATGCTTCCCTATTTAAAAAAAATTTTTTTTTCTAAGATCTTATTTTTTCCTGACATTTTTTTTCTCATGCTTCCCTATCAAAACATTTTTTAACCAATATCTTATTTTTCCTATGTCCATTTTCTTTTTAGATTTCAGGGCTTTTAATCGCAATTAATAGCTTATAGTCAAAAAGTTAACCCTTCTTCCAAGAGTCTTTAAGTTTTAATAGAGATCAGAACCTAGAGATAAAAAAAAACTAAGCTCAACATTTTAGAGCCTAAAGATAAAAAGATTAATCTCAAGAAACTCCTTTGGACTTATCTGAATTAACACTAAGTATTTAACTACTTTACCTGTGCATAAACTGACCCAGGATATTAAATTTTAATGGGATTCTTAGTTTGTTATATTGTCATTAAGAAAAAAACTGTAACAATATTAATGCAAGATTTTTCTTGGGCCCTTCACTGGAATCACAACAGGGGTGACCTGTTTATTTGGTCTGCCACACTCAACACCTAGTGAGAGGGAGCACATGAGAAAGCAAGCACAGGATCCAGTCACCTGCTCTGGGTGCCAGCAGGAGTAGGATCCATGTGGATCCTTTGGCTGGCTCCTGCTGCTATCAATATGTTATTTTAGTAGTATGAATTAGTTTTATAAAATGAAATAGATTTGTCCTTTATCTATGTGTCACTAAGAAACTCCAGGTTTATTTTGGAGAGTCTACAAATAATGCATTTGCAAATAGAGTTTTTCAATCCTTTATATGTTATCTAAATATAGATTAGATTTTATGTCTACATGATGAATTAGAAAGATGAAAAAATATATGTCATTGATGTTCATATGCTCTGTAAAATCTATGAGGGAGTAACTTTAAGTAGATTAGAACATTCACTTAAGATTCCAAGCTACAGTAACCAAAACAGCATGGTACTGGTACATAAACAGACCAATGGAACACAATAGGGAATTCAGAAGTAAAGTTGCAGGCCTACAACCATCTGATCTTCAACAAAGTCAACAAAAATAAGCAATGGATAAAAGACTTTCTTCTCAATAAATGGTGCTGGAATAGCTGGTGAGCCATACACAAAAGAACGAAACTGGATCTCTACCTTCAACCATATAAAAATTAACTTAGGATGGATTAAAGATTTACATGTAAGACCTCAAACTATAAGGCTCTTAGAAGTAAACCTAGGAAACACCATTCTGAACATTGACCTTGTGAAAGAATTTATAACTAAGTCCTCAAAAGCAATTGCAATAAAAACAAAAACTGACAAGTGAGACTGGATTAAACTAAAGAGCTTTGCGCAGCAAAAGAAACTATCAATAGAGTAAACAAACAAATTGTTTCTCATGGGAGAAAATATGTGCAAACTATGCATCTGACAAAGGTCTCATATCCAGAATTTATAAGGAAATTAAATAGTTGAACAAGCAAAAACAAATAACCCCATCAAAAAATGGGCAAAAAATATGAACGTCTGTTCAAAAGAAGAACACATAGCAGCCAACAAACATATACAAAAAGATTGCACATGACTAATCATCAGAGAAATGCAAATCAAAATTGCAATGAGATACCATCTCATACCAGTAAGAATGGCTATTACTAGAAAGTCAAAAGGAACAAGTGCTGGCATGGATGTTGAGAAAAGAGAATGCTTATATGCTGTTGGTAGAATGTAAATTAGTTTAGCTGCTGTGGAAAGCAGTTTGGAGATGTTTCAAATAACTCAGAGCTGTCATTCAACCAGGCAATCCCATCATGGGTATATATCCAAAAGAAAACAAGTCTTTCTACAAAAAAGTCACATGCATTTGCATGTTCATAGCAGCACTATGCACAATAGTAAACACATGGAATCAACCCAGGTGCCCATCAATGGTAGATTGAATAAAGAAAATGTGGTACATATATGCCATAGAATATTAGCCATAAAAAACAAAATCACGTCCTTTCAACAACATGGATGCAGCTGGAGGCCATTATTCTAAGTGAATTAATGCAAAAACAGAAAACAAATACTACATATTCTCACTTATAAATTGGAGCATAAGATTGAGTATACATGGACATAAAGATGGCAACAATAAAAACTGGGGACTACAGGAGTGGAGAGGGAAGGAAAGGGACAGGGTTAAAAAATTTACTATTGGGTACTATGCTTAGTATTGGGATCATTTGTTCCCCAAACCACAGCATCATGGAATATATCTAGGTAACAAACTTCCACATGTATCCCCTCAAGCCAAAATAAAATTAAAAAAAAAATCCTAATAATAGTTTTCAGCTTGCAAGATACACATTGCTATTTCTAGTCACTTGATCTACAATTCCTGTATTAAATCATCCAATCATCTTGGCTTCTGCCTACATTCTCCTGCCATATGTAAAACTGTTACTTCAATATTTGTACAAACATTTAGGATTGTTTAAAATCCTATATAACTTTTAAAAAAAATTTTCAATGATACAAATTTTAAAATTTTATAAACTACCTTCCAAGTCATCTTATTACATTAAAAAAAAAAAAAAAAAGAGAGAGAACTTGAAGGTTTATTCAGGCATTGTCACTTTACAATGAAGAATTTAGAAACAAAGCTAAGTCTGCATTTGTAAGGAGCCATAGAAAGAATTCCTTAATTTACCTTGATTACTCCCATACACACAATCCTATGCACCCAACACAAAAAAAGTGAAATACAGTAATAATTTAACTTATATTAGTGAATATATTACTGTTTAAAATTTTTGCTACATAGTGTGCCATTTATACATTTCAAAAGTTACAAATATAAACATGTATTGGTTTTGGTTCATCAATTATTCAGATTTGATTTCTATACTAATTCCATTAAGCAAATATCTGCCTTACTGAATGTAGGTGCAAAAAATAAACATTTGTAGCTATTGTAGCTTTTGGAGGGAGGAAAATTTAATACTATTGACAGACTTTTATAAATTGCAAAATAGTCAACAGTAATTTCATACTCCAATCTCAGAATACTTTGAAGTAAAGGAAGATAGAGTGTAGAAAAAAGGTGAGCAACAGAAGAGATTTGAGGTTGTCTGGTGGGTGACTGGCAGAATGGAAAGGTCTTGGCCATTTTGTTGTCGAAGAGTGTGATGAACATAAAGTAAAATAGCAAAATTGAAAGAATAATGAAATTCTGAAAAGATTTCAAGATTTTTACTGTGTTTAAGTTATTCTTCAAGAGTTTGCATGTTCTCGATTTTATCCTCCAGTTAACAGCAGCAATATTTCTATTGATGGAAACTCTAGAATTTTCTTTGACCACTGTTTTTCTGTGTCTTGAATATTCACGCAAATGTTTTCAGTTAAAAGTAGCTCAGGTATATAAACAGCAAGTTTCACTGTGCCCTTTAACTATATCTCTTATATTGTCTTTGGTATGTATGAATATCTAGTAGTGGTCATTTGGGGACAGAGAGCATGCTGTTCTCCCACCTACAGCTATGATAATTTATAACATTCATTTTTCCTAACAGAAAATGAAAAATTTTAGGGTTTAGTCTAATTTATCCAGATGTTTCAGCTTGCAGAAAGATTACTAAAATATGACTCTTTTTATTCTATGGCTTTCCATTTTTCTAATACTATTCTAACTGTATCAGAAATCTCATAATTGTTATCACTCATATGCATTTGCTATCACATATTGGTTGAATTAGCTATTTCCACTGAAGCCCTGGCTCATTGTCTCATGCTTTTGATCTTCTAAAATACAGTTTTGCAAGCATGCGAAAAAGGTAATATGAATATCTTGTTACAACGCCTTCCTATTTTAATATATTTCTCCAAAATTGTAAGGCGTGCCTCAAAGAAATGAAGACACACATTTTGCAGCATAGGGAGTAGCACAAAATGATGATACTTCATTAAAATATTTATAGCAAACTTTATGCCAAAACATTCGTAGGGCTTACATAATATATATTGTGATATTGAATTATGTCAAATTCCATGTGTATTAAAGTATTATTATAATTATTTTAAGGAATAGAAATTGAGTCTTATAGAGCTGCAGTAACTTTTAAAATAGCAATCTTACAGGTAAATATTCATGTCCGTTATAGATTAAGTATACATAGGTTGAAGTTGTTACAGTAGCTGATCAAGAATGTTAGGCTGGGCGTGGTGGCGCACGCCTATAATCCCAGCACTTTGGGAAGCCGAGGCAGGCGGAACACGAGGTCAGGAGATCAAGACCTTCCTGGCTAACATGGTGAAACCCTGTCTCTACTAAAAATACAAAAAATTGGCCGGGCATGATGGCACTCACCTGTGGTCCCAGCTACTCAGAAGCTGAGGCAGGGGAATCGCTTGAACCTGGGAGGCAGAGGTTGCAGTGAGCCAAGATCATACCACTACACTCCAGCCTGGGTGACAGAGCAAGACTCTGTCTCTAAAAAAGAAAGAAAGAAAAAAAATGATGTTATTTTATTTTAAAGACATATATATATATGCCAGCATGCCTGAATATGTAAACACTGTATATATTCTACACATTGTTTAACGTATCTTTTGAAAGGGCAATCTTGTTCTTTTAAGCTTCTCAACAAATTAATCATGTAGGTATTTGAAAAATATGAGTTTTATGAGGGTGAAGTGGTAAATAATATTCTCCAGGGAGCTTTTAATTTTATTATTCCTTAAGATTGTAAATATTACCTAATTCACAATGAGACTTTTTGAAAGTACCAATCAGAAAGGAAAGTTTTATTCACATTTAAACATAAAAGAGTATTCTTTCTCTTTTTTTCCTCTAAATCTTTCTCTGTAGCCATTTTTTGGTGAGTTTTTAATGTAGAGTATTGCACTTAGTTCTGATGAAATGTCATTCTCTGTCTACCTAGAAATAAGATGGTTCTGACATTGAGTTTTGTCATTGATTAAATTGTCATAGTCTATTTGAAACCTAAATGCTGCCTTTCGTCATTGTTCTTTTTCTTCTTCAGAAAGTGACCTTTGTGAATAATTGTATGCCCTAGATGTGTCAAAATGAAAAGAAAGCAGCATTCCTAAAAAGTATGGCATTTTAAAATATGTTTATTTTGTCTTGTTTTGAACTCATCAGGAAATTTTAAACATTCACTGATGTCAAAGGAGGAATAAATATTGTCTTCAGGTGCTTTGAAAAGATCTATATCACTTTTGACTTAGAGTAATGCTTATATTAATATAGGTAAAGATCATTACAAATGTAGTATAAATACATATTTATTAAATATATCAGTTGTTAACTATGTTTATTTTACTATCTTTATTTAGAAGTATATCACTTTCCAAACTTAATCTTTGAAGCTGTTTTAAATTTTATTTTCTTGATTAGCTTAAGAATATAAAAAGTAAACATAAACAAGATATACATAGTCAAGTAATAGTATTCGTGATACAATATATAAAGGAAATCTAAAGAAGATATAATACAAAATGAAGAAGTAATTAAAATATTAAGTTTATTTATAAATAATATGTTTCATATAGGTATAGCAGGAGGGAAGAAAAATATAAGAATTTTGAAGTTAGAATACTAACACACTGAATGGTATAGAGGAGAAAATAAATATCTTTCACTGTTGGTAAAAAAAAAAAGGTTAATTTTTAAAAGGATCCAAATTTATCAGTCTTTTTAGAGGTTCAGTTTGGGGAGTGTGTAGTGTGTGTGCATTTGTGTGTGAGTTATTTAATGAAGGTTACATAAACCACTTTGGGTCCTTGTGTAGGAGACAAAATGATGAAAAATGGCTTTTAAAAATATAATCTTGTAGTGGTAAACAGCAGAAAGAATATGGAGGCAGTGCGCTAGAAAGAAAACATTTATAGTTATTTAAGAATGAGTTAAGGGATTAGAGTGAGGGCCATGGAAAAAAATAGAAAGGAAAATTCTAAGAGAGATTGTGAAGAAAATACTAAGAACAAACAAAGCAAAAGGAGACAAAACTAAAAAATATTGATTTAAAGAAGACTCCAAGACTTCCAGCCCTGGACATGACCATAAAAGAACCAGAAAATCTGAAGGGAAAAAGTTAGTTAAGGAAGTTGACTTCATTTTCAATCTCGCAAGACTGAGATAAAAGTGTACTATGTAAATCATGCTGTACTTCAAGGTGTTAGGATTATTCTCATGCAAGTAAAAGATCAAAATTAGACAAGTGATTTTCAGTATACATGCAATAACTGAAGACATGAGCATGGGTAAATTCATTAAGGTTAGCAAAGCAGAAAAATAAAAATGAAGGATGTAGGACTAGGAGATAAGTTATAATCAATAAATCCAACTGTAAAAAGGAACGTTTCAGAAGACAACTTGAAGAGTTGAAATTGTGAAGGGATGCAGATGCCAGGGCAATATCCCTGATACAATTATTCAAAAACTTTAGTATATCAAAATATTGAGGTACACACATTTTTTCTGCAACTTCATTATGGTCAAGAGGTAGAAATTAACCACACTGTGTAAATAACATTGTATACATAAGTATAATATAACTAATATTATTAAGAAGAAAATTATATTTCAATTATGATATAATTAAGAAGAAGCCAAATCTATCCATAAGCATCCCACAATTGAAACATACACCTCACTCCTTGCCACTAGGGTATGCAACACATTCACTCAGCATTCAGCTGCGTGAGTGCTAGAAGTCAGGTACTGTGCAGAAATAGAAAGGTGAATTAGGAAAGCAAGGGCACTACTTCTCTTCCTAAACTAGTGCTAGAAATGTGCAATAAAGAAGGCAATAAACACAATTATTAATGACCATGATAAGTGTTATAGAGGAATAACTACAACCCACATTTTGCAATAAAAACTGAACTAATAAAGTCCAGTTTATTTTTTATCATTACTATTCTTTTTAGAGATTGAGTCTCACTCTGTCACCCAGGCTGGAGTGCAGTGGCATGACCTCAGCTCACTGCAACCTCTGCCTCCCAGGTTCAAGTGATTTTCCTGCCTCAGCCTCCCGAGTAGCTGGGATTACAGGTACCTGACATCATGCCTGGCTATTTTTTGTATTTTTAGTAGAGATGGGGGTTTTGTGATGTTGGCCAGGGTGGTCTTGAATTCCTGACCTTAGGTGATCCACCTGCCTCAGCCTCCCAAACTGCTGGGATTACAGGTATGAGCCACGGTGCCCAGCCTATGTCAGTTTAAATAAAGAGGTACAGAATAGTCTTCATTAGAAAGGAACATTTTCGATTACATAACTGTGATTAAACACTGCATTTTCATATGAAAGAAATGGGGATACATTGGGTAGGTCAAATAAAAGGATGACATTATTTTTTAAAAACATGACACTGTCTGCTGTGTAGGAAATTAACTGGACAGGACAAGAATGGAAGCAGGGAAATCTGTTAGAAGCAGCTGGCAAGAGCTCTTAGAGTAGCTTTGCTGAAATGCTGTCAATGGAAATTCACAGTATATCTTTAAGGCTGAATGAATATTTGGAATCATGTGAGGGGTGAGGAAAAAGAAAGGAAACTAACTGTGATACTGTTAAGTATTTTTTTATTGGACATAACACAAATTATGAAAAGTGAGTTTGTAAGCACATATTTTTATGCACATATGTATGGACATTTAGACACACAGGTTCACACACTTCTATTATTTAATTTTGTGACTTAGAACCATAAGCAGCTCAGGTTTCAGCTTTTTCTGTTATTAAGTGAACATTCGTATTTATGTCAGACTTATGATATTTCTTACCATGGTAGAAATATGGCCTAACTAACCTAAGCAAGAGAAGTTCTTTTTCTCTTTTAATATTATTTTCTGAACAAGGAACATCTTGAAACAAGTTTTCCTTTATAGAATTTATAAGAGAGGTAGTGAAAACAACAAATATTCTTGAGGATTGCCTTTCAACCTATCTTTGTGTTGTTTTACCTATGTTTTTGAACTCTATACAAGATTGGAAGACTATAGGGATAGTGGATGTGCAACGCAGATGTAACCCTCTGTGACTTTGACGGTACTAGAGTCCTTGTCAGTGGCAAACATTCAGGAACGCTTGCCTACATAAATTTTTGCTTATTGGGAGATCCTAGAAGTGAAAAAGTTGAAAGAAATGAGTTAAGGTTACAAATGACTCTTAATTCCCTTGATTTTTCTTACCCAGAAGGAGATGTGATTTACTCTGAATAACTGGTTTATGTTGCTGTTGTTATTATCACCGTATCTCCTTTATCTTTTGTTACAGTTTTGAGTTCCAAAAGGAAATCTCCAGAAACAAACGTTCAGCTTTCACCACTTACCCCAATATAGGAGACTCATAGTGAGTGCACAATAACTATTTAGTGAATAAATAACTTAGAAAATTAACCACTGAGATGCAAAATATCTCATGTATTGCTAAGTGGAAAAACTAGGATTAACCTATGTAATATATACGTTTTGAATTATACACCAAAAGTAAAAGTATACTCTCAAAAATATTAGTTCAGAAACATAAGTCCGAAAACCATAAAAAATCCAATTATAAACAACTTTATATCATCACTCATTTTACATTTTATGTGTTTCTCCTCCTTACTTCAAGTGTGCATAGAGAATATTAACTCCACCTCTCAGTGTTCAACACCAAGACTCCCTTCTACTGGGGAAAAAAATTCTTCATGTAAACTCTAGATTGTGAAAGAGCCTGAAGATTTTCAAGGCCTATGTCAGAAACTGATCATTTAGATTAAATGAGAAAAGTCATCCAAGTAGTAAAATTTTCTTGAGTTATCAGGGAATGCTAGCAAAAGGTCACTCAGTCCAATTCAACTATGATCTATATAATCTAACTATGTTCATTTCTAAAGTAAATGTGCTATTTGCACTGCATTGGTATGCAGATTACAAAGTGTTATTATAGGATTATAAATGGAATGCTAGTTTGCACTTTGTATGAAAAGGACCTGTAAATACCATTTAGCTTCACTTTTATGCGGCTAGGATTTAGTGCACACTAAAGAGCTTAGCCAGTACAATATTAGAACTCAAGATAGAGAAGTCAGCTAACTGAGCACCAATGCTAAATAAAGCTGAGTGAGTGCAGTTTGGGTTCATCTCTTCATTTATTACATTTTCTTTATCCATTAGAAATGTGAAGTTAATAAATTTCATGTTATGTCTGCCTGAAAATTAAAACAGCTTTTGTTTCAGTCTTAGAATAAACATTATTTTATGAGAATATCAAATTATTAAAGCCTTTCTTTGAATATTTGGTGTATATACTTTCACACCATATTTATTCATAAAGATGTGAGTAAAATGCCTTTGCTTATTTTCTTTAAGGAGTTGTGTAAAACACGGTTTGGGGACTTTGGCAGATTTAATAATATTTGTCTCTGCAGTTAGTACTATTGCGGTTTAGCGGCACATTAGCAATGATGCTTTAAAATGATTTTCAAGTAATTCATTACTTCCCTTTCTCATGCATTAAATTTAATATAGCTTGCAGGTTCTAATTCATCTTCATGCATACTAATAAATTGTGTACTACAAATAAATTCTGCATTAGTTTTAAAGCAATTTCACTTCATCTATATATCAAATATGAAGTTGCTGGTTGGTTTTCAGCTAGCTGCAAATAAGTCCAGAATCTTATCTATGTAGTTACATGATCAATGACTATAATAACCATCTTTGTGAAGATGACATATTCCTTTTAGTATTTTTTTAAAGAAAGACTTTTAAAAAGGAAAACTTTCTAAGGTGGTAAACACTCTTGAGGACACTACTCTAGAATGTGAATGAAACCAATGAAAGCATCTTAAAATTCCCATGGCACACCACAATGTTTTCTCCTTTTATATCCGGGCTTTATAACTAGAACTGCAGAGGAAAGAAAATTGTCTGTCCTCTCCCCTCTTGGATCCTTCTATCAACTGGTTCAGTACTGGCAGTCGTTGCAGCTGCTGAGTGACAGTTTTCTGAGCATGTTTCAAAGCAACTAAAAAAAGAAAGGGTACAGACTATGGCACTGATAGTGGGGAGGAGGGTAGAAAGATATCTAACTGCAAAAAATAACAATATGATGTGCCTATATAGTGCTTCATCATACAGAAAGCACTTTCACACAGATCATCCCACCTTAATATCAGAAACATGTTTTCATGTAAGTAGATTTTATAAGAGAGAAAATGTGAAGTGAGATATCTTATCTTTTCCATGTCGCATGACTTTCATGTTGGAAGTTTCAGTCAAGTTTAAATTGATTCAAAATCATAGTGTTTTTCTTACTGCATCACACTTTATCCTGTGCATCTGTTTGTTTATCCCACAAAGAATGAAAACATATTTTCCCACACCATTCCCCACAGGGTTCTCCAGAAAAAAGATTTTAGTCATAGTTGTTTTAACTGGAATGTTACGAGAAAGACTCTCTTAGAACCTTCAGGCTCATCCCTGAGAGCTTTTTACAAATGCAGAATAGCAGGCCTCACTTCAGACCTAAAATATCTGAATTTCCCTTTCAGTAAGGTCCTACTTAAATCATACATAGCTTGAAATTTTAGAAACACTGTTTCAGGGCAAACAAAAAACAGCTTTTAGGAAAAAAGACCCTTTGAGTAACATAGGAAAAAAATCTTCCCAGTCACATTCAAGTGAAAGAAAGCATATGTGGATTATTTCCTTTACAAAGCATTTGATACATTTTATAATATTTATAATACTTCTTTCACTCACTTATGTCTGGCAGCATTTTTGCTGTAGGCATGAGCAGTGTATATCAGCGGTGGTGAGTGGTGGAGAAGACTCTATGTCTAATGAAGTTTCTGAATCACGAGAAATCGATTAGGAAAAGAAAACGAGCGATAGACATTCTGCTTATGAAATTGATACAGTGAATGGCAGACTGCATCAGTAGTTTGAAGATTATAATTAAAGCAATACATAATGAAACTAAGAATTTTCTTCAATGTGTTCTGTGACTAACATATAAGTGATCAATTCTAAGTGTAGTATTGTGAACATTTCTTAACATATTAAACTAAATAAAAGTTATTTCAAAATTCATGTGTAATCAGTTTAAAGCAGCTCTTTAGTTGTACCTATAACAAAGAGTCACATAAAATTTTTTATTATTGCTGAATATAAGTACCAGGAACATAACTGTCATAACCCCTACCATTAGTCTCTAATTTATCTCCACACAGGTGCAATCATTTGTAAACCTTAAAAAATTATAAGTGAAAGGCTTCACACAAAGACATTGTTCAGAATGTACGACTATACTGTGGACTTATAATAACATTGTGTGTATTGAAGTAATTGACTAGAGGGATAATTTTCTTAACAGAATCAACATCGAGGAATGTGTAGTCTCTAAGATGACTCTATAGGAGAGCTGTTGTGTTTGCAATTAGACCAACAAAGTTCAGACTATACTCTCTCTGTGTGTGTGTGTGTGTGTGTGTGTGTGTGTGTGTGTGTGTGTGTGTATTGCTATACATACAAACACACACACAGAGGCAGTGGTTACTATCACATGCATGTTCTTTTCTGTTTATCATGTTATACAAATCAATCAATAAATACCTCGTGTAAAAGTCAAAAATAAGATTGTAACGGGATAAAATATACTTTTCATAGTTACAAAAGAAACACAGAGACACGAGAACAACAATAAGCAAAGTGAAAAAAATATCTAAAAAGTTTTTAAAGATAATACATTTAAGAGATACTGCTGCAGCCAATTAAAAATTTCAAACAGGAAAGGGAAAAATGTATTCTTAATGAGCGCTTTAGCTTTCAAAATTCTTTTAATTAAAAAAAAAAACTGACCACTGTTATATGTATATAAAAGCATTTTAACAAAAAAATCAAGTGACTAATTTAAATCTCTGAAAAATATTAAGTCATTTTCATTATCATCACCAATACATTCATCAAAATATATAATTTGGTATTCTAAAGTCAAAATTTTATAAAGAACAAATTATAACCTATCAGCTTATGTCATCTTCTAAAGGTTCTAGTTATTGTGAAGTTACATTCACTGACCATTGTGACTAGAGCTATTATGTTTACTCTTAAAATATAAAGACAAGTTGTATAATGAAAATGAGGTTGAAATATGTTTTTGCATTGTATTTGCAGTGTGGGCCACAACAGTGAGTTTGTCTCTGAATAATGATCTCCATTACAACCATATATATTCACCATGCCTACACCACAGGAGGGGTAATTTGTGTGCCTGATGGTTCTTTTAACCAGTTCCCATTTGATGAAACACTTAGACCAATAAGAACTTAGAATTTTTAGAGAAATTTTTAATTATAACTTTCTGAGCTTTAAAAGTTTTTAAAAATTATACTATATAATAAAACTGAGAGATTACCAAAGATTAATAACCAATAAAAACTGGCATGTATAAAACTTTCACATATACATTATCCATTGTTTATAGAATTGCAAAATTATCAAAGATATTATCAATTAAAAAATGAAGGCAGCTAATGATGCATGTACTTCAGATTTTTTAATCTGCAGACTGATAAAATTTGCAAACCCATAGATAAAACTAATTTGTAATAAAGGAAGTAATCGGAGAGCTTTGTGTAGCTAATAATTGCATATATTTTCTCATCCATTATTTATTTATAAAAGAAGAGACATTAGATGTTTAGGTAGAGGGACTAATTTTGCTGGACTGGTATGTATCAATCTGATATTATATAAAATTTCTAAAAATAGGAAGTGAAAATGTGCTTTGCATTCATTCACTTTGGAAAAAATGTTTGCAATATTTAATAGCTGCTCACAAGAGTAGATATTTATTTACATCTCATGTTGACTGAATAAAATAGGTAAATTTTATTTAATAGATTAATCTTTTTAAAGTAGTTTAAAGTTATGATGCTTTAGATAGTTGTGAAATCATTCTATATATCCATAAAGCCACAGTCTAAATTTGTCTTCTTCATTACTGTTTAATATGTCCCTGGCACATAATGGCTAATCAATAAAGGTATATTTGGTGAATAAATAAATAAATAAAAGCTTGGGATTCCAAAATAAGGATAACTCAAATCCAAAAGCTAAAAAAATCAATAAAATAGAAAACTATCTTTTACTTTTAAGCATGATAACTTAGCAATTTCAAATGTAAGCAAACTGTAGTCACTACACAATTATTTTTTCACAATGCACGTTAACTATGACACTTTTTCAATTTTAATTGGAAAATATGTATATTAATTATATGAAATAAAATGTGCTATAAATATGTTTTCATATCTCATAAAAATGGGCCATCATAGATTTACATCTTTGGATTCTGTAGGTTAATTTCCTTGTGAAATAAATGAATTCAAGGTGTTTGTGCTTTAGACCAAACGCTTTAAAATACGCACATTGTCTTTTACGTTGAAGATCCACACATTTAAAATTAAACTGTGAGAAATACATTAAATATCAGAACAACCAGTGTGATGTGTTATTTTGAGCTTACATAAATAAATATAAGCTGAAAGTCGTAATGTGGTTGTTACTTAATTTCATCTCTGTGATTGAAGCTCTGACATTCAATTTTGAATAATAGTGAAAGTGGTAGCCTGGACTACTGGATTTAGAAGTTTAAATTTTAAAATATTTTTGAAGACAAAAAAGTAAATACTAATTTGACCTTAACTTGGAGTTATTGCTGACAAAATATTGTAAGTATGACAAACCTTTCAATAAAATTTGTACAGGTAGAAACATATTACACACCAGAAAATTCATATAATTTCCACGTATTTTAAACAGAGTAAATGACTTACATTTGTGTAAGAAAAAAAGAGCAGTTTTAAGGTTCAGAAAATAAAGTGATAGGAAATAACATTTTAAAACATGTTTCAAATATGGAAATATTCTATTCACCTCCTGTCTGTTAAAGATGAAATTACTTTGAGAGGTTGCGTCAAGATTGAATTATCCAGTTTGCAGTTTCGAAGGTTTGCAGTGCTTATTCCAGCATCTCTTTCTTTAAATTCCACCTGGGCAAACGGTCAAGTTCAATAAGGGCGTAAAAGTACTTGGAACAATCAGATCAAGTCTGATGGACTTGCTGGTAGATGTCGATGCCAACAGTGCCTTGAATGACCTTTATAATGCTAATAGAAAGCTTTTCTAATTGAATAATAATGTTAATATGATATTTTCTGTCCACACAGAAACTGTTCTTTGAGTGTCTAATATACTGAAGACTTTTTGCTCTCAGCTTCACTTGACTGGCAAATAATGTATGTGGCTCAGTGACAATGATAGTCTATCTGGAGGCAGCTAGAATTCTAAGAAGAATACAAATGTACTGCAGTAAGTTCTACCTGAGGACTAGTCACTAGTCTACTATTTGTATTACTTAAATTGCTTACATGACTTACTTACATTATATATACTTCAGCATGTTCATTCATGTAATGGGTATATTAACAATTGTTGTCACTCACATATACTTGGCTGCTCAAATGAAATCCATTTGTGAATGTAGGATGCATATGCTGTAAAGAAACTGACCATAGGTCATAGGTTGTGAAAAAGAAGAGTAACAGATCCACAGCAGTGATGAAAGTTATTCAGATGGACCTATCAAATTATATAGCAGAGAAAGAAAAACTGAAAAATACAAGACCTTGACAATAACCTTAGTTTTTGTATTCTCCAGCATTTTTTAGAATTATACTGTATCTATAGTTATACAAATTTTTGCCATCAAATTAAGTTTTCTTGATTTCTCCTCTCTTTTTTTCTCAAATCATTCCTCTACCAGGGTAACATGAAGACATTTGAGTAACCTCATCATGTCATCTATATTATTACCATCTTTTTATTGGTCTTTTTCCTAACACTCTATTAGTTAATATAATTGTTTGAATTGTTCTTCTAAAAAACACCCATTTGATTTGCTCACATTTTTACTAGTCTCTGTTAGCCATTTATTCTTTTAGCCCTATCTCCATTCTGTTTTAAATTTTCTATTTGTTTTGTGAAATAGAATCACAGAAAGGAGAAGCAAAAACCATTTATTCAGAGTTTGCTATTGCAAGTGAGTTGGGTAACACCATTTGTATTAGGCAGAGACTCGAAAGCAGGAAGGAAAGCTTTATAACGGGGAAGAAAAGAGAAAAACGTTAGGTGTGCTCTGTTTGGAAGCTTTTGGCATGAGGAAGATGGAGGAATGTAAAGTAGCAGTGAGGCATCTTATATAAATAGCTCTGTTATGGACTGTGTTAGAAGTCTGAGCGAAATATAGGAAAGTTGGTAACTGGTGATGAATTTACTATTCTGGACAAACTACTGCAAATGTTGGGGCTCATTCCTGGACTAGCTGTGCAAAATTTGTGTGTCAAAGTCCTGTTCTCATATATGGTCTGACCATTGCCCATTTGTATAGTCCATCTCCCACCTTGTTGCCAAGGACATTGTAAGTATTTTTCCAAAATCTTTGAGTGGTAATCTCTCACAGTTTTTTCATTTAAGTATATCTTTAATGTGTCCTCAGTCTTGAATAACAATTTTTCTGACTCTAGAATTCCATTTTGTTGGATGTCTTCTTCACAGTAATTTAAAGATACCAATTTTATAAAGACAGACTTCATTCACATAAGCAAAGAATAGATGTTTTAACAAATGTTATTTCTGATTCCCGAAATATGCTGCCTGCCTCTTTATTAGACTAACTGCTTCTCTGTTTCGATTTCAGCTTATTTGTTTTCTAGTCAGAAACTTGTTGGCCATCCTATAAAAAGTAGATCTCTTACTTGATTACTTCAATTTCTGTTTATGTTTTATTTCTTTTATAATATCTATTACAACTTAAAACAATACTATTTACCTATTTTTCCTCTAGAATGTAAATTTGATTAGATCAAATGCTATGTGCAATTGTTAATATTAGTTTTCCTGACCTTATTGTAGTAACCTTTTTTTTTTTTGTAATTACAATAATCTTCTGTGTTTTTATTCCTTGGGATCATGTGGTCTGTGTATATATCCAGATCAAATGTCAGCAAATTAATTATTTGTCAATTAAGAGTATGTATGTGTATGCATTATTATTCCTTTTTTATTTCAGCAAATATTTAAGAATTTGGTTTGAATTTGTCTCTAACTACAGAATAGAAAATATGATAAAATTGTGATCCACTCTTAGAACAATGCTTTATGATATGTAAAACATTATATAGAACATTATTGTATGGCTAAATATTGCTTGATAAAATTTTGTAAGAGTGAATGAATAATAGATGAGTAATATGCCTAAGTATTTTATAGACACAAACTGATTAAAAAGAGACACAGTGTGGCAGTGAAGGTAAGATACAGTCATTTCAAAAAAACCAGAAACACTCTCCTTTTCCCAAGTAGGATTTAAGGTAAGAAAAATGACAAGAGGCATAAGTCACCTTAAGAGAGCATTGTAATAGATCACCACATGTCAGCTTCAGCACAAACAGAAATTTAAGAAAATAAGAATGCTTTATTCTTTGAGAACGCCATCACAAAAATAGTCCAAGCCTCTTATACATTTGAGGGATAACTCTTAATGAACATGATTAGTTCTGGATACCTCATTTTAAGATGAATATTCATAACCAAATTGAATCCAGGAGTTGTAACAGCAGAACATAAAAAGGTCATGAGAAATGAGACAAGGAACTGGAGAACGTTAGCCTAGAAGAGAGAACCACTTAAGGTATATCAAATTACGAACTTGGTATATATAAAAGTTTTTGTGAATGGAAACCTATCTCAGTATGCCTAAGTGCAGAATTCTTAACTAGAATCAGCAAAGGAACGTGTTTAAGGAACACATAAGTTTAGAGAACACTTACGAAACATCAGTCACTAAAAAATAAAATGGTGGTAATAACTTGGTGCAAAAATTAACAGCCGTTGAGAACTGGGTGTTCAAATACATGAGAGTTGACCACTTACCAGAAATATTATAGATAAATACATGTCTTAAATTAGTATTTTAACTATATGACTTAATCAGTCTTTCAAAATTTCCACAATAATCAAAGGCACCTTATTGACTAGCCATTATAAAATATAGGTGAAAGTCTTTTGAATCTAATTTGCAATTTTATTATTTTTAGAAGAGCAAATGTATTATATAAGAAATCAAGTCTTTATGCAAAAGTTCTACTTAAATCTCCAATCTCCAGATGTATAAGACTTTTTCTTTGTATCCAAGGAGTTATTATGTATAATTTTTCTACAAAACAAGTTATCAAAACATATTATTTACTAATATCACTGATGTAACTGGTTATTACCTCAGATTTTCTTTTATAAGAAACAATATCTATCCATTAGCAAATGCTTTTTAATGAATAATACTAACTTTTAAAAAATCTAAAACAACTCACTTTTTACAAGGATTTTTGAGTTTGTATTAAACAGATACATAAAAAATAAGTTGACAAAATAACTTGTGAGTAAACCTTAAGTTATTTAAGAATCTGTTAAACATTACAAATAGGTTATAATTTATAGAAGGAAAATTTAATTAACAATGAATCTCTGTGCTTGGCAATATTACATTCTCCATGTATTACGATTTGTGCATCTGTGACACAGCAGGATGTTAAATTGCTCAGCTATCATAGACAGCATCTGCCATTTGTTCAGATTAGGTAGCTTGCTAGAAAATACACTGGCCTATATTTGTTTTCCAAACTTCTGCTATCTTGAAGATGTAATCCTTATTAATAGGTATTTATTTCAAAATATAGAATTCTTCATAAAATTTACTAGGTATTTTTCAAAATACACTATAAATCCATTCATTATGTTTTACATCTTATTTTGTTTTGCTCCATATTCTTCCTATAGTTGAAAAAGTATTTCTATTTGTGAAATTAATTAAAGGTTTATGAGATTACTGAGATAATTCCAAAGGGAGAAGATAGCTCTTTTGCCCCAGTGTGATTTTACATTATCAGTTAAATATTTAGTGGAGCAGAAATTCTTGAGATAGTTAAATTTGTTTTTAATTACATTAACTGGCTTTGTATATGTATATTAATATAAATTTTTTCATTTGAAAGCCAATGTAGGTTTCTTATTCTAAATATTTTGACCATTTTAAGGACATTCTCTAGTGTAAATGCTGGAAGAGTATTAATCACTAATATATTTAAGTTTTCTGTGTATTCTCTTAAGTGTTATGCATATGTTTTGCCATAACATCCACAAAAATTCTTATGAAAAAAATTGTGTAAGATTTTATTTTTCACAGATAAAGATCTGAAAAGAACATAAATAACTTGCCTAAGAATTTCCACATAGTAAGGGATAGTTCCAGGATTCTAACATGACAGTAGCAGTGTGACTCCTGAGCTTACAAATGTATACAACAAGCTGTTTTTTTCTTCACTATTCTACCTTGTGGAAAATATTACATAAGTACATGTAAAGAATGTATTTCATGACAAAATCTGAGTCTATAAAGTTCCTCTGAAGAAATTTAAATACACTTATTTGGATAAAAAATAACTATGATAAAAATAATATCTATACACATATAAAATTAACCAGTTTTAAATAGAAAATTCAGTAGCATTAATTATTTTAATGTGTAATTTAAATCAATTTCCAAAAGTTTTCATCACCCCAATTAGAAACTCTGTTACCAATCAAGAAATAACTCACAATTCACCACCACCATCAGCCCTCAGTAACCTCTAATCTACTTTCTGTCCCGATGTATTTGCCTATTCTAGATACTTTATGTAAGTAGAACCATGTAATATTTGTTCTTTTGTGTCTGTCTTATTTCAGTGTGCATAATGTTTTCAGAGTTCACTCATGTTGTAGCATGTTTCAGAGCTTCATTACTTTTTATAGCTGAGTGATATTCCACTGTAAGAGTATACTACATTTTTTAACCCATTCCTTTGTTGATAGACACTTTGATTATTTTTACTTTTGGGTATTGCGAAAAATGCTGCAACAAATACTGGCCTACAGGAATCTCACTGGTTTCTTGTTTTCAGTTCTTGGGGTGTATATCTAGGAATACAATTTCTGGGATACAGGGAAATTTAATGTTTTGCTTTTTGAAGAAGACCAAAATGTTTTCCACATCTGGAGCACCCAATATTTTACACTCCCATCAGCAATATATGTGTTCCAATTTCTTTACATCCTGGCCAACACTTCCTATCTTGCTTTTGCTTTCATCACCTTACTAATAAGTATGAAGTGATATTTCATTGTGGTTTCGACTTGCACTTTCCTAATAATTAATGATGTTGAGCATCTCTTTTGGGCTTACTGGTCATTCTTTGGTGAAATTTGTATTCAAGTACTTTGCCTATTTTTGAAATGAGTTGTTTTTGTTGTTAAGTTATAGAAGTAATTTATATTTTGGATATAAAACTTTTATTAGATATATAATCTGCAAATATTTTCTACCATTGCATAGTTGTCTTTTCATTTCTTTGACGGTGTTTTTTGATGCTTATGAGTTTTTGTTTTGATGAAGTAAATTTAGTGTATTTTTTTCTTTTGCTGTTGATACTTTTGGTAATATATCTAAGAATCCATTGCCAAACCCAAGTTGACGAACATTTAATCCTGTGTTGTCTTCTCAGAGTTTTACAATTTTAGCTCTTACATATATAGGTTGATCTTCCATTTTGAGTCAATTTGTACATGACATAAGGTAAGAGTCTAACTTCATTATTTTGCATGTCAAAGTCCAGCTGTTCTAGCATCATTTGTTGAAGAAACTTTATTCTCTATTGAATGGTTTGTCAAAAATCCATTGGTCATATATATATGAATTTGTTTTTATACTCTCAATTATATTCTGATAGTATACATATCTGTTCTTATCCCAGTACAACACTGTTTTAATTACTCTAGCTTTGTAGTGAGTTTTGAAATTGGGAAATATATCTTTCTACTTCATTCTTATTTTTAAAAATTATTTTTACTATTTGAATCTTTTAAACTTCCATATAAACTTGAGAGTTTGCTTGTCCACTTTTACAAAAAAAAAAAAAACTTAGAATTTTAATATGGATTGTATTGAATTTGTACATTGCTTTGGGTAGAGTAATATCAGGTATTCCAATTCATGAAACAGATATCATTATATTTATTTGAAAACCTTTCATATTCTTGGTTAAATGTATACATATATATATATATGTACATTTAACCAAGAATATGAAAGGTTTGCAAATAATATATATAATATATATATTATATATATATATATATATGTACATACATAGAGGTGAGAAACAATCTAGTTATTTCACAAAAGAAAATTGTGAAATTAATTGTAAGTTATTTCATAATGGTGTAATTCCAGGACAGTGTTAATACCAAGTTTTCGTAACAGAACTAAAGTTTTGGGCTAGGTAAAGTGGCTCATGCCTATAATCCTAGCACTTTGGGAGTCTGAATTAAAAGGATCACTTGAGCCCTGGAGTTCCAGACCAGTCTGGGCAACATAGGGAGACACCATCTCTCAAAAAAAAAAAACATTAATTGGGCATGGTGGCACATATCTGTGGTCCCAGATACTTGGGAGGCTGAGGTGGGAGGATTGCTTGACCCCAGGAGGTCCAGCTTACAGTCAGTCAGCCATGATCATATCACTGTACTCCAGCATGGACAAGACAGTGAGACATAGTTTCAAAAAAACAAAAATAAAGTTTTGGAAAAATTTATACAATATAATGCAAAGTGGGGAAAAAGGGATACCACCTAATTAAGAGAAAATTTGAATGAATACATTTACTTTGCTCTATCCTGAAAACCCACCATAGTGACTATAAAGATTTTATTTATGTATTTTAGAATAAACACACAGAAAAAAGTAGAATGGTAATTGATCCAACATTAACAAACTATTAATGTTAGAAATTAATTGAACTTGTCATAACACTTTGTAGAAAACCTATCCAAATCAAAACTAATAAATGACCAGGTTTGCATGTCAAAATTTTTCCAAAATGCTCAAGATGTAGCAACACAAAGAGTCACTGGAAATAGAGAAAAAGACAAGAATTGAGCCTAAAATAAAAAGAATTAATTAGTTGTGGTAATAAATATGTTACATGACTTGGTGCCCTATAATTCTTAGGAAAAGCACATATTTGCTATCTTTTACTCTGAAAAATAATATTGAGAATGATTCTCTGAAGAGGATAAAATAGAGTCTTATTTTGCTCTTCTTGATTTTTTTCTAGGTTCTTTTTTTATTAACTTCACCCTTCACTTCTGCCAAACACATATATATATTTTTAATTGGTCATGAACAGAGTTTTACTTTAGATATCTTGTCATCTGTTGATACATAAAGTAGGATGACTGACTGACTGACCAGTTGATTGGCTATGCTGAGTAAAGTTCACTGTTACTAAGCAATTCTCAGAGCCACATTGACAAAACTTTAATGCAAATCCTTAAGAGAAATAAAGAAAGGTATTTCATTCATGAAACAAACAGAATAATGATTATATACACATATATAAACATGCATGCATGTTTATATATGTGTATATAATCATATATAATCATATATCATAGAACAAGCAAATATTGTTTTGCAATTAGAAATGTAAAGCTTAGTAATATAGAAGAAAGATAAAGCCGAGAAAATTTCACAGACAAAAGAGAAAACAACAAAAAGACAAACATGGAGGAAAAGATAGAGATGTGTGAGAAAATAAAAGACACATTCTATTAATTCAAACATCAAGTGATATGAATTTATGAAAGAAATTGCATAAAGGTTAAAAAGATTAAAGTATAAAATAAAAAATTTGAGATTTTTATAGTAATCAAGGACATGCTCTTTTATATTTTAAGAATCCATTATGTGTCCATAACAAGGGAGAAATTAGGCCAACACTAAGGCACATCATTATAATATTCTAGAATATAGGAAAATCAAAAGATGCTACAATATTACAAATGACTTACAAATGAGAAAAAATGCCTATGTGCTGAGATTCAGTCATTAGTATGCTTCAGGCTTTTTGTGAGAAACACTAGAAGCTAAAATAAAATGAAAATGCCTTAAAAATTCTGAAGAAAATAGAAATCCATCATAAATCCATAATCAGTCAAAATGTCACTCAACTGTCAGTATAATATAGACATTTTTATAGATGTGTGCGGACTAAAAAAATTAAAGTACAATGCTTAGCTGTAAATAGTATGTATATAGTAATCATGAAAGAAATATAAATCTTGATCTAACTCAAGTTATGATAAACTATAATTAGAGGATGGTGTGGTGGGCAGAAAGTGCTGAGTGTATATTGTAGTTATAGTAAAACAGAAACAAATTAAATACTTTTTCTTCAATGAGGGAAGATACATAAGTGACATAAAAATACTAGCTTATTTAAATATTTAAGTCATTTCTAAAATATGTGAAAGTGACTATTTCTGTTGCATGGTAAATAAAAGATGAGATAGAGAAAGATATTTTTAAAATGAATTCTATATAATTAGCTGTTTTTTATATGCTCATATTTACTCACATACTCTTGGGGTGTAAAATGGAAGCAAATAGATTAGTAAGACTTGGAGGAATTATGTGTAATGTCAATTTGATGTTTTATGATATTTTTAAATTTTAGAAAATGCCTTCAGCTTACATATTTTTTAACAGCTTAATTAAATGAACATTGAAGGATGAACTTACATTGGTGTCTTTAGTTCTGGGCATTATATATAGCTAATTGAGCTAGGCCAAATTACAACGCTTTTCCAGGTTCTGTGAGTGTTGACAAAAACTAATTCTTACTATAAAGTAAGAATAAGCTCAGTTATTCCATGGTAACAAATAATCAAACCACAACGACATCAAAGATTAAAGATTTGCTCTTAGTCACTAAATATGTCCATTGCAGATCGTCAGTAGTCTCTGCTTCATGTCGCATTCATTCATGAGCCTGGCAGACTCACACAAGATGTTGTGGCAAGAAGAACGCATGGGGAATTTATTCTGTATCAGGAATGCCTTAACTGGAAGTGACACATGCCATTTTTGCTCAATTTTTACTGGTCAGAGTAAATCACATGACCATAATCAAAGAAAAGTGAAGTAGTGCAATCTTCCTATGTGCTTATAATGGGAAGAGAACTGGCACCAATCCACAAGGATCTGGCTAAGGTTAATTTGGTTTTCTTTTCAATTTAGTTTTCTCAGTGAGTCTGCAGGTTGAAAATGTGGTATCCCTGCTGCCTTGAAGGCCTGGGGAATATAGACACAAACAGCTACTCTTATTCCCAGGCAGCTGTGTGGCTTATAGATATTCAAAACAGAACAAAATAAACAATGAAAATAATCCTCATATCTGTTACCCCAACAAAGAGGAGATATTTTATATACATAATACTTTTGACCCTACTATTTATATCTGTGAGATTTTCAGCATATTACTTAATCTTTCTCATCTAGAAAATGAAGATAATAACAGAATTTACCACATATAATTTTTTAAGGATTAAATGTGGTAATAAATATAAGGAACTGTTAATAGTACTTGGAAAATTGTAAGCTTATTAAGTATTTTTTGTTAATACTACTAATAGTGATATTTAATAATTTTATTTTAAGTTGATTAGATTAGTCAATCATACACCCAGGGAGACAGATGATAGGAGGGTGTGGACAGCAAATAGTTATCCTCTTGAACCCTGGTATTTGAATTCCAAGAACAACCGAGAAGAGTTAAAACTACAAGTGATTCCCTCAGCATCCTCTGTCTGACTATGACAAACTGACTTACCTCTAATTCTAGATTTCTTACCGAACAAATCATATAGGATGGGGATCAGAGAACTACATGAACATAATACACTTAGATGCCTGGTGATAGCATTAGAGTTTCAATATTCATCTTTGTTGATCTGAACAGGGAACATGGTAAAAATACCTAAAATAACAGAATGAAGAGTTTCCATGAAAGTTTGGTCAATATAAATCTATAAAAAAATTTGGGCACCAAAGACAAAATATTATTTGAGATTTTGGTAGCAACATTAATGGCCCAGAATCAACACACTTACACAACACATAGCTATCATATTAATATTGCTATTCCTATATTTCATTAAACTTAAGATTTATCAGTTTTTCAATACAGTCCAACTTCAGAGATGCTGACATGTTAAAAAAGTGTATTTTCAAGAAATATGGTAGAGCCAATGGGTAACATTTATTGAGTATTCACTGTGTATCAGAAATTATGTATAAAATATCTAATTATATATTACATAATTTCTAATATTTACCATATTTTTATCAAGTAGGTTCTGATATTTCTATTTTACTTATTCAGAAGTTGATACTCAGTAATATTAAAAATGTATGTTTCTAAAGCCAGAATTTAATTCCAATTAAATTTTTTTTCACTAGTTCACTCCTGTTTCAAAAGTTTTACAAATTATCTTCCTATAAAATAATGCAATGAATTATTCTAGTAAAATATTTCTGGGTCCCATATAAAAGTCAGATCTTGAGAAATCGTTTTAGGTCATGGCAATGCAGGGAAACCCCAAAATTGGGGCTTAGCCTGGAAGGGTTCCTGGTTTTGCTCAGGAAAGAATTCAAGAGTAAGCTGATGGTAAAAGAAAGCAAGTTATCAGAGCAGCAGTGCATATAGCAAAATGGCTACTCCATTGACACAGCATGGCTGTGGAGTAGCAAGTTGGGATTGCTGGCTAGCTATATGTATGCCTATTCCTAATTAAATGATAAATAAGGAGGAGATTATTCACAAATTTTTTAGAAAAGGGGTGGGGAGCTCCTGGAACCATACCAAGTAACATTCAGGTGTTGCTGTGGCAATTGTGAACTGTCATGGTGGTGGAGGGAGTATCTTATAGGATGCAAATGTATTATAATTCCTAGTCGTAGCTAGTTTTGGTCATTTTTTGCTCCAGTTTTGATGAACAGGGTCATGCAAACAGGTCCTGCTGGTCTCTAATTTCAGTGGTACTGAAATAACTAGTTAGCATTTTCATCTCCTTGATAAAATTAGTAGATTCAGAAAATGAGCATCAAATGATTTTTAACCTCACAAAAAGACAACTGGACATTACTTATTTGCTAGAAAGTACACAACACCAAAATATGAAGTACAGAAAACAAAAACAATCAAATGAAAATAAATCCTTGATAATCAGTCAATAAACATTTTCTGTAAAGAGCCGGAGAGTAAATACTTTAGATTTTATGGACTGCATGATGTCTACCACAACTATACAATTCTACCTTTTTAGATAAACATAGCCATAGAAAATACATACATGAATTATTTTAACTGGGTTCTAAACAATTTTTATTAACCAAAATGAGCTTTGATGGCCGTGGTGTTCCATCTGGAGCAGCCACAGGCACTGAGAAGAGGCCGGGTGCAGCAGGGGAGGCAAGGTAGTGATTGCACACTTCATGGAGCCAGTGGGCGCTGGGAACAAGCCGGAGCCCCACCCCCTACTGAGTTGAGGTGAGGAGTCCTGCACTCCAGGGCACAGCTGCAGCAGCCCAGCCACGGACCTTGCACTCTCAGGGGCCCAGAATTCCCCATTCCTCCACAAGCTCAGAAGTGCCTGCTGACACTCCCTGGCCTCTCCCCATGCCCTGCGTGCTCTGGAGAGGAGGAATGCTGTGGCAGAGCACTGGTGCTGTTGCAACCCAGCCAGATGTATGCCTTCAGAGTGATGATGACACTCCAGCCCCCTGCTGCCTCGGCCCCCTCCAGACTTGGGCACTAAGGAGCACAGGAGGGAGGCTGGGATGGCCCTGAGGGGCCTTCAGCACGAACAGCCTGGATGCCATAGACAACATGTTAACGGCGGGAGGCAGGTTCCTGCGTGGAAAGGGGCGGGTTTCCAGTGAAACCCCACCTTCAAGCCAGGAACCGCCTGAAGACTAAGGGTCAGGCTGCCAGTTCTGGTTGAAGTCCAGGACCTAGAGTAAGGACTTCATTCATGAATGTTGGGCCAATTAGATGGTGTTTTTTTGGGGCCAACCATGGCCACCTATGGAGCAATTAGCAAGCACTTCCTCCCTTCTCAGCCCATAAAAAACTCCAGACTAAGCCAGATTTGACGGAACGACCTGCCCGTGAAAAGGAGCGACCCACTGTGGATCTTCTCTCTGCTGAGAGCTAGGCACTTGCAGGGATGACCTTCTGTAACACAAACAGGGCTGAAACACAACGCTCTGCTCTCCAAGGGGGCCCAGACATAGGGGCTCCCCAAGCCAGATGTATGCTGTGACACCCTCTTTGGGACTCTGCAGTGCTTGGTGTCTCCAAGTTTCTAGGCACCACCATGTCTCCCTTGTTGAGACGCGGGTGCCCACAGCAGAAGCCACATGCAGTACACTTAGTCCAGCCACAACCTCACACAGACCTTGCACCTGTGCTGGCTCCTGGAGCTGCCTGCCCCAAAACAGCAGCTGGCATGCCTGATAGTACACACTGGCTGGACCCCATGCTCACTTGCTCATACAACCCTTGCTGTTTCATACCTGGCTTGCCATTGGCAGGTGTGGGATCTGGGCTGATAGTGAGAACTGAGTGTGACCTGCCAGGCCAAGTGGACAGAATAAGCCCAGAAGGCACAAGCAATACTCACGCAGAAGATGCCACTGGCTACTGATGTTTCCAGCTGGTGAAGCAACACCCCAAGTACCCCATGAAAACTTTAGGCTGGATGTGGCCACAGGCTGTAGTTTGACTATCCCTATTACCCCTCTCTAACTACCAACTTCAGGAAATGTAGAGGAGAGAAAAAGATGTTACACAACACCATGAGGAGAAAATCAGCATAATCTACACTCTGGGGAGTACTACAGGCCACACAGCATAATGCTTTTCAAAAAATTAAATTCAGGAAAGAAAAAAATAAAGGGGTGCTGGTAAACAATATATTAAAAGACTTAAGAGACATAGCAACTAATCTAAATGTAGAGACTTTATTTGGCTAGAGATTCAAATAAAGGAATTCTCAAAACATAAGGCAACCTAGAAAACTTTGGGTAACTGGTATTTAAATGTAATAATGGTTTTCTAGTTAGTATATGTGTATGTATGATGTATTGCATTTGAAGGTAGAGATTTAAATAACCTTAGATGAAATATCCTGATGTCTGTGATATGATTCAAAATAAGATAGAGGAGTTGTGTGTGGGAAGCAAATTTGGGTACAGAGGAAAGACTGTATGATGGGTCTGTCATTAAAGTTTTGAGTCCTGTGTGAACAACAACAACGAAAAAGGCTGAGGGCCCCTCAGCCCCATCCTGGCAGAGTGTCCCCCAAAACACTGACTTTGATATTTTGTGAAGTCAACATTTCAGTCAACATATTTCTCTATGTGTTCATATAGCAAAGTTAGGGTGCTCTCCAACCATAATTTTTTTTTAAAGCTATGGAACAATTTCCTTACAAATTAAGTAGTTTTTAGAGTGGTGACTTTTTGATATGTTTAATATGACTGTAGTCAGAAGGGAAGTTGGGCCTGTTATTTTTTTTTTCAGAAATTGAAAAAAGTACCATCATTAAGATAAGGAAGAGAAAGTTTTATATCCTTCTTTTTGGGACATATAAGGTGAGAGTGAAGTCTCACAGATGGAGAATTTGTGGATATTGCTAGAGGAATTGGAGATGCTCTCTAGTAAGTGGGTAATCCCTCTTCCCCGAACACTGTTATTTCAGCCAGAAATGTTCGCCCTAGATGGGTAGTTACCAATGGGTGTGTTTGATCTTTGTTCCTGATTAAAAGAGTTGAAATGAGAGAATCCTGGACTCCCGACCCTTAGTTTCTGGTGACGCGCTGCATCCAATACAATCATTTTGGCCTCATAATCTTGTACTGGTATATGAGCCTCTGTGAGCTGGATTCCCTACCCTTAGTTTCTGGTAATGCCCTGCATCCAATACACTATTGCTGGCCTCATAATCTTGTACTGGTACATAAGCCTCTGTGAGTTGGATTCCAAAGAGTGCCCAGAGAATTACTTATGCAGTATGCATCCGTACCTGTTCAATGACAATAACTCACTCATTTACTTACTCATTTTTTCCCTTCCACCTGAGCATACCATACCTGAATGACATAAAGCAAATTCTTATAAACCAAACTCTCAAGATTTTAATTATTAAATTAATCTGATCTTGGGTAAATGTCAGAGTTTGGAAAAATTCTGAATGAATGCAACTTGCATATGGCAATCTTGACCAAGGATATTTTCATATGGCTTCTATGGATATTTTTATTAAACCCAGAACACTCTGCCTTGAACAAATTTAATTTTTAAGACTTCCGCCAACATTGATATTAGAAGTCAAAGAACAGACAGAGAAAAAAGTGAGGAAAAGGACTTCCTGTGACCTTTCAAGTATCATTTCTTGGAAGTTAGTATATCCTCTTTTGAAGATTGTCCCTTCTAAAGAAATGAATATGTCCATGCTAAAGAAGTATATTTAGAATAGATTCATGTGAGTGTTTTATATTCTCACTGTCCCCAAAGGATGAGAAAATCATTAGGCTATTGGTTTGGGTAAGTAGTGTTCCTGGCTATGAAGATGCAAAAATCCCAGAATTATAGTGTAATGCTAAATAAAAAAGAAAGGGCCAGGGTAGGTAATAACAAAAACTAAACAGAAAAAAAAATCGTAATTTAGAAGAGGACTATTCGTTATAACATAAAAATATATTGTTTCATTTTTGTGATTCGGATACACAGCTTTCTTTTCACCGGTCCATGTTTTTCTTCACTTAAATGATATGTGAAAACATAGACTGTTAGCAAGGTTAAACTAAACTCAGAAAATCCTTGTCATTTGCATTTCTGCCAATTTAATTTAAAGACTGACTATAAATAGTTATAACTGCTTTTATTTCAGCTACATAGTTGCTAAGCTACTTACTGTTCTTTTATTGCCTCATTATTTGCGTAATATTTGACTTTTAACAATTCTAAAACTAGAACAAATAATTAGATGAATGAAAAATTAGATCTTTCAACTCTTCAGAAAAACCACTACAAGTTCAATTGCTATAAGATGCCACAAAGAATCAGTTCATTCCAGAATAGTTCAGCATCTGACAAAGTGGAGATATTGAATTTATTGCAAATCTACAGCTATGTTGTGACTTGGTTGGTGGTATTTTTAATGGCCTTGAGAATTACAGTGAAAAATTGGATGAAACCAATATTCAATGGTAGGGGCATTACTACTGCAATATATATAGGAAATAAAAATTCCTCTAGCTCCAAATGGTTAATGAGCATCGATATGTGCAAGGCACTGTAAAGAGGGCAGATCATTTTATTTCCTTGGAGCTTAGTTTGGTGCCAGAAAAGGAATTTTATGTGCTGAGTTGACTAGTACAATCTTTCAGGTACAGTACTTTCTGCAAACTGTAGAAAAACATCAGACAATTTATTTTCAGGAAGACTTCCAAATGCTGCAGCATTAGCAAAGATTGAACAAGGCGCAGTGAGATCTTAAGTAAACCTCCCATCTTTCCAAAGATGTTTGTGTTGGGAGAAATTATCTTTAAAGGTCTTTGCTTGGAAATGTCATGAGCACAGACACAACAACCAGGCATAGTAGTACTGTATATTGGTAAAAGCTCAAAAAATGCAACTGAGCAAACTGAGAAAACAGGATGGTGAGGGTGTTCCTTAACTGTTAACAGAAAACTATTGAGCTCCAGTTAGGGGTATGCTGTCATTTGAATGGAAATGATAGCAATTGCTGTTGTAAAAGAGATTAGATTAGATTTTAGGTAAAATATCTCATTTTTGCCTAAAATATTATTCTATTATTTGAAATAATCGGAAAATTATTAGTATCTTAATTTTCTGTTTCAGAGTTTTAAAATGTGGATTTTTTTCTCTGTATACTTTAGTTAAGTAGCTGTAGATCTCCATATTTCTGCTATTAAGAGGTTGGACTTGACTTGAAATTTTGGAACTCATGACATATTTTAATTTGTTATTCTCTTAAAAAATGAAAGAAACTAAAGAAGGCATGACCTAAGGCTGTTTTCCATTTTGTTTAAGATCCTTGATGGTATGACATACTATTTACAGCGGTTGGTGTTATTGGATCCAATTAGTATTAAACGTAAATCTTTCACAAACAATGTTTAAATCAGAACTTCTTAAATAGAGGGTATTTTCCATTTTGTTACTTTACCAAGTTTATTTATTTTTATATTTTCAATTATAATCCCCAGGTTATTCTTTGAGAAAAGAATTAAGATAAAAGTAAGTGAAAATACCGAAGTATTTCAGTAAAATCATGAATGACAGAACTTAGAATAAGAACCAGCAGTCCTGACTTGTAGTAAGCAATTCATTTTTAAATATCCAGAAGAAAACCATTAATCATTATTACATGTATTATTTGCCAGTTTCTATATAAAGGTTTTCAGTTAGTAGAAACATTTCTTGAGTTCACCTGGCACAGTTGCTATTTTGGAAAATTGCAACTCTGTCTTTCTTGTTCTAATTAGTGTTTCTGTATGAGTCATTCAGCAAAAATTTAATAATCTGTTCTCTGAATATTTAAACACAGTTAACCTTAAAATGGAAAACTATCATTAAAGCACAATTAGTGAAGGAGAATCAGGTTTAGTGTAACTATTGTCTAAAATGGTTCAGCAGCCTTTCTTCAGATATATAGATATATGTGATTGGTAAAACAATATTAAAGAAACAATACTGGTATTACTATAATTCTGTGCAGTCAAAAGGGTTTAGTTGTCTACTTACTTTAATAGATAAGTATATTAATCCAAGCCTTTGTATGGAAAATCTAGTAAAATAACTCATAAAAATGAAAAGATTATGTATACTTTCATATGAAGAAAAATATTTTAAAAATTTATAAAATTATGATTAAAATATTGTATAACAAATACAATCCAAAACAATCTGTTCAAAATATGTCATTACAATCTTTTCAGTAATTTCTTATTACAAAGTCTTTTGGTGTTGCAGCCTTCACCCTGCCACCCAGGATGGCTTGGATACTTGCAAAAGCCAGAATAAAAAGTGCTGTGTGTTAACCTCAGTTGAACAAGCATACTAAAGTTTAATTACTTTCCTTCTTTAACAAAGAATTGAGTTTCTTAGAAGACTGTGGTGGTTTAATGGAGGATTAATAATTATTGATCCTCTTCATCCATAAAATGTCATTTTGAAAGGAGTATTTCAACTATATACAAAACTTAAATCCCTTTTCAAAATAAATGGTCTATTTTTTAAAAATCTGAAATTTTCTCAAGGACAGTGTAATGTTCTTAATATATATTATGTAAATGTTAAATGGTAATAGGAATTGGTATGTCTAGTACATTTAGAATATTTGGCACAAATATACCATGGAATACTATGTAGCCATAAAAAAGGATGAGTTCATGTCCTTTGCAGGGACATGGATGAAGCTGGGAACCATCATTCTCAGCAAACTAACACAGGAACAGAAAATCAAACACTGCATATTCTCACTCATAAGTGGGAGCTGAACAATGAGAACACATGGACAAAGGCAAAGGGAGGGGAACATAACACACCTGGGCCCATTGGAGGGTGGGGGTCAAGGGTAGGGATTGCATTAGGAGAAATACCCAATGTAGATGATGGATTGATGGGTGCAGCAAACCATCATGGCTTTTTTACAGGTTTATACCTACGTAAAAAACCTGCACATTCTGCACATGTACCCCAGAACTTAAAGTTAAAAATAAAAAAGGAGAATATTAAGAATGACTGTATTTTTCAAATTACTCAAGAAATTGTGATCATTAATATTTTCTTTAATGACTATTAATGTAGAAAGAAAACATTACCTATCAGATTGTGCAGATAGGTTCCCCACTGAAATTTGTACTATGATATCAAAGGGAAAATCCAGGTAAACACAGTTAAAAATATAAGTTTACACTGCCCTGATTCAGAAAGTAGTGAAGTCATCATACAGAATTGATACAATATAATAAAATAACTTGGAAAAGAGCTAAGTTATATGGTGAAGGAAGAGGGTCAAGGATGAGTGGGAATTTTAAGGGAAACCAAGGGTGAAATGAACATATTTAATGAATGTCTCAAAATCTTGCAATGCTTCCCAAAGTTTCAGAGACAGTGGAAACATGTCCTAAGAGCACAGCTGAATTTTTCACTATATGTATAAAATTTATTATTTGTTGTATACTTTTCAATTTTTGCCACTTATTTGTTTTATTAGAAGTAATATATGCCTTGTGTAAACAATATTAAATAAATAGAAGGATTTTTCAATAAGAATCAAGAATCATTTGCCCTAACTTGCCCTAACCGTCCTCAGCCTCATTCCCCTGTAATCAATTTTAACCTTTTGGGGAAAGGTTGAGAGGGGGTTTTTCTTGTGATTTCTTAGCATTTTAAATAAAATGATGAAGTCAATATCTTTTCAGCCATCAATCTGAGTATTCTATTGTGTAACATACCATGTAAGATGAGTACTGACCTCAATAACACGTTCAAATTTCCTCCAACTATTACTGATTTTTTACATAATTTTATTTTTTAATTCCTCAAGTAATTTTTAAAATTTGATTAACATACTTATAGCTCTGTCTCTTATTCTGTCAGATTGTTATAGTATGTCCAAACAATAAAAGCTGAATCCAAATTCATTTTGTCACCATTAACAATTTGTTAGTAGCATTATGTGTACTTTTGCATGGCCAAAGAAAAATATTAATGATGTAATAAAATTACATTAATGTAATAACAATAATGTAATGGTATGGTAATAACATATTAATAAAAATGTATGTTTTTATTAACCTCTTCTGACTTTGCCTTTACTGCACTCTAAATGTCTAATTAAAAATCAATATATTACTTGAACATTATTTAAGTACAATTACATTCTTTCTTTCTTCCTGTTTCTTTCTTTACTTTCTTTTCTTTCTTTCTCTCTTTTTTTGAGATGTAGTTTTGCTCTTATTGTCCAGGCTGGAGTGCAATGGCATGATCTCAGCTCAGTGCAACCTCTGCCTCCTGGGTTCAAGTGATTCTCCTGCCTCAGTCCCCCAAGTAACTAAGATTACAGGCATTCACCACCACACCCAGCTAATTTTGTATTTTTAATAGAGATGGGGTTTCTCCATGTTGGTCAGGCTGGTCTCGAACTCACAACCTCAGGTGATCCACCCTCCTCAGCTTCCCAGAGTGCTGGGATTACAGGCATGAGCCAGGGCACCTGGCCTGTATTTCTGATAATCATTCACTCACATATGTTGACCCTTGGAGAACTCCTCCCAAAACTTCATGTATCAGAGTTTGTCTGTTTTCATTTCTTAAGGAATCAAATCTTAAAAAGTCAAAAAACTGAGCTTAGGAAACAGCAGCAAAGCTGGAATTTGGAGCTAGATCATTCGGTGGTAGGCTGGTGTTGAGAGAAAAGCACTGGTAGTAGGTGGAGCAATGATAATCCTAGGCTTGTGGCAGTAATCTAATTTCCAAAATGTTACTCTGGAACACTGGAATGGAATATCACTTGAAAAAACGCACTAATGGATATAAGAAATGTATTATGTCAAGATTACTTAGAAAAACTCAAATTATAAAAATCATGGGATTAGATAACAGTTGCCAGAGAAAAGCGATTTACTGAAGAAAGACAATAAAAGGTTAAGGATGACTAGTTGTCAATTAAAGGCTAGGAGTGAAAATGAAAAAAACTGGATAACATAAAGAGATTATGATTTCCTACAGCTAGAGGGCAAAAAAAAAAAAGCTGATATTCAAGGCTACGATTTAATTACAGACAATCCCCAATTTGTAACTGTTCAATTTAAGATTTTCAACTTTACAATGGTATGGAAGTGATAAGCATTCAGTAGAAATGATATTTCGAGTATCCATACAACCTTCTTTTTTTCACTTGCAGTACAGAATTCAATAAATTTTACAAGCAAATAAATACTTTTTCATAAAATAGGCTTTATGTTAGGTGATTTTGCCCAACTGTAGGCTAATATAAATGTTCTGAGCACATTTTAGGTAGTCTAGGCTAAGCCATGATATTTGATAGGTTAAATGTGTTAAATGCATTTTCAACTTTTATTTTCAAATTACAGCGGGTTTATTGGTACATAACCCCAGTGTGAGTTAAGTACCCTCTGTATATAACATAAGAGATCTAAATAAATTTGAATTCTCAATTTTGACAAACACCAAGCACTTAGGTCTGATCAGGAAGGGCCAAGATCCTGAGTTTGTAGGCATTAAGAAGGGTTGAGACCCTGGGATGTGGGCAATTGCATGTGTGCATATAAAAACATTTAACCTCAGATTTATTACAATGTGGTGCCTTCAGAAGAGGTTCATTTTCCTCTCTAATGGCTAGTACTCCCCTATGAGCTTGAAGATGATGTAAAAATCTGTGCTTACAAGACAATGTGTGTTTTCTTCAAGGTAAAAGCCATCTCCTTTCCTGTCTATAATTATGTCACATAATTACTCAAGCAAGATCACACAGTATCACTTCACATTATAAAAAAGGAAAAGTGAAAGTAAGTGTATCCTGGAGGAGTTTTGAGATCTAACCATCATGTAACAGCCGGAGCCAGGGACTGTGTAAAGCACTGGGTCGGAAGGTGATTGATCAACCGGTTAGAACATAAGGTAATAAATGAATGTTTCTCACTATTAACTAATTTTCCCATGTTATAGGACAAATTTCTTGACAAGGACTTGTGAATTTAGTTCTAACACATTGTGAGAAGGTTCTTGGAATCTTGGAGAAAGCAATGCTCCACATTAGGTGAAACAGAAATAGGATAGTCATGGTATATGGTAGTAGAAGGGATGAAGAAAACTCAGGGAAGTTGACATGCTAGATTGGTGAAACTAGAGAGCTCACCAGATAACTGCGTTCCATTTGAGGACATTAAAATTAGTCCATTCACAAGAGTGATGAGAAATGCTCTGGTAAGAATGGCATAAGCATCACTGAGACCTCAGTGGTGCCTGCTTTCTATGTAGATGACTCCAGGGATGGTAGGATGATGTAGTTTTAGGCTCACCATCAGTAAAAGAAATACAGAATTACAAAATAATAGAGCTTAACAGATATAATAATAGAGCCACACAGCAGAGCTTAATTGTTAAAAGCAAGCAGTTACCATAATGAATAATGACATTGTAATTGTGGCCAGAAACACTTGACCGGAAGAATTTTAAGGAAATGGTTATTGCAACATAATTGGGAATACATATGGCTACCTAACCATGGTGAGTGTCTTAGTCCATTCCTGCTGCTGTAACAAAATAGCTAAGCACTAGTGGATATATGATGCACTAATGTATATAAGAAATGTAGTATGTAAAGATTACTTAGAAAAAAATCTAGGTAATTTATAAATAATAGAAATTTATTTCTCATAAATATATTTCTATAACAAATTTATTTCTTACAGTTCTGGAGGACCCAAGATGAAGGTGCCAACATATCTGATGTTTGGTGAAGCCTCACTCTCTACTCCACAGATGACACCTTGTTGCTGTGTTCTGACATGGCAGAAAGGACAAACAGATCCCTTGGATCCCCTTATAAGTAACAAATACCATTCATAAGGCTCTGCTCACATGACTTAGTTGCTTCCTAAAGACTCCCACCACCTCTTAATACTAACACAATGGTGATTAACTTTCAACATATAAATGCCATACTCAGACCATAGCAGTATAGCAAATAAATAAAGTAATTCATAGGCTGAGAAGTAATTACTCAAGCCAAATAATTGACTTCAACCAGTTTTTATCTAAAAAACAGAGTAATTGAAAGAGAAGTTGAATCCTCAATCTTTAGTCACTAAGGACTCTGCATCACTATAGCAAGTGTGTATGATAGTGATTTATCCTTTCCTTCCACCAAGAGACTATACCAGAGCATTTACTCAGAAAAATGTGTACTAAGGAAAGGGAACTATCTAAACATCTTGGGGATTATTGGACAGATGTTCCAAGTTGCCATTAATATCTAGGGATCTCATTCTCCATCTTTAACTCAAACAAATTATCTCAAAGGTAAAAAGGGGGGCAGAGTGGAGATACCTACTATTAGCTCAACTTTAATTATTTTTTCTCTTTCTGGAATACTATTCTGTATTTTTCTTGTTACTTTTACAGAAACATGATGCCTTTAAAATTACGATTTTTACAAATGTATCTTGTTTTTCAAATGGCTGTTAGTGGAAATATTGACGTCCTATGACTGGTCACCTCCTAATTAGAGATAAATATTTCTCTTTGATTTCTTTTGTCTTTGAGCCACATCAACTATTTTTTAAGCTGAAGGTCCATCTAGATTTTCACTCTTACTTTACTGGGATACATTACCAAGTATTTTATTCATAAAAGATCTATCTATCTCTGTATCTTTTTATATACACCTTTTCTAAAGAAACTGTTTTCTGTATATATAAAAAACATAAAGCATATATTTCTTACATATATTAAATATATTACTACAATATTTTTCTGAAATTACCTGATATGTACATATAGAATATATATATATATATATACACACACACACACACACACGTTTTCTGAAGAAATTGAGAATTTATAACATAAACATATGTAAACATTTTTACATATGTTAAATCGGCATTTTAATAAGTGTCTAAAATGTACTTATTTTGTATATTTTAGTTGATATTTCAGCTTGTAAATATACAACATTCCTTCCTTCTCTGCAGTTTGCTTTTTATGGTTTCAGTTATATCACAAAACATGCTGAGGGAGAGACATTACATTCACATAACCCTTATTGTTATACTTTTTCTATCTTATTATTAGTTATTATTGTGTTAATGGAAAAACCAAACTCTGCAAAATATTTTAGAGGTTTATTCTGAGCCAATATGAGTGACCACAGCCCAGACAAAACAGAAATCCAGAAAGCTTTGGGTAAATGGTTCCAAGGCACTCAGCTTATAGTTTGGTTTTACATGTTGTAGGGAGACAAGAGTTATAGTCAAAGACAAATCAACACATGGAAGGTACACATTGGTTTGTCCTGAAAAGGTGGGACCTAGACAGCTGGGACTTAAGAGTCATAGGTAGATTTTAGGGGTTCTTTAGTTGACAATTGTTTGAAAGAGTTAAGCTATTATCTAAAGAGGTGAAGTCAGTAGAAGGGAATGCTCCAGTTAAAATAATGGGGTTGTAGAGGCCAAAGCACATGCCATGTAGCTTAAACCTCATAGGTAACAACCCTTAGAAGGAATAGATGGTATGTGTCTCTTTTCAGGTTTCTTAAAGTGTCACACTCAGTTTTTTAAGGTGCCACACTCTCCTAGATCTAGGAAAGACCTAAATAGGGACTTTTTGGCTGCATTATTGAAGATTCTCCACAGATGCAAATTTATTCCAGAAAACACAGCTATGTAGGGTCATTTTAACAGTGACAAATAAACATATTTGGGGCTAAAACACTTTTTTCTTCAGGGTCTGCTATCTGTCATCTGATGGTATACAAGAGTCAAGTTGGAAGTAAGCCACATTATACAAGATTAATAAAACACCCATTTAATGAGATTTTATGTTTTAGAGTATATGACTTAATCATTGCCTTTCATGCCCTTAGATCTTGTCTATAATTTGGTATCTTATTGCTACAAAGATTCTACTTTGTTAGTCTTTTGATCTTTTACTTTAAACTTAATGCTGATCAACTTTGCCAAAATTCCAAAAGGAACAGAGTATAACAAGGAGTATATGAACACCTTCCCATCATTGCCAGGAATATAGTTCTTCAGGTTTCTCTAGGGTCCTGCTGGCCAACAGGTAGTCCATTCAGTCAGTTGGGAGGCTTAGAATTTTATTTGTGGTTTACAGTTGTTAATCTCTTAGTGTACATAATTTATAAATTAAACTTTATCATAGTTATGTATGTATAGAAAGACACTTTGTATATATAGGGTTTGCTATTATCTACAGTTTCAGGCATCCACTGGGAGTCTGGGAATATATCTTGCATGGATATGGTGGGGCTACTGTGTGTGTGTGTGTGTGTGTGTGTGTGTGTACACACACACACACACACACACACACACATATATAT
>NW_022436949.1:12676541-12677104 GCF_009761245.1 Sapajus apella | reverse complement strand
ACACACACACACACACACACACACACATATATATGTATTTATATATTAATATCATTGCATGACTGTATTCTAGTTGCTCATAAGATAATTAATAGAATATATATAGGGAGAGTCTCAGAACTTAGAATTTATGGCTTTTACTTTTTATCCTACTGCCTATATATTTAAATCCTATTTCTCATTTATTTTGTATTTTTCATTGTGTATTATTAACTGCTCATTCCCACCCCAAATTTTTAAGACTAATTTTAGCTTTCTTTTTATTTACACTGCTTTATTTTCAATGCATATTTTCATTCTGAAAATATAGTAAGAGCATCATCTTTGTGTTACTTGGGAGTAAAACTTCAACCAGAATGCCTGGTTCTCACACCAGGAGTTGAGCCCTAGCCCAGGCCACCTGGGTGAAAACTAGGAACTCTGCCGGGCGCGGTGGCTCAAGCCTGTAATCCCAGCACTTTGGGAGGCCGAGGCGGGTGAATCACGAGGTCAAGAGATCGAGACCATCCCGGTCAACATGGTGAAACCCCGTCTCTACTAAAAATACAAAAAAATTAGCTGGG
>NW_022436949.1:12663538-12676441 GCF_009761245.1 Sapajus apella | reverse complement strand
AAAAAAAAAAAAAAAAAAAAAAAAAAAAGAAAACTAGGAACTCTAACCACTAGACCTGACTTGTAGGCTCTTAGCCTCTCTAACCCAGAAGAATGGGGAAAGGGGCCACAGAGGCAAGGTGAGTTTACATTTGAATAAAAATTGTGTACCCAAAGAGTTTTACAGAAGAGCAATTTATTAGACAGAGAGAGAGAGACAGAGAGAGAGAGAGGCAGAGAGAGAGAGAGAGAGAGAGAAGGCCGCTCCCACACTGTTGTGGGAGGGGAACCCAGAGAGGGAATCCATTCAGGTAGAAGCAGCTAAACTTTTAACCCTTGAGTTATTCCCTCCCCATTCATGTTCTAGTTTAATGAGAGGAGTTCTTTTAAACTTCCTCTGGATTGATTGATCTTTGACTCTGTTACCAGATTGGCTACTTGTTTTACAACCCTGAGTTACAGAGCCCCCTCCTCCCAGAGCTTTTGGCAGGAATTTGGGGAAAAAGCACCCTAGCTGGCCTAAGGGCAGAGAAACAGGCAGTTCTAATTGGCCCATGCTCAGGAAAGCCAGACAAAGAACTCTACCTGGCCTGCTGCGGGAAATTCAGAAACAAAGAGCCATAGCTGCCTGAAGCAGGAAGCCAGGAACTTCCTACAGTGGGAACCACCCCCCTCACACACCCAGGAAGAGAATTTCCTCTAATAGTATCCCTCATTTGAAAACTTTTGTTTAATCTTGCCTGGATAGGTTCCACCTCCTTTTTCTGTCTCATTTATTGCACTCATATTAGATGAGTCTCATATGTCCTGAATAGTTCTATTTCTAATTTTATCTCATATATTCTTTGTGTTTTTGCTCTGTGATTTAAGAAATATCAAATTTAATCTCTAATAAAGAGTGAATTTCTGTTAATATCTAAACATTAAAACAAATTCTCAAGAGCATTTTCTTATAGTTAGTTCCTCCCAATTTGATAGATAGCAATTTGCTCTTGATTTTCTGAATTATCTCATTTTTTTCCCCTTGGGATTTATTTTATTATTTATTCTATGTTGTTAAATTAAGTTTTTATTTCATGAATTTTCTTCATATGCATATTAATCCTGAGTTGTCTATTCTTTCATGTGGTAAAAATTTGCTCTGATTTCTCTGCTGTATAAGTAGATCTTATCTCCAATTAATATTTTAACAAAATGAGAAGGACAGATGCCTGAATGTACCTGGGGCTTGATGGTTACCTGATAAGCTTCTAATTTAGATTTTAAGAGAAGCTTTTCCTACAAGGTAAACAGAGAGGTCTTCAAAAGTTCCGTATCAGGAAGTTATTTTTCTTTAGGGAGCCCACTTTCCATGGATAGTTATTTAATAGTTTGTTTTCCCCAGGATATATATTCAATTTATTTACTGATCATTCTATTAACTTTGGTTTGAGGTAAATGTTAACCTTAGATGTTTTCTAATTGTCATTTCCTTGTGCCCATCTTTAGTATCTCCTGACTGTAAACTTAAGTTTGCAACAATTCCTTCCATAGACCATGTCAAATAATTTTCAGATAATATTTTATTTAAGCCTCAAATTAATTATCATTATGATATTTGCATGAAAGTACTGAGGCTTAATATGTTGACTGCATAAGTTTGGATTTGAAAGTAGGAATTATGAATCAAAATCTGCATTTTTTACCACTAGGATATAGCATCATGCATTTTCCATTGTAGTGCTTTCCTGCTATTCATGACAGCTATTTCCACACTTATTTATTAGTATGTTTTCCTTTCAAACTATTTATGCTTATATTTTATTTTGATATGACTTTATTTGAAGGTTGGAACTTTTTATTACTACTGGCTGAAACAAATTATACAAAAATATTTTTGTTCATGTTACATATAGTTAAGCACTATGGATTCTTAATAGCTTTATCAATGTGTCCACTGGTAATTATTATTTTATTTTTATTATTAAAATATTATTATTTTGGGAGACAGGGTCATCCTCTGTTACACATGCAGTGGTGTTATAATAACACACTGTTATCTCAAACTCCCACGCTCAAGTGATCCTCCCACCTCAACCTCCTGAGCAACTCACATACAGACATGCAATACCAGGTAATAATAATTTTTTAAAATGAAAATTTTATATGTATATGCAGGCATTTCTTGACAACTCAGAATGGAGATAATGTGGAAAATATGCATAGTATTGTCAAAATAGTTATTAAGAAATTATTTTAGGCAGATAGAGAGGAAAAGGCATCCTTGGAAAGTTTTGTTTCTTTTAAAGCAGAAATGTTTCTTGTCTAGAAGAAAGCCTCAGCTCTTAGGGTCAGGCAGGTAAGGTCTGATATGCAAATGTGGGCCATTAGAGACTGGGCCCACCAAAGCATGGCAATTCCCACCATCTTCTTTTTGCTCCGACATGTGCCTGGCAACAGGGCTGTCCCCATATATCCCCAGGTGTGTAGAACATCTGGGCACCATGTATTTGCATATTAAAGGACTAGGGTGGGAGGGCCAGTTTTTTCATGGACTACAAGAATGACATGCCTGGTCAAACCAATCCCTTGAAGCCTATGCAAATCAGACACCTCCTCCTCTACCCTCCTCATGTAACAGGCTGTCTTCACCTGCACTGGGAGTTTCCTTTCTGGACATGGAGCCCCCCTCCCTCACTGTACGGGGAGCGTCTTCCTTCTTTCTTGCCTATTAAACTCTCTGCTCCTTAAAACCACTCCATGTGTGTCTGTACACGTTGTTTTACCTAAATCAGTGTGAGACTATGGACCCTGGTGTTCCTCCACTCATGGAGGCCCTATCAGTATTTTATCTTGTGCTTTCTCTAGCTTTCTCAGTTTTCATAAAAGCATCCTTAACTTTATAGAACCAGCGTATCTAGTCAGGAACATGAGGCAGATTTCAACCAACAAACAGTAGAAGAGAGCTGCACCCTTGACATTAGCCAGGGGGGATAATTTCAAGCTTACAACCATTCAGTGTTTATCAAAAGGTTACTTCAAAGAAACAATATGTGTGGAGGATTGCCTGAAGGATGTAAAAATCATATATTCCTCTGGTTTCTATAAAATGTACCTCTAGGTTTTCCCACCTTCAGAGTGGTATATCATATTGTTCTTATAGCAGATACCCTTTGATCAAATTATGCTTTCATGAGATGTCATCAACCCATGTGGAACAACTTGTATTAAGAAATGTTACTATGTTTTAGTAAAGATTATGTTCATTACAGCATAAAATGTTCTGTTTTTTGTATTTTTAAGCTTTCTTTTTTTGAAGACCAAGAACGGTTATGCCACAACTAAACAATTATGTTTTTAAATTTTTTCCTATAATCAGTTGTGAGACATTGAAGGTTGGCCGTTTTAGAAAGCTCCTATTATGTTTGTAGGATTGTTTGCCATCATGGTTAAGTATTCAATTTTATTTTAATACCACTAATTACTTTGTTTTCTTTTTTCTTTCTGTTATTACATTATCTTGATCTAACTTCTGAAATCTGATATGACACCTTAAAAATTTTCTGAGAGAAGGAAATAAAATAATTATCTGATGCAATCAGAAAACAATTTTGATGGACAGTTAGTATTGTTTTCCAGCTGTCAGGAGAAACACTTAATATTGAGGTATTGTGTTAGAGGAACTTCCAGGGTCAGCTAGGGGCTCTCTTTCCAGGGCAGGGCTTTGTCCCTGGAGCCTCTGGCTCCCAGAGGCGGGGCTCAGTGACTCAGGGTTTTAAAACAGTAACAAATCCAGTAAAGGATTCAAAGGTCAACCGATCCAGAGAAAGTTTGAAAAAACCCCTCTCATTGGACTAGAACAAGGGGGAGGGAATGACTCAGAGATATAAGCTCTAGCCGCAAAAGCCTGCAGCAGCACCCTCTCCCCCTCCAGGTCCCCTTCCACAGCCTTTATCAGATGAGTAGACTGCAAAAATTTTTTCCCATTGTGTTGGTTGTTGGTTCAGTGTGATGATTATTTCTTTTCCTGTGCAGAAACTCTTAAGTTTAATTAGATCCCATTTGCCTATTTGGGCTTTTGTTGCCATTTTTTTTTTTTTTTTACAATTTTAGTCACGAAGTTCTTGCCTATGCCTACGTCCTGAATGGTTTTGCCTAGGTTTTCTTCTAGGGTTTTTTATGGTGTTAGGTCTTATGTTTAAATCTTTAATCCATCTGGAGTTAATTTTAGTGTAAGGTGTAAGAAAGAGGTCCAGTTTCAGCTTTCTGCACATGGCTTGCTGGTTTTCCCAACACCATTAATTAAACAGGGAATCCTTTCCCCTTTCCTTGTTTTTGACAGCCCACATAGCCAAGACAATCCTAGCAAAAGGAACAAAGCTGGAGGCATCATGCCACCTGACTTCAAACTATACTACAAAGTGACAGTAATCAAAACAGCATGGTACTGGTACCAAAACAGAAATATAGACCAATGGAACAGAACAGAGGCCTCAGAAGTAAGGGAACCTTACTTTAAAACCATATAATGATAACATCATCATTTTATAGGTAGCAAGTAATCTCTACAATTAGCTTTATTAAGAATAATTTTAGGCTGGGTGCAGTGGCTCACACCTGTAATCTCAGCACTTTGGGAGGCCAAGGTGGGCAGAACATGAGGTCGGGAGTTCCAGATCAGCCTGGCCAACATAGTGAAACTCTGGATCTACTAAAGATACAAAAATTAGGTGGGTGTGGTGGTGGGCGCCTATAATCCCAGCTACTGGGGAGGCTGAGGCAGGAGAATCACTTGAAACCAGAAGGCAGAGGTTGCAGTGAGACGAGATCACGCCACTGCACTCCAGCATGGCACCTGGCAACAGAGCGAGACTCTGTCTCAAAAAAAAAGAAAAATTTTACTTCATTATTCAGCACTAGCAGTGTTGATTGTAAACTCTCACAAACTGTTTAATTAAATCCTGAAACTTTTGTTTTTTTCTATAAAGATCATGTTACTACTACTAGGGAGATGGTTCTGCAAATACGTCCTAGCTGAAATAATTTTATATCAGTGAACTAAATTAAAGTTGAACTATTTTCTCTTTTTCAACTAAAACCAAATTCAAGTAATGAGGGTTTTATTTATCTATTATGTTCTATAAATTAATAGTTATGTCATTAATTTTTATGCGATAATCAGAGAAAATAAAAGTTCCAAAATCAAATGTTTTTAATACAAAAATAATTGTATTATTCAAATTGAGACAATATGGTGCATATTCGAGATCTAGCCTATATAAATTATTATATTACCTTTTAATTTACCTTAATTTCAAGTTTATAGGAGCACTTCAAATAGCTCTTCTCATTTTTCAACAGAAAAATAAGATTTTTAAAAATGAAATTGATTTGCTATTTTATGCTGTCATATTTAATATTTTAGATAATTTTGAAGCTGCTTAGTAAATGTTCATTTCTGACAAAATTACTGGCTCAATTGCCAGTATGCTTCATAAAATAATAAAATATAGATGGAGTAATATTTAAGTATCTGCATCTATTATGGAGAATTGCCTTCTGGAGTCATGCATTATTTAAAGTTTCTAACAAGTTATAATGGATGTAAGATAGTAGAATATCATGTATAATGAGTGATTTAAAGGATCATCTCACTGTGCTTTTCAATGGTTTAAAATGTAGATAATAGATAAGTATAAAAATATTAGGTACAAAGTTTCTTATGTATCCAAACTGTTAAAAGGTTTTTTTTTTGTTGTTGTTGTTGTTGTTGTTTTCCTTCTAGTACTGGCAGGGCATAAGCGGCTGACACCTGTAATTCTAGCATTTTGGGAGGCTGAGGTGGGAAAACTACATAAGCCCAGGAATTTGAGACCTACTGGACAATATGGTGAGACCTCATCTCTTCAGAAAACAAACAAACAAATACTAAAATGAAATAAAATAAAATTAATCATTCATATTTTAACAAAATGAATGGTTTTAAGCATAATTAATATTTGGCATTTGCCACATTTTCATATTACTTAGTTATACTGGCATCACAAGTTGTTTTTTAATTCAATGCAATTTTATATAAAAATAAATAAAAGAGTTTGTTTAGTCATGTAATCAAATTGCCGTGATCACATAGGTTTAATACACAGGCATGCCTCATTTCATTGGTCTTCACTTCGTTGCATTTCACAGATACCAATTTCTTAAAAACTAACGGTTTGTGGCAATCCTGCATCTAGGATATCTATCTGGTACAGTAGTCAGACAGCTAGACATGAGTTGCAGGAGGAGCCCCTGAGAAATGGGTATCTGAAAAATCTTGCACCCCAGAGACCACCTTAAACATGCATGCTAGATATGAGCAGAGAGGGTGGGAAACATCTGTGCAGGAAGAAACACCCCTCAAGATGCCCAGTAATTGCTCACTTTGCAGTTTAACTGTTATAAGGTAGCTAGCTACATGCTGATAAGAGGAAAGAGGACAAAGAGAAATTTCTAAGAGATACACAGCTGAAATAAGCACAGATCTAATCGCCACCTTCCTGGGGTGGAGGTAATGAGCAATGCCCCTATCAAGTAGAATTTGCATGCAACACCAGGCTCACACATGCACATCAACTGAGAGTAAGGGAGAATCCCACAAACCTGGGGCAGGAACTAGGCAGGGAAAGGTGTGACTTAAGGTAGAAGGGAGAAACTACATGACATGGTTTGGCTCTGTGTCTCCACCAAATCTCATCTGGAATTGCAATCCCCATGTGCCAGGAAAGAGACCTGGTAGGAGGTGATTGAATTGTATGGGCAGTACCCCCATGATGTTCTCATGATAATGAGGGAGTTCTCACAAGATCTGATGGTTTTTGTATTTTTTTTTTTTTTAAGCAATGGCATGATCTTGGCTCACTGCAACCTCTGCCTCCCAGGTTCAAGCAATTCTCCTGTCTCAGCCTCCGGAGTAGCTAGGATTATAGGCATGCATTACCACAGTCAGCTAATTTTTGTATTGTTAGTAGAAACAGCATTTTGCCATATAGGCCAGGCTGGTCTTGAACTCTTGACCTCAGGTGATCCACCTGCCTTGGGCTCTTAAAGTGCAGGGATTTACAGGCATGAGCCACCAAGCCCAGAGGATCTGATGGCTTAAAAGTGGCAGTTTCCCCTATGCTCTCCCTCTCCTGCTACCTTGTAAAGAATGTGCTTTTTTCCCCTTCACCTTCTACTGTGATTGTTAAGTCTTCTGAGCACTCCCCAGCCATGTGAAACTGTGAATTAACTAAACCTCTTTCCTTTATAAATTGCTCAGTCTCAAGCAGTTCCTTATAGCAGTGTGAAAATGGACTAATACGCTAGACAAAGAAAAAGGTGGCGCCTTGCGACAGAGGCAAGAACTTAAAGAATCCGACATAATAAAACTGCAATGCAGAACTCTCTGCACCTGGTGGCTCAATCTCTTTTGAACAGCCCACTCTGCCTTGTCTTTCAGTTGTACTTTCTGCACTACTACTTAACCCTTGCTGCTTCTACTGCTGTTTTCAAGAAAACCAGACTGCTCCTCTCTTAACGCGGACTTTTTTCAATAAACTCCCTGCTGTTTATTTTCCTCCTAAAAACCTTTGTTTGTATTACTAATTGATCTCTTGGTCAAATTCTTTCTCACAAGAACACTAAGAACTGAGGATTCCCCACACTTCCTAATAACATATCGGCACGATTTTTTTTTTCTAATATGTGGTCATTTTGTGTCTCTGATAATTGTTTCAATAATTCCAATTTTAACTATTATAATATTTCTTACAGTGATAGTAATCTATCATCTTTGATATTACCATTGTAATTGTTTTGAGGTACCATAGACCACACGTGTATAAGATGGCAAACAATTTAAAAATCTTATGTTCTGAGTGCTCCAACTACTGGCTATTCTCCCATCTGTCTTCCACTTCTTGAGCCTCCTTATTCTCTGAAATACAACAATATTGAAATCAGGCCATTTAATACCTATATAATCACCTCTACGTGATCAAATTAAAGGAAGAATTGCACATCTCTTACTTGAAATCAAAAGCTATAAATGATTAAGCATCCTCAGAATTAATGTAAAAGGTCAAAAGCTAGGCCTCCTCTACCAAACAGCCAAGTTTTGAAATCAACAGAAAAAAATTTGAAGAAAATTCAAAGTGCTATTCTAGTGAATAACCAAGTTTGTATTCAAGAGAAAAATCTGAAGAAAATCCAAAGTGCTATTCTAGTGAATGCGCATATGATAAGAAAGCAAAACAGACTTATTGCTGATTAGGCAAAAGCTGTAGTGGTCTGGATAGAAGATGAAACCAACCATAACATTTTCTCATTCTAAAACCAAATCCAGACCAAGGCACTGATGCTCTTTAATTCTAAGAAGGCTGACAAAGAGAATGCAACAGCACATCAAAAAACTTATCCATCACGATCAAGTAGGCTTCATCCCAGGGATGCAAGGATGGTTCAACATACTCAAACCTTTAAATATAATCCATCACATAAATATAACCGAAGACAAAAACCACATAACCATCTTGAAAGATGCAGAGAATGATTTCGACAAAATTCAACAGCCTTTATGCTAAAAACTGTCAATAAACTAGGTATCGACAGAACATATCTCAAACTAGTAAAAGCTGTTTATGACAACCCACAGCCAGTACTGTTTTAGCCCATACTGAATAGACTAAAACTAGAAGCATTCCCTTTGAAAACTGGCACTAGACAAGGGTGCCCTCTCTCACCATTCCTATTATACATAGTATTGGAAGTTCCGTACAGGGCAATTAGGCAAGGAAAAAGAAATAAAGTGTATTCGATTAGGAAAAGAGAAAGTCGAATTGTTTCTATTTGCAGATGACATGATTGTATATTTAGAAGACCACATCGTCTCAGGCCAAAATCTCTTTAAGCTGATAAGCAACTTCAGCAAAGTCTCAGGATACAAAATCAATGTTAAAAATCACAAGCATTCCTATACACCAATAACAAACAGAGAGCCAAATAATAAGCAAACTTCAATTCGCAATTGCTACAAAGAGAAGAAAATAACTAGGAATACAACTAACAAGATATGTGAAGGAACTCTTCAAGGAGAACTACAAACAACTGCTCAAGGAAATAAGAGAGGACACTAACAGATGGAAAAGCATTCCATGTTCATGGTTAGGAAGAATCAATATCGTGAACATGGCTATACTGCCCAAAGTAGTTTACAGATTCAAGGCTAACCCCACCAAGCTACCAATGACCTTCTTCACAGAACTGGAAAAAAAAAAAACCACTTTAAACTTCACATGGAATCAAAAGAGAGCCCACATAACCAAAACATTCCTAAGCAAAAAGAACAAAGCTGGAGGTATCACACTACCTGACCTCAAACTATATTACAAGGCTATAGTAATCAAAACAGCATGATACTGGTGCCAAAACAGAGATATAGACCAACAAAACAGAACAGAGACCTCAGAAGCAACACCACACATATAAAACCATCTGATCTTTGACAAACCTTACAAAAACAAGCAATGGGGAAAGGATTCCCTGTTTAATAAATGGTGTTGGGAAAACCAGCAAGCCATGTGCAGAAAGCTGAAACTGGCCCCCCTTTTTACACCTTACACTAAAATTAACTTCAGATGGATTAAAGATTTAAACATATTGACCTAACACCAAAAAAACCCTAGAAGAAAACCTAGGCAAAACCATTCAGGATACAGGCACAGGCAAGGACTTCATGACTAAAACTCCAAAAAAAGAATGGCAACAAAAGCTCAAATAGACAAATGGAATCTAATTAAACAAGAGTTTCTGCACAGGAAAAGAAATAATCATCACACTGAACCAACAACCAACACAATGGGAAAAATTTTTTGCAGTCTACTCATCTGACAAAGGCTAATCCAGAATCTACAAAGAACTAAAGCAGATTTACAAGAAACAAACAAACAAACCCATTTGAAAGTGGGTGAAAGATATGAACAGACACTTTTCAAAAGAAGACATTTATGAGGCCAACAAACATATGAAAAAATGTTCATCATCACTGGTCATTAGAGAAATGCAAATCAAAACCACATTGAGATACCATCTCACACCAGTTAGAATGGCGATTATTAAAAAATCTGGAGACAACAGATGCTGGAGAGGATGTGGAGAAATAGGAACACTTTTACACTGTTGGTGGGAGTGTAAATTAGTTCAACCATTGTGGAAGACAGTGTGGTGATTCCTCAAGGATCTAGAAATAGAAATTCCATTCCCAGCAATCCCATTAGTGGGTATATGCCAAAAGGATTATAAATCGTTGTAATATAAAGACACACACACAGGTCATTCTATTATAAAGACACATGCATAGGTATGTTCACTGTGGCAACGTTTATAATAGCAAAGACCTGGAACCAATCCAAATGCCCATCATTGATAGCTTGGACAAGGAAAATGTGGTACATATACACCATGGAATACTATGTAGCCATAAAAAAGGATGAGTTCGTGTCCTTTGTAGGGACATGGATGAATCTGTAAACCACAGTTCTCAGCAAACTTGACACAGAACAGAAAACCAAACACCACATGTTCTCACTCATAGGTGGGTGTTGAACAATGAGAACACATGGGCACAGGAAGGGGAATGTCACACACTGGGGTCTGTTGTGGGATGGGGTGCTAGGGGAGGCACAGTGTGGGGTGGGGAAGTTGGGGAGGGATAACACTGGGAGAAGTGCCTGATTTGGGTAACTGGGGGATGGAGACAGCAAACCACCGTGACATGTGTGTATCTATGCAACAATCCTGCAAGATCTTCACATGTACCCCAGAACTTAAAGTGCAATAAAAAATATATCTCTTACAAACAGACAGACAGACACACACACACACACACACACACACACACACACACACACACACACACAGCTGACAGAAATGAGAAAGCTGCAGAAAAAAATATGCATATATTTGAAAGTTGCAATGTTGGTTCATGAGGTTTAAGAAAACAAACAATCTCCATAACAAAACTGCAAAGCGAAGCAGCAACTGTTGATCGAGAAGCTACAGCAAGTTTTCCAGAAGATCTAGCTAAAATAATTGATGATAATAGCTACAATAAACAATGAATTTTCACTGCAGACAAAATAGCCTTATGATTATTATTTTTGTAATGTGCTATTGGATTCAGTTAGTATTTTGTTCAGGGTTTTTCTATCCATGATCATCAGGAATTTTGAACTGTCGTTCTCTTTCTTTTTTGTGTCCTTGTCTGATTTTGGGTATCAGGGTAATGCTGGCCTCATAGAAGGAGTTAGGGAAAATTTGCTCCTCTTCAATTTTTTAGAATAGATTGTGGAGAATTGCTTTAGTTGTTCATTATGAGTTTGTTAAAATTTGACAGTGAATCTGTCCAGTCCAGTGTTTACTACTGATTCAATCACATTATTCATTTTTAGTCTGTTCAGATGTTTTATTTCTTAGTGACTCAATCTTGATAGGTTGCGCATATCCAAGATTTATCTACTGTCTCTAGATTTTGCAGTTAATTTAATAGTTGTTCATACTAGTCACTGATAATTTTTTGAAATTATTTGTGTCAGCTGTAATGTCGCCTTTTTTGTTTCTGATTTCATTTGGTTCTTGTCTTTTTTTTCGGTTTGGTTAGTCTAGGTAGCAGTTTATCAATTTTGTTTTGTTTTTTTTTCAAAAAACATACTTTTTATTTTGTTAATTTTTTGTCTTTATTTTGCCTTTTTATGCTCTATCTTTTTATTTATTTGTATTTTTTTTCTACTAAATTTCAGGGTTTTTTTCTTGATTTTCTAATTGTTTGAGACGTGTTGTTAGACTGTTTGCTTGAAATCTTGGTATTTTTCGATGTAGGTATTTATTGCTCTATATTTCACTTTTAGCATTTCTTTTGCTGTATCCGATAGTTTCTGATATGTTGGGCTTCCAAGTCTATTTCAAGAAATTTATTAATTTTTTCTTACATTATTGGTCCAGTGGTTGCTCAGGAGCATGTTTCTCATTTTCCATGTTCACTTTTTTATTTCTGGTTTTATTCCATTATGATCTGGGAAGAATTTTGGTATAATCTTGATTTTTTAAAAATATATTGAGATTTTTGTGTCTGTGTCCTACACGTGGTCTATCTTGGAGAATATTCCATGTGCTGATGAGAATCGTATTGTCAGGCTGTAAATTTTCTGATTTTCATACTGTTTCCTTCTTAACAGCACCCGTCACCCCTTGAATGCTTTGCTGCTAAGAAATTTCTTCTGCCAAATACTCTAAATCATCTCCCTCAAGTTCAAAGTTCCACAAATCTCTAGGGCAGGGGCAAAATGCTGCCAGTCTCTTTGCTAAAACACAGCAACAGTCACCTTTACTCCAGCTCCCAAAAAATTCCTCATTTCCATCTGAGACCGCCTCAGCCTGGATTTCATTGTCCATATCATTATCAGCATTTTGGTCAAAGCCATTCAACAAGTCTCTAGGGAACTACAAACTTTCTCACATTTTTCTGTCTTCTTCTGAGAAATTGTTCCAACCTCTGCTTGTTAGCAAGTTCCAACTGCTTCCACATTTTTGGATATCTTTACAGCAGTGTCTCACACTAACAGTACCAATTTACTGTATTAGTCTGTTCTCACACTGCTGATAAAAACATACCTGGGAATGGGCAATTTATAAAGAAGAAAGGGGTTTAATGGACTTGCAGTTCCACATGGCTGGGGAGGACACAGAATCATGGAGGAAGGCAAAAAGCCCATCTCACATGGCAGCAGGCAAGACAGAATAAGAGCCAGAAGAAACCCATTATAAAACCATCAGATCTTCTTTTTAAAGGTGAGTGCTGTATTCTCTAGTTAGCCATGTTTTTTTGTTGTTGCTGTTTGTTTTTTTTGTTTTTGTTTTTTTTTTTTTTTTT
>NW_022436949.1:12654811-12663438 GCF_009761245.1 Sapajus apella | reverse complement strand
TTTGAGACGGAGTTTCACTCTTGTTACCCAGGCTGGAGTGCAATGGCGCAATCTTGGCTCACCGCAACCTCCGCCTCCTAGATTCAAGCAATTCTCTTGTCTCAGCTTCCCGAGTAGCAGGAATAGTTAGCCATCTTAAAGTCCTTCTCTGATTATTGATTTTTAGTTCTTTGAATTATTTGATTTCCATAGGAACAAATTTTGTATTATATAAGACAGGGATTTTGAGCTGCTTTGTTCCCCTAAATACTCTTAAAGTAATGTTATACAATTTACTTGAGCTTAGATTCTCTCTCCTTGGAAAGCTCAAGATGTCATCTGGTATCTGGCAACCACCCACTAAAAACTGGTTAGAAATGCATAGATTTCACTCCAGACTTAGAAAATTGAACTCAAAATTTTATGAGATTCTAAAGTAATTCCTGGAAACACTGAAATCTAAGTAGCACTAATGTATAGTCTTTTTTTCTTTTTTTTAAATTGTACTTTAGATTCTGGGGTACACGTGCAAGTAATGCAGGATTGTTGCATAGGTACATACATGGCAATGTGGTTTGCTGCCTCCATAACCCCATCATCTATATCTGGCATTTCTCCCCATGTTATCCTTCCCCAGCCTCCCCACACCCACTGTCCCTCTCCTAGCCCCACCAGCAGACCCCAGTGTGTGATGCTCCCCTCCCTGTGTCCACATGTTCTCACTGTTCAACACCCACATATGAGTGAGAACATGCAATGTTTGATTTCCTGTTCTCGTGTCAATTTGCTGAGAATGGTTTCCAGATCATCCACGTCCCTACAAAGGACACAAACTCATCATTTTTTATGGCTGCATCGTATTCCATGGTGTATACGTGCCACATTTTCCTTGTCCAGTCTATCATCAATGGGCATTTGGGTTGGTTCCAGGTCTTTGGTATTACAAACAGTGCCACAATGAACATACGTGTGCATGCGTGTTTATAACAGAACAATTTATAATCCTTTCAGTATACACCCACTAATGGGATTGCTGAGTCAAAAGAAATTTCTATTTCTAGGTACCTAAGGCTTTGCCACATTGTCTTTCATACTGGGTGAGCTAATTTACACTCCCACCAACAGTGTAAAAGTGTGATGTAGAATCTCGAAAGAAAAAGAGTGATTATAATGAATAGTTTTCCCCCAACGTAGGTTAGCACTATTCTTGTTTATATTTTAATGCTCTAAAGATACTACATTTATATGAATTATGTTAGTATGAGGAACTCTGAATGAAATCAAAAATTAGTCTCTGCACTTAATTCCTAAATCTGTGTTGCCCATACCTGTTAGTTTCTCTCAATCAACTGCTATTTTTTCACAGAAAGGATAAACATGTTCTACCACAGAGTAAATAGTTAAATCATAATATAAGAATATAATATTATATGAAATGTGTATATTTTTAAAAAGTTATAAGACTAGAGTCAAGTCATGTTTTAAGACAAGGAAATCATGAAAAATATTTTCTAAATATCTGGATCACTGATGCTTTTGAATAGAGGCATCCCCAGAGATAAAATGGGCAATACAGAAAAAAACCTATGTAGCAATTCCAGAGCCCACTAAAAGTCATCTAGATCAAAATATATTATTTCATCTGTTTATCAATGTATGAGCATGAAAAATATAAAATGTAAGATTTATATTTAAAGTATTTGCTTTTAGATAGAGATATCATTTTAACAAACATAGACACGTGTGTAAACACATATATGAGTCTTTAATGAAAATGAGTAATATACAGATAGATACTTAAAACATCATTGGTCTATTTATTTTCACAGATATCAGAAGAGATAACAACTATAATAGGTCCTGAAATTTTTTATTATTTATGAATAAAGAAACAGAAATAGATCCATTGAATCACACTAAAATAAGAAACTTTGGTGGCTGGAAGAAACTTTAAATGGGGAAGTAAGAATATCGATGATAGGAAGAAAGTACTAGTACTTCCTTTTATTGGGTACAATTACCCAACAAAAAGCTTAAAGGTAAAAACAACTTTGCCTGTCTCAATTTGTTTAAAGCCATTTCTGATGATATAAAATATACAGACATTTTTTTCAGTCACAAATGCTATTTTTTTTTCACTAAAATTAGAATTCTCGATTGCCTCTTTCAACACAGGTTTTTCTAGTGACCTGTCATGTAATTTTGTAATCAAATGCAATTTGGTGCTTTTCATGGATAGTGGCAATAATAATGACAATGAGTTAACATTTATTGAGTGCTATTATTATATTTCAGAAAATGTGCTATGAGTTAATGCCTGTAAACCTCTTAACACTCTGCCCAACACATGATAGGCAGTCAACATATGCTAGCCAATACTGCTAGTATGACTGTTACTACTGCTTCTGCTACTATTATTTTTACTATTTAATCTTTAGAACAACCCTTTTAAGTGGGTATTATCCTTACAATATTTTAGATATGAGAAAACTGACATTCAGAGATAGATTAAATAACATGGACAAATCACCCAATGTCTAAGTAAAGCAGCAGTATCTTCACTGAGAATTGATTAAACAGCCCAAATTTATCAATATGTACTAAGCTGTGTGCCTCAATTCTTATCTTAATATTAATTCTAATCAAAGCCAAAACAGATAAAAATATACTCAAATTATAAAAGTTATATTATCAACTCTCTGGAAGTTGTTGTTCTCTGTTCTCACAAAATACTGACATTTGTCTAGAGCGAATAGATTCCTTTGCATATAAAATTAATAGTTTTAATAAAAGCAAAACTTTCTTTAAAATGACTGCAGACTAAATTAAAAATTAAAATAGTAGCCCTTTTTACCTTAAAGGATACCATTTTATGAAAAAATAACCAAAATTCTTTCATCTTTTATTAAGCAGAATATCCTTTCTATCATTAATAGAACTTTATTAGTTTTGAAATGGAGAGCAGAAAAAATATTGACTTTATATTTGTGTACACAAATCAAACATCTTTCCAGGAGGGATGGTATTAGCAAGATGGCTGAATGGGAAGCTCCAGGTTTTTCTTCTCCCATGACAACAATACATAGAGAAATTACGATTGTGAAAAATCTAGAAACCAGTTAAGACGTTTTTTCACTGCATGCAACCCAAAAAGAATCACATGAAAGCTGTCAGGAATACTCACTGCAATGTACTTGCAATAGTTTCTCCTCCCAGGAAGCATGGCCTGATCAGGAGAAAACGTCCAACTTCTGGCTTCTGCTTGGGGAGCATAAGAAGAATGGCGTGTATGTCCAATCTTCTGAAATGTTTAGAGAGCTCTTTGAGAGACTCATTTCTGTCTTGCCAGAATATAAATGCTGACAGTAATAAGCACTAGGTTAAGGGCTGCTTAAAACAAAGAGGAACTCCTTGGTTTGCCTAGCACTGGAGAGTCAGCAGTACCACCAACAGTCACCAAGGAGAACTCTTGAGTAGAAATAAGTGCTCTTTATCTACTGAATTATATGCAGAGCCCAAAGAAGACATATCCCCAGAAAAGGCTTCCAGAATCTTTAGCCAGGTTGATTGGTGAAGGTCCTACCTGTATGAGTCCAGACCATAAAGACTAAGAGTGGTGGTATTGTTTTCAAGTGCCCAAGTTACAACAAAACATAACAGGCATATAAAGGAACAAAAACATGGTCCAATTAAAAGGGAAAGAAATACTCTTTTTCAGAAACTGACCCTAAAAAATGGATACATGAATTATTAAACAAAGAATTCATCACTTTTTTGATTTTTTTTTGATTATTTATGTATCCATTTCTGCCCTACAAGAAATGCTAAAGGGAATCCTTTAATTTGAAACAGAAAAAAAGACACTACACAGCAACACAAAGCCATATGAAAATACAAAATTCTTTGACAATAGTAAATTTACAGACAATATAGGATCTTGTAGTATTATAATAGAGTTACATAAATTACTTTTAAATTTAGTACCAATTTTAAAGAAAAAAGCATCAAATGTAACTAAATTTATGTTAATAGATATATAATAAAAGGAGAAAATCTATATCATCAATTACATTAAGTGGAAAAGCAGAGATACAAAAGAGTAAAATTTTTATATGTGATTAAAACTAAGTTGCTATCAATTTGAAACAGATTACTATAACTTTAAAATATTTTATGCAACATAATGTTGGTCACAAATAAGTTATATAATATGCACAAAAAGAAATGAAAAGAGAATCAAAACATGTCATCACACAAAAAGAAAAACAATAGAACACAAAGGAAAGAAACAAGAGGAGAAAGGAAAGATAATACAGCTGCAAGAGAGAGAAAACAATGACTAAAATAGTATTATTGTCTTCTTATTAGTGATTATTATAGGTATATGTGAATTTAAAGTCACTAAATAAAGGACACAGAGTGGCTGAATACATTGAAAAAAAAAAAGTTAAAAAACCAAAAACAGGATCCAAGTGTGTGCTGTCTACAAAAGACTCACTTTATATCTAAGGACACACGAAGTCTGAACGTAAAAGGATGAAAAAGGATATGTTACATAAATGAGAACCTAAAGGCAGCAGACATAGCCATACATATATTAGAACTAATATACTTAGTGCCAAAAGCAGTCACAAGTGAAAAAGAAGATTATAAAATGATAAAATTATCAACTCACCAGAAAAATATGACGATTATAAATGTATATGTATAGCATTAGAGCCCCCAAACATATGAAACAAATACTGACAGAATTGAGGAGAGAAATAGATAGTAACACAGTAACAATAGCAGTCTTCCATAGCCCAGTTTGTTATGGTTAGAACAACCAGACAGAATATCAGTATAGAGTAGCACGAAAACAGATACATAGATCAATTAAATGGAATAAAGAACCCCTGAAATAATAGCCACACACCTATAACCATGTGATCTTTGACAAAGTTCACAAAAATATGCAATGAGAAAATAACTTTATTCAACAAATGGTTTAGGAATAACCGGTCTTATACAGAAGAATAAAATTAGACCTCTATTTTTCATTATATACAAAAATTAACTCAAGATGGATTGAAAATTTAAATGTAAAACTTCAAACTATAAGAATCCTAGAAAGAAACCTAGGAAATATCCTACTCTACATTGGCCTTGGCCATACAATTTATGGCTAAGTCCTTCAAAGTAATTGTAACTCAAAAAGTTTTTCAAGTGGACCTAACTAAATGAAAGAGCTTCTGCACAGCAAAATAAACTATCAACAGAATACAGGAAACAATCTACAGAATGGGAGAAAATGTTTATAAATATTTGAAAATATTTGCTTCTGATGAAGGCGTAATATCCAGAATCTGTAACAAATTTAAAGAAATCAGCAAGCAAAAAAAAAAAAAAGTCCACATTAAAAATAGGCAAAGACATAAATGCATCTCAAAAAGAAGACATACAAGTGGCCAAAAAACATAAAAATGCTTAACATCGCTAATCATCATAGAAATGCAAATCATAACCACAATGAAATAGCATCTTATAACAGTCAGAATGGCTATTATTGAAAAGCCAAAAAACAATAGATGCTGGTGAGGCTACAGAGAAAAGGGGACACTTTTCTCTGGAAATGAAAATTAGTTTAGTATCTGTGAAAAGCTGTTTGGATATTTCTAAAAGGACTTAAAACAGAACTGCCATTCAACCCAGCAATCCCATTACAAGGCACATACTCAAAAAAATTAAACTGTTCTACAAAAAGGCACATGTACTTGTATGTTCATTGCAGTACCGTTCACAATAGCAAAGACATAGAATCTACGTAGGTGCCCATCAGGAGTGGACTAAATGAAGAAAATATGGTATGCATACAGTATGGAATTATATGCAGACATTATAAAAAAAAAACAAAAACAAAACCTAATGCATGTACTTCGCCACAACATGGATGCAGCTGAAGGCCATTATCCTAAGTAAATTATCACAGGAACAGAAAACCAAATACCACATGTTCTGGAAGTGGGAGCTAAATATTGAGTACCCAGGAACACAAAGATGGGAGGATATATATTGGAGACTGCTAAAAGGGAGGGTGTCATGCATGGGCTGAAAAACTACCTATTGGATATTATACTCACTTCCTGGGTGATGGCTTCAGTCATATCCCAAACCTCATCATAATACAATTACCCACATAACAAAACTGAACATGTACCCCCTGAATCTAAAATAAGTTGAAATTGTTTAAAAGAAGGTTTAACAGAGAAATAATTTACATAGGTAAGAAAAATCAACATAGAGAACTTTAATAATCCTACAAAGCAATTAAACCTAACAGACATATAGAGAAGTTTCCATATAGCAACAGTCATCTTAAGTGCACATGGACTATTCTCCAAAAGAGACCATGTGTTAGGCAAAAAATCAAATATTTAATATATTTAAGAAGATTAAAATCATAAAAAGTATCTTCTCCAACTACAAGATAGTAAAACTGGAAATCAATAGCAGAAGAAAAATTGACCAATTGAATGTAACAGAGAGCCTGGAAATAAACCCTTGCATATATGTGTAAGCAGTCTCTGAAGAAGCAAGACTACACAGCCTTTTCAACAAGAGATGTTGAGAACACTGGATATTCATATGAAAATAATAGAGTTGAACCCTTACTTTACACCATAAACAAAAATCAACTCAAAATAGATCGATGAACTAAAGGTTAAAATCTAAAACTATAAAAGTCATAGGAGAAAACAAGTAGAAAAGCTTCAGAACATTTTAATTTGCCAAGGAATTCTTAAATATGACATTAAAAGCACAAGCAACAGAAAGAAAAACAGACAAATGGGACTAAGTAAAACTTAAAATCTTCTTTACATTAAAGGAAACTTTCAACAGAATAAAAAGTCAGGCTATAGAATGGGAGAAAATATTAGTAAGTCATATATGTGAATCTACAATATATAAGAAAATGCTTCAACTCAGCAATAACAACAAAACTCCCAAAATAATCCTACAAAAATGGCAAAAGGGTGTGAACAGACAATTCTTCTAAGATCATACACAAATGCCCAACAAACATGAAATGAGACTCAAATCACTAAATATAAGAGAAATGCAAATCAAATATACAGTAAGGTATTACCTCATACCCATTAGGATGGCAACTATAGAAAGGACAAAAAACCAAGTGTTTTTGAGGATGAAGAGAAACTGGAACCCTTGTGCACTGTTGATACAAATGTAAAATGGTAGCCATTATTAAAAACAGTATGCATCTTTCTCAAAAAAATTAAAAATAGAATTGCCATATGATCCAGCAATCTCACTTCTGAGCGAATGTCTGAAATAACTGGAAGCAGGATCACAAAAAGAGTCTTTGCATATCCATGTTTATTGCAGCATTATTCACAATAACTAAGAAGTGGAAGCCATCCTAATTTCTATGACTGAATAAATAAAATATCCTATAAATATACAACAGAATATTATGCATCCTTAAAAATATCCTGTGACATGCAGTAGCATGGATGAACCTCAGGACATTATGCTAATCAAAATAAGCCAGTTACAAAAAGACAAATACTATATGCTTCTGCTTATGTAAAGTATATATAGTAATAAAAATCATAGAAACTGAAAATAGAAAGGTGGCTGACAAAGTCTGGAGTGATAAGAGAGAGGAAATTAGTATTTAATGGGCATAGAAATTTAATGTTGTGAGATGAAAAATTCTAGAGATCCCTGCTACAACAATGTGAATATATTTAACACTACTGAACTACACATTTTAAAATAATTAAGATGGTAAATTTAATGTTGTTTGTTTTTACCACAAAAAAATTTCTTTAAATTAAGAGTTCCTTTAATTATTTTCACAATTAGCTAGGCCATTAATTAAGAAAATACAACCATAACATCATTAGTTTGCTAATAATTAAGTATTTATATACTTCTCTGTTCCTTGCTGATGGGCAGTAATCATTCAAAATGGCTGTCTCATAAAAGAGAGTTGAGCAATTTTTGTTTATTTCCATAAGCAATAATAAATATCAAATCACAGTGGCTTTATTTTCTTGTTTTATTATGAATGCCCTACTGAAAAAAGACCTAAAGAGAGACTAAATAAATTAATGGCTCTATTTGACTTGCTCATAATGGAATGATAATTCTAAAAAATTTAGTTCTATTTTCATTTGGCATTCTTTATTTCCAGGATTTTAGGTATTATTCAAGAAAATATATTGCAAGATACTGAAATAAACAATAAAATCCTTTTTCATATGATACTAAATTTTGTGTTCACACATGCCAAATATGCGTTTTCTATAAATCTTCAATTATCTGGTTTGGAAAATAGACATCTTGGGCCGGGCGCGGTGGCTCAAGCCTGTAATCCCAGCACTTTGGGAGGCCGAGGCGGGTGGATCATGAGGTCAAGAGATCGAGACCATCCTGGTCAACATGGTGAAACCCCGTCTCTACTAAAACTACAAAAAATTAGCTGGGCATGGTGGTGTGTGCCTGTAATCTCAGCTACTCAGGAGGCTGAGGCAGGAGAATTGCCTGAACCCAGGAGGTGGAGGTTGCAGTGAGCCGAGATCGCGCCATTGCACTCCTGCCTGGGTAACAAGAGCGAGACTCCGTCTCAAAAAAAAAAAAAAAAA
>NW_022436949.1:12627569-12654711 GCF_009761245.1 Sapajus apella | reverse complement strand
TGTGTGTGTGTGTGTGTGTGTGTGTGTGTGTGTGTGTGTGTACTGCCTATTGGAAGTTTGAGCAGTAGCAGAAATGAGTGAGTGAATGCAATTGTTTATGTCACTATGTCCACAGATGCTGTTGCAGCCAGTGAGGTTTCATTGTTACTCTGGTTTGGACATGGTTTGTCCCCACCAGAACTCACATTAAAATTTGATTCACAGTGTGAAGTGTTGGGATGTGGGGCCTACTGGGAAGTATTTCGGTCTTGGGGGTAGATCCCTCATAAATAGATTAATTACTGCAGTCAGGAGTCAGTGAGTTGTTTCTCTTACTGGAATGGATTAGTTTCCATGAGAATGTGTTGTTAAAAAGAGCTGGCTTCTTGGGATTCTCCTTCTTGCTTCCTCTCTTGCAATGGAGTCTCTGCATATATCAGCTTCCTCTCCACTCTCCACCATAAGTTGAAACTGCATGAGACCCTCACCAGATGCAGCCACCTGCCCTTGAGCCTTCCAGCTACCAGAATCATGAGCCAAATAAACCTCTTTCTAAAAAATAAATTACCCAGCATCAGGTATTCTGTTACAACAACATAAAATGGACTAAGACAACTGAATATGCTGCCCCTCCAGCATAGGACCTGTCAATGGTACTTGATAAGACTCTACACATACATGAGACCTTTTCAGGAAAATGCCTTTTCATTGGATCAAATACATAGCAATGTAAAAACCTCTTCCTCTTAAGATTGTTTGAGCTCTTCATTTGAAGCTGGATATAAACTATTTTGTCTTTTATTAAATAAATATCAGAAAGAATTACTGTATAGGTAAGAAAGATGCTTCCTAATAATCAGGAGAAAATCTTCTACCTGTTGTGATGTTTATAACTGTTTTTCTTTTACAAAGAGAATACTAATCAACCTAGCTAAAGCAAAATTTGTATATTCTTGCCAGAATGTATAAGTTTAACAAAGAATCCAGTGGTAGGAGTTCAGCTTTACCTCTGGTATGGATGAGAGAACTGCCAATAGAGCACAGTAGAAAATTAAAAAAAAAAAAAAAAAAAAAAAAGAAACCAGATCTGTCTTGAGTGTTCCTTGAAATACTTCTGCATTTCAGCTTTATTCTTTTTGGAAAAGCTAGCTATTATACTTTCCAGACTACATGTGAAAATGGTCCTCCTTTTAAGATGCTGACTTATCTTCCTTATTCATGTAAATTCCAAAGCCAAATTTTCATGTAAATTCCAAAGCCAAATTTTCAAAAGAGGCATTGTAATTGGCTAATCTTCAGTAAGGTGCCTTTCTAACAGAGTAATACTGTCATATTAAGTGACCACATAGTTTTGGCCTGCAGCAGAGTCAAGCTTGCTTCTAGTGCTTTCCTGTAAATAAGGGATGGGGGGGAAAATCATTCCCCAGTATGTGGTGTGTTGACTTTCCAGGGGAATACTACAGTTGAAATTATTCTATAATATGATATAGGAAATCGGTTCTCAAACTTTAGTCTGCATTAGAATGACCTGAAGGGCTTTTTAAATAAACAGATTTCTGGGCCTAACTCCCAGAATTTTTGATTCAATATGTCTGGGATAAGATCCAAAATGTGCATTTTTAACAAGCTGCCAGATAATTTTCATGGGACTATTGGAGTCCCACACTCTTGAGAACCATTGATATAGTGCAATGAGAACACATTTACAAGCTAGAAGCACGTCTCAGCTTTGTGTCTTGCAGTGTAACAGTAGTCCTTGAAATTAAGGGTAGTCAATTGAGTTGAACCTTTTCAGTCAATTAATATCCAACTCTTTTACAAAAAACATGCAATTCCTATGATATATCTGATTTCTGAGTTGCATTCAGAAACTGAAACTTAAAGAGGATCATGAACCATATTTGTTTTATGATTTAGAATTAACCAGTGGCTGGGCCCTTTCTCCACAATTCTTTTCTAACTCATAACTCAACATTTTCCCTTTGATTTTCTAATAAATACAAGAGATTTATTCTGAGGGACTTCCAGTTTTAGCTCTGACTTGTAAAATGTTTGGAAGTTCTTACAACAACAAAGAGTTGGTCTAGAAAACAATTACTTTTCTTTGACACATCAGAAATTTGAAGTTAGAGAGCAAATAGCTACCCCAAAATCTACAGAGAGATGAATCCACAATCATAATCAGGCTCCTACCTGGAGCAGAACCTGCTAGAGCCATAAAGTAGTAGGAACATTTAAATGGAAGTTTTGACAAATTACTGTAAGCTGCGTGGACTAGCAGAAGAATGCAGCTCCTGGAGCTGCACCATATAGTGGTACCAATTTTTTGTGTGTGAGCTTCGCCATCAAGAAAATATCAACAGGTATCACATACACATCACTGGATTTGAAAGGGCAGGTAAGGGCCCGCCTGCCTTACCTCTCCTTTCTTCTGTAGCTCCCACTGAAGCCGCAGGCCCGCCCCAATCACGGTACCATGAGCTTCGGCTGGGAGTTCTACCACCTCTTCCTCCTCCTACTGCAAGGTGTTCGGGGACGGCTCTCACCTGTCCGCGCGTCTCTCTGGTGTCAGCGGCGTGGGCAGCTTCTGCTCACAGTCGCTGTCTCGCTGCAATGTGGCCTCCTCAACCGCCTGCTCCTCGGCCTCAGCGCTCGGCTTCAGCCAGGCCTATCGCCGGCCGGTGGCGCCCGACGGACTAGACCTGAGCCAGGCAGCTGGCATCAACGAATACAAGATCATCCACGCCAATAAGAAGGAGCAGCTGCAGGGCCTCAACGACCGCTTCTGTGTTCATCGAGAAGGTGCATCAGCTGGAGACGCAGAACCGCGCGCTGGAGGCCAAGGAGGCCGCGCTGTGGGAACGCCACGCTGTGGGAACGCCACGCTGAACCGTCGTGCGTAGGTGTGCTCGTCCAGCGCCAGCTGCGCGCGCAGCAGGAGGAGGCGCGCTCAGCCTACGCGCAGGCCCTGCTAGGTCTGGACCGGCTGGCTGAGGAGGTGCAGTGGCTGCGGGTGCGCTGCCCGGCGGAGAGTCGCGGACGCGAAGGCACCGAGCGCTTACTGAAGGTGCAGCAGCGCGACGTGGACAGTGCCATGCTGGCCTGCCTGAACCTGGAGCAGAAGGTGGAGTCGCTGCGGGACGAGCTGGCCTTAGTGCGCCAGGTTCACGACTAGTAGGTAGCCAAGCTGCTGGCCATGCTGAAGGCGTCGTGACAGACCTCGGCTGAGGTGTATGTGACTGTGGTTAAACTAGACCTAAGCACGGCGCTGAGGGAGATCAGCGCTCAGTATGAGTCCTTGGCCACTAATAACTTGCAGTCCTCGGAGGATTGGTACAAGTCTAAGTTCGCTAACCTGAATGAGCAGGTGGCGCGCGTAACCGAGGCTATGCGGGCCACCTGCGAGAAGATCCGCGAGTACCGACGCCAGCTGCAGGCGCGCACCATCGAGATCCAGGGCCTGCGCGGGGCCAGAGAGTCCTTGGAGAGGTGGATCCTGGAGCCGCACAGCGAGGGGACTGGCTACCAGGATAGCACGGGGCAGCTGGAGAATGATCCGAGGAACACCATGAGGGAGATGGCACGCCACCTTTGGGAATACCAAGACTTGCTCGATGTCAAAATGGCTCTTGACTTTGAGATAACAGCTTACAGGAAACGGCTGGAAGGCGAAGAGACACGTTTTAGCACCAGTGAGGTAAGCATTTCGGGGCTGTATCCACTTCCCAATCCAAATTCTCTGCTCTACCTAGAATCCCCAGTTCTACAGCCTCCAAAGGCTCATCCACTGGGATATCACTTAAGAAAGAGGCAGGAGGAGGGGGAGGGAAGGAGGAGGAGGAGGCAGGAGGAGGAAGCATCTAAGGCAGCCTCTACGAAAACTTCCCAGATAGGAGAAAGTTTGGAAGAAATATTAAAAACAGTAATACCTAGTAAGAAAACCGAGACATCAAAATGTAGAAGAAATGACCATTTCAAGCCAAAAAATATAATTCTATTTCTTTGAAAGTTAATGCTTAAGAGGGAATGATATGTATTTGATTTGTTAAACAGCCTATTCCTGAACCTGAACACCTGGTATAAAATGTCTTCAAGGTTTCAGTCTCGTAATTAGTGTTGAATACTTACATACATTCTCTAATAAGAAATCCACTCCTTAGACTGAAGTAAACTGCAGTCCTAGAGCAATCACAGACCACTTAATTAAGAATATAGCTTTCTAACCTTCAGCTCACGCTTCACAGTGTTCAATGATTCAGGTGCAGAGGGAGTACAAACTAAGGTGCTAAATCTGTGATCATTGTCATTTGCTATGAACTGAAATTAAAACTATTCACACAACCCAGCCATTACCCAGCCAAATAATCCTACTCCAGATACCTAAAACATAAGATATATCACTGCTAAACATAAGCCACTGGTCCACACCCAATTCCACTCTGATAGAACTATTTCACAAATAATAGATGTTTGTTTAATGGACACCTTCCACCTCCCTGGATTCGATATATTCTTTTCTTCCATGCGGGGAGAAAATAGTATAGTGTAGTCTTCTTTCCTTTTAAAGAACTTACTCCCGTTAGCTCTCTATGCTCAGTGGGTAAAATTAGATGCATGTTGACCATGTCTGTGCTTCGTGTAATGACTCATCCCTGCCTATTTCATATTCTTTCAATCCTGTAGATTAAAAAAAAAATGGCAGTGATGAATTTTAAGGGTTTCCCCCAACAAAATAATGAATCTCTAGACTTTAGGCTTTCAGATTACACAAATCCATTTAATTAGGGGAACAAACTATTAAGGATGTAGCTTTTCATCTTTACTTTAGAAGCACAGTAAATAGTTATCCCAAACTGTGATTAAGCTGATCTTAGATTTAGTAGTATAAGCTAGAAGAAGTGCGTATTTCTATGATTGGAAAAGGCCAAGGTGTCATTTTTGTGTCAGTTCATTTGTGGTGATATAGAATTAGCTTTTTCATGCCCTTATCCTTAGAATCCATGTATTCCCCTTCCGGCTAGTCTAGGTCATAAAGCGGCCTTGCTTTCACTCTCCTATGTCTTTTATGAGTGCTAAGTATAGGCTATTTTGTTGCCAGAACACAATGCTAGTACCCCAAAGTAACCTAACCCACTTCTGGTCAATCAATACCACCAGCAAATATAAAAAAGAAATGTTTCTTTTTTCTAAAATACTTCCCCGACATTTACCCCATGGCTGTACAGTTGGTGGGGTCCTGCCAGAGAGGAAGAGACATTCAGACCAGAGAAGGGGTGTGCATGCACCTACTCGCTTGCTAGACGTAGATTCTGGAGAGTCAGCTCTTCATCTGCCCAACTGTGCAGCATCTGCCTTGCCCAGTCTTTCATGTGTGCCAAGGCTGATACAGGATTTGTTCTCTGTCCAGCAGTCATTTCTGCCAGACCTGAAGAGTTGCCTCATCTCTGTTCCACTTTTCTTTAAAAGCTCTGGTGATGAGGACATGATGCTTTTACTGAACTTTCTTATCCTTACCTAGCACATGCTTCAGTAGTTCAAGGAACTTGAAAGATACTTCTCTCTTCTTCCTTACCATTTCCCCATCCCTGCCTTTATTCCTCACACTTACTGTAAGACATTAGTAAAATAAGAAAAGTCACATGAATCCCACCAAAAAAAAATTAAAAAGGAGAATTAAAAGGGCATGGAACGGAATAAATACTTGAAATATCGATGGAAAAGAACTTTATAAGTTAATTATAGACACCAAACTACAGCTCAGGAAACTCAGAAAAAAAAAGCATGATAAATTTCAAAACCAAACCAAAACAGGCATATAGTATTCAACTATAGAAAAGCAAATACAAAGAGAAAATTTTATAAAGCTCAGAGAGGTGTTTCCCACAGAAGAAACAGAATAAAAATTACAGTGTATTTTTTATCAGAAACCATACACACAAGAGAAAAATGAAGTGAAATATTTCATGTTGAATGAAAAATACTCAACAATCTAGAATTCAGTATCTGGTAAAATTATTCTTTTAAAGTGCAGAAGAAATAGACATCTGAGACAAACATAAAGGAAATTTATTGCCAGCAGAACTGTCTTGTTAGAAATGTTAAAACAAGTTTTTCAGATAGAAAAATCTATAAGTAAGAAACATATCTATTTAAAGAAAGAAAAAGCATTGTGGAAGGAATGAAGAAGATGAAGTAATGTATTTTCTTATACTCAAATGATTTAAAAGATAATTACTTGTTTAGAGCAATAATAGAAATAGTGTAGGTGATTATATAACAGGAATAAATGAAATACATAATAGCAATGTCATAATGAGAGAAATGAATTGGGAATAAACTGCTATAAAATTTCTCTACTGCAGATAAAAGGGCATAGGGTTATTTGAAGTTAGATTGAGGTTAATTAAAAATACATTGTAAACTCTAGGCAACAACCAAAGAAAAAAATTCCTAAAAAGTAGTCTAAATGATGAGAGGAAATGAAATGAAATCATATAAAATGTTCAGTTAAACCAAAGAAGCCATAGAAGGAAGAGAAAAAAGAACAGATAACTGGAATAGAAAACAGTTATTTATACATACATGCTAAATATGAATCTAATTATATCACAGTAACATTAACTGTAAACTATCTCTAAATGTATCAATTGAAATCACATTTTCAGAGTACATAAAATACAAACCCAATTATATACTGTCTTCAATAAACCCTCCTTAATATAAAATCTCAGAGATGTTAAAAGTGAGGTAATACTGAAAGTTATACCATGCCACAATTTAGAAGAAATTTCCAGTAGCAGTTTTAATTTCTGAGAAAGACAACTTTAGAACATGGAAGATTATGAGAAAAGAAGAAGAGTATTATGTATAATAAAGAAGTCAAGTCTCCCATAATATATAAAAATTTCATATATGTGTGTATATGTGTGTGTGTGTGTGTGTGTGTGTGTGTGTGTGTATATATATATATATATATATATATATGGCTCTAACAAAAATTACTAAGGCTATAGGTGACCTGAACAAGATTTTTAGCCAATTTAATCTAAATAGCTTTTATAGTACACTCTATTCAACGATGGCAGAAAACACATTCTTCTGAAGTTCACATGGAACATTTACTAAAATAAACCGCATCTGATCCGTAAAGCATGTCATAATATATTTTAAAGAATAGTAAACATAAAATAGGTTTTCAAACCAAAGTGGAATTACACTGGAAACTAATAAGACAGGTGGGAAAAAAAATCATATATTAGAATATTAAACAACACACTGCTAAAAAACCCACAGATCAAAGAGGAAGTCTCAGGAAAAATTTTATAAATATTTTGAATTTGATGAAAATAAAAGTAAAACTTATCAATGTTTATAAGAACAAAAGCAATACTGAGATGAAAATCTATATTGTTAAATTCATGTATTAGAAAAGGTCTAAAATTGATTAAGCTACCTTTGGAAACTAAAGAAAATAAAATTAAACCAAAAAGCACATGAAATAATATAAATCAGAGCAGAAATAAATGAAATACATAACAGGAAAATAATAGAGAAAAATTGATAAAAACAAAAACTTATTCTTTGAGAAATTCAGTAAAAGTGGTAAGCATTTATCCCAGGCTAACAAAGAAAGAAAGAAGACATAACCAATGTAAGAAATGAAAAGGAGTTATCATATGGATTCTTTAGACATTAAAAATGTAATAAAAATATAAGACTAATAAATCTATGCCCACACATTTTATAACATTTTGTTATTAAGGAATAAATAAATTCTTGGAAAGACCCAAACTATCAAAATATACTCAAGAGGAAACAGATAATAGTCATATCTCTATTAAAATTTAATTATTAATTATTAAAACAGATCAAAAGGTCCAGATGGTTTCACAGGTGAATTTTACTAAACTTTTAAAAGAAATAGTGACAATTCTCTACAATATCTTCTGGAGAATAGAAGGAGAGAAAATGATTTTTAACATAGTCTTATGGTGCTGTCATTACCCTAGTAACAAAAAACAGATAAAGACCTTACAGGGACCAAAAATTAAACACTGTTTCTGATAAGTGTAGGCACATTTCCCCTCAACAAAATATTAGCAATCAAATCCAGCAATGCATATATTATTTTTACAAGACAAGGATGTGGAGTTTATTTCAACTATGCGAAAAACATGCAATTGATGCACTTACCATATCAGCAGAGGAGGATTTTAATACTGAAGTCAGTGGAACAACCTGCTCTGCAGTTACCAGTTTTGCCTGTCATTGCCCAATGGGATAATAAACAAAGGGGCCATGGTAACAGGGACTGACATTATAGGCTTTGCAATGTGGACTTCCACTTGCCAAGGCTGACCAGGCTGTGAAAAAAGCAGTCCACAATCAGCCAGCAGTAGTGACCAATCGTGAGCCGCATTATTGCACCTTTCCCCAGGGTAGTCAGCTAGCTACCTGGCAGCAGATAGCCATCCTTCCATCTACTGTGGAAGGGGCAGCATTTTGTCCATACTGAAACAGACACTTCATGTATAGATTTGCCTGTCTTGTATGTAATGCTTCTGCCAAAACTATTATCCAGGGATTTACAAAATACCATACTCACCATCGTGGTATTCCACACAGCATTGTTTCTGACCAAAATATTCACTTCATAGCCAAAAATGTTTAGAGACAGGCCTGTGCTGAAGAAATGTTCTTGTCTTCTCACCTTCCTGAAGCACTTTGCTTGACAGAAGAGTAAAATGGCCTTTGAAGACTCAGTTACAGCATCAGATAGCTGTCAATACCTTGCAGATCATTGTCCCTGTTTTGGTTTAATGCCTTCAATAGTGATTCATTTTTTATTATTATGTTTTTTTAGTATTTGATAAAGGCCAGTCTTCTTACCAGGTATCATATATGTGCTTGTCTAATGACATGGACTCTAAAGAGTTCCTTTACTGAGTAAGTTTAAATATATTAAAACTATTTTCAGATGTTTTTTTTTTTGAGAAAAGGCAAGGTTTTGTTATATAAAATTATGAATTTTACATGAAAATATTTTAAATACTACAATTGTGACTGGAGGCAGATTTCCAATGGGCCATTTCCCTGAGAGAAATGTGACAAGATATTTTTAATGCTGAATTACTACTGAAAGAAATATGTAATGGAGGAAGTTAGATGAAAATGTCAATCTTATCCCTGGGGATGGGTCAAATGTTGTGGTAATATCTGTTGAGAAGATTTGAAGATTAATTATAATGATTATTTCAGGGCAACCAAGATTGTTATTGTTACTGGCTATTCCATAGCTCTTATGCTAGCTCTTTTTTGTTACATTTTTTTTTTTTTTTCGTAAGTAGGCAAGCTTAATGCTACAAGCACTTCAGGGAAATAACTAAAAATAGCAAAGGAAGAGAATTTTGTTACTGTTCTCTACCCATATACCAGCAATGCAGTCAACAACATTTTAGTTGTGTGTGCCTTTTACTGTACTTTGGGACATATTTAAACTTAGCTAAATCCGTATGTTGTAAAAATAAAAAAGAATATTAATACATGGAATTTTGCCATTACTGTTAATAGCTGAATGGGGACACAGATGATGAAGAAGTATTTATTTCCTTGTCATTACCAGCACTTAGAATCCATAGTTGGAAGGCCAGGATAAAATTTTCTTTAACTCTGTGGAGTGGTGGTCACTGAAAAGCCCAGTATCATCGCTATTTTCTACTGACTGAAATATTGGCAATATTTAGTATACTCTCCAGCCTTAATTTCTCTCCTAAAATTTATCAGCAATTAGCATCTTCATGGATAGGTGGAGACTTACTGTCTCCTTTACCCCATCCTATGCTACGTATCACCTTGGCCTACTCTCAGTGGTAAGCAACATGCTTCAAATTCTTCTCCTCCAAGTAACAGTTTGTCTTTAAAGCACAAGAGTGGAGAAGTATAGATCTTGTGGGTCATGCATTCTTAAATTCACATACCAGTTTGTTCATTTGTTTAGCTATGGATTAATTCATTTATTTCAGCATTCCAAAAAAAGATTATGAAATGTCAACCAGTATAATTAACCTCTAATTGATGTTCTGTTACCATGCTTTTCTGTAAAATGGTTAAAAACTTTATTTTAATGAATAGATAATTGAGGGAATTTAAACAATTAGAAGAATGAAATGGTTTGGGTAAAAATCATACAATAATAGATCTCTTATAAGATCTGCTATTTTTTTGTATTGATACATAATAAGTGTAATTACATATTTTGGGGGTACATGTGATATTTTTATATATTCATATAATGTATAATAATCAAATCAGGGTAATTGATATATTCATCACTTCAAAAGTTTATTTTTTCTTAATACTAGTGACATTCAAATGATCCTCTACCAGCTATTTAAAAATATACAGTAGATTATTTTAAAATATAGTCACCTTATTGATGATCAAAAAGTAGGTCTTACTTTTGTTCTTAAAATGGGGAATAACTGTATTCTTGTACTCATTAACCAGACTCTTCATTTTCCCCTTCCTGCTGCCCTTCTTGATCTCTGGTAACCACCCATCTAGTCTCTACCTTCATGAGATCTACTTTCTTAGCTGCCACATGAGTGAAAACATGCAAAATGTACTTTTCTATGGTTGCTTATTTCACTTAACATAATGACATCCAAGTTCTATCCATATTGCTGAAAGTGACAGAACTTAATTCTTTTTTTATGGCTGAATAATATTGCATTGTATGTATATACTACACTATCTTTATAGACATTATATCTTTTATATAATAAATTACATACTGTTTATTCATCGATGGACACTTAGGTGGATTCCATATCCTGGCTATTGTGAATAGTGGTGCAATAAACATGGGACAGCAGATATCTCTTGTACATTGACTTTACTTCTTTTCAGTATATGCTGAGTCGTGAGATTGTTGAATCATATGGCAGTTCTATTTTTAGTTTTTAAAGGAATCTCCCTACTCTTTTTCCTGGAGACTGAACTAATTTACGTTCCCATCAACAGAGTATGAGGAATTCACTTTATTCATAGTCTCACCAGCATTTTTTTTTCTTTTGTCTTTTATAAAAGCCATTTTAACTGGGGTGAAATAATATCCCATTGTGGTTTTGATTTCTATTTCCCTGATGAATAGTGATGTTGAACATTAAGAAAATATATTTATTGGCCATTTTATGTCTTCTTTAAAAAATGTCTATTTATGTTCTTTGCCCACATTTTAATGTGTGTGTTTGTTTGTTTATATTACCATGAAGTTAATAAGTTACTTATATATTCTGGTTATTGTTCTCTTGTCGAGTAAATGGCTTGCAGATATTTTTCCCATTCTGTGGGTTTTCTCTTTGCTTTTTTTTTTTTAATTGTTTCCTTTGCTACACCGAAGCTTTTTAGCTTGATGTAATCTCATTTGTTTATTTTTGCTTTCTTTGCCTATGGTTTTGAGTTCTTACTTAAAAAAAATCTTTGCTCAGACCAATATCCTGAAGTATTTCCTCAAGGTTTTCTTCTGGTAGTTGCAAAGTTTTGGACCTTAGATGAATTTTTAATCAATTTTGATTTGATTTTTGTATATCGTGAAAGGTGGGGGTCTAGTTTTACGCTTCTACATAAGAATATCCACTTTTCTCAGCACCATTTATTGAAGAGACTGTCCTTTCCCTGAATGTATGTTCTTAATGTCTTTGTTGAAAATCAGTTGACTGAAAATGCCTTCATTTTTGGGTTCCTTATTCTATCCTGTCTCAGTTGTCTGTTTTTATTCCAGTACTACGCTATTTTGTTACTATAGCTTTGTAGCATATTTTAAAGTCAGGTAGTATGATGCCTCCAGCTTTGTTCTTTTTGCTGAGGGGTGCTTTGGCTATTCATGGGTTTATGTAGATCCATGTCATTTTTATAATATTTTTTATCTACTTCTAAGAAGACTATCATTGTTATTTCAATAAGGATTGCCTTGGTTCTGCAGATCACTTTAGGTAATATTGACACTTTGACAATATTAATTCTTCCAATTCTTGAGTGTAAAATATCTTTCCATTTCTGTGTGTCTTCTTCAGTTTCTTTCATCAGAGTATTACAGTTTTTCTTATGAAGAGCTTTCACTGCTTTGGTTAAATGTATTCCTAAATATTTTACATTTTTTGTAGCTATTATAAGTGCAATTGCTTTATTGATTTATGTTTTCTGTTGTTCACTGATTGCAAATATAAATGCTACTAATTTTTGTATGTTGATTTTGTGTTTCACAACCTTACTGAATTTATCAATCCTAATGAGTTTGTTTTGGTGAAGTCATTAGGGTTTTCTAAATATATGATTATATCATCTGCAGACAAAAATTATGTTTTTCTTTTTAAGTTGTATGTCCTTTATTTCCCTATTCTGTCTGATTACTCTGGGAAGGACTTGCAGTATTATGTTGAATAAAAGCAATGCAAGTGGGTATCTTATTTTGTTCCAGATCTTAGAAGAAAGTATTGCAATATTTTCCTCATTCAGTATAATGTTAGCTGTGGCTTTGTTATATTTAGCCTTTATGGTTTTAAATTATGTGCCATCCATGCCTACCTTCTTGGGAGCATCTTTACTGTAAAAGGGTATTAAACATTATGAAATGCCTTTTCAACATCTATTGAAATGATCCATATGGTTTTTGTTCTTGGTTCTGTTAATGTAATGTATTACTCTTAATAATTTGTGTATGTTGAAACATCCTTGTTACCCTAGGGTAAATCCCACTTGATCATGGTGGACAATCTGTTTAATGTGTTGTTGAATTCAGTTTGTTAATATTTGGTTAATGGTTTTCGCATCTATCTTCATCAATAATACTGGCCTATAGTTTTCTTTTTATGTTGTATTTTTGTATGGTTGTGGTATCAGAGTGTTTCTTGCTTCATAGAATGAGCTTAATAGTATCCCCTCCTCTTTTAGAAAAGCTTGAGAAGAATTAGTACAGTATTAGTTATTCAAAAACTGTTTGATATAGTTAAGCAGTGAAGCCATTAGCTTCTGGGATTCTCTTTGATTGGAGACTTTTTTATTATGACTTTGATCTTGTTACTCATTATTGATTTGCTGAGGTTTTCTACTCCCTCAAGATTCAATCTTGGTAAGTTGTATATGTCCAAGAATTTTTCCATTTCTCCTAAGTTTTCCATTCCTTTGGTGTAGGATTGCTCATAATGATCTCTAATGATTACTCATATTTCTGTGGAATCAGTTTTTATGTCTTCTTTTTTCATATCTGACTTTGTTTGAAATTTCTCACATTTATTCTAAGTCTAGTTAAAAGTTTGTCAATTTTGTTATTTCATAAAACTGACATTTTATTTTAACTTTTTATATAGTTTTTAGTCTCAATTTTATTTATTTCTGTTCTGATCTTTATTATTTCTTTCATTCTACTAAATTTTAGTTGATTTTTTCTTGTTTTTCTATTTCCTTGAGGTGAATTTATTAGGTTATTAATTTGAAGTCTCTCTTTTTTTTTTTTTTTGTTTCAGTCATTTGTTGCTATAAACTACCCTCTTGGAACTTTTTTTGCTGTATCCCACAGAGTTAGATATAATATGTTTCTATGTTCATTTGTTTCAATAATAAATTTTCTTATTATATCTTCATTGACTCATTGATTGTTCAGGGACATGTTGTTTAATTTCTCTGTGTGTGTATAGTTTCCAAGATTCCTCTTACTATTGATATCTAGTTTTATTCTATTGTAATCAGGATAGAGATGTGATATAACTCAGCTCTTTTGAATTTGTTGAAACTTGTGTGTTTTGCCTATGCGTATGGTCTATTCTGAAAAATGTTCCATGTGTTAATGAGAAAAATCTGTATCCTGCAGCAATTGGGTGCAATATTCTCTAAATATCTCTAAATAGGCTGATTTTGTCTCGTGTGTAGTTTAACTCTTATGTTTATTTGTTGACTTTCTGTCAGGATGATCTGTTTATTACTGAGAATGGAGTGTTGACATCTGTTTATTACTGAGAATGGAGTGTTGACATCATCTCCTGTTATTAAATTGTAGTCTATCTCTCCCTTTTAATCTATTACTGTTTGCTTTATATACTTTGATAGGCCTATGTTAAGTGAACAGATATTTATAATTATGATGTCCTACTGCTGAATTAATCTCTTTATTATTGTATGGTATCATTCCTTGTCTCTTTTTACAGCCTTTTACTTTTCTATTTTATTTAAGTATAGATGCTTCTGCAATATTTGGTGTTTCTGTTTGCATGGAATATCTTTCTCCCTCATTTCATTTTTAGTCTATGTGTCCCTTCATAGGTTAAGTGGGTTTCGTATAGGCAACATATAGTTGGGTCTTTCCTTCTTTAACCATTCAGATACTCTATCCTTTTAATTGGAGAATTTAGTCCATTTACTTACAATATAATTTTTGATAGATAAGGACTTACTATTACCATGTTGTTACTTGTTTTCTGGTTGTTTTCTAACTTTTTTCATTTCTTTTTTTTCCCTTCTTTTTCGTACTGTCTTCTTTTGTGCTTGTTTTCTTTTGTCATAGTTTGTTTTGATTTATTGCTTTTCATTTTTAATGTATATACTATAGGTTTTTGCCTTGTGGTTATAGTGAGGCTTACAACAAAACATCTTTTAGATTTAAAAAAATTGCTTTAAACAGATGAGAACTTATCTTTGTTCCAAAGAAGAAAAACAGAAAGAAATTCTATACTTTAACTCGTCCTTCTCCGTTTTGACATTTTATTGCCTCAATTTACATATTTTATGTTGCTTATCTCTTAACAGGTTGCTGTAGCTGTTATTATTTTCTGATAAATTTGGCTTTTAGTCTTCATGCTAGAATTATAAGTGCATGCTGCAATTATAGTGTTCAACTGTACTGACTTTTTCTGTGTGCTTACTCTTATCAGTAAGTTTTATACCTTCAAATGTTTTCTTTCCTCATATTAGTGGTATTTTTTTCATATGAATAATTTCTTTTATCATTTCTTATAAGATGGGTTGGTGATGATGCATCTCCTCAGCTTTTGTTTGTTTATGAAATATTTTATTGCTTTTTCATGCTTGAATAATAGCTTTGGGGGTACAAAATTTGGGGTTAGCAATGTTTTATTTTAGCAGCTGCAAAATGCCATCCCTCTCTCTGCTGGCCTGTATAATTTCTGTTGAGAAACCTGTTACCAGATAAATTGCAGTGTCTTTATTGGATACTAACTTATTTTCTTTTGCTACCTTTAGGATCTTTTTCTTATTAACCAAAGAGACTGATTACTTGGCTTGGGATAGTATTATTTTAGTTTAATCTGTTTGGCACTCTCTGATTTTCTTGTCCTTGGACATTTATATATTTCCCACATTTTAAAAAGTTTTCTATTGTCATTTCTCTGAATAAGATTCTACCTCTTACTCTTGCTCAACTCCCTTTTGATCACCAATAATTCTTTTTTTATTTTGATTTTTTAAAATTTACTGTAAGTTCCAGGATACATGTGCAGAGCATGCGGGTTTGTTACATAGGTATACGTATGTCAATGGTGGTTTGCTGCACTTATTGACCTATCCTTTATGTTCCTTCCCCTTGTCCTGCAGGCTCCGATGTGTGTTGTTCCCCTCTCTATGTTCATGTGTTCTCACTGTTCAACTTCCACATATGAGTGAGAACATGCAGGAACACCAATAATTCTTATATTCACTCTTTTGAGGGAATTCCTTATACCTTTTAGTCCTTCTTTTTTTTTTTTTTTTTTTTTTTTTCATTTTCTTCTCAGGCTATGTTTTCCAATAGTCTGTCTTTAAGCTCATTGATTCTTCCTTCTACTTGATCTCTTTTGCTGTTGAGATCTTCATAAACTTTAGAGCAGCAAATATATTTTTTTGTTTACAAGATTTTTGTTTGATTTTTAAAATTTAATCTCTTTGTTAAATTTTTCTAACAGCATTCTGAATTGGTTTTCTGTGTTATTTTGGAGTTCACTGAGTTTCATTAAAATTGCTATTCAGAATTTTTTATCAGAAAACTCACCTATCACTATTTCCTTAGGCTTGATCACTGGCTCATAATTTTGTCTATTTGGGGAGATTATGGTCTCTGTTTACTAGTGTTTCTTCTGAATGTTCATCTGTGTGTTTGGATTGAGGGATTTGTTATTTATTCCAGTCTTCTCTGTCTTGCTTGTTTTGGTTTTTGTGGGATATGTTTCCTTAAATATTTCTCTGCAATGTATCTGTTGAGTATCCTTTTTGCTAAGTCACTTCCTTTTTTTCTGTGCAAGATGTGCTTAAACCCAGGTTTGCCTCAGCACTAGCAAACTTCAGAATGTTGCTTGTCCCAGATGGGGAGGAAGATCCCAAAGGGATATCCCAGCAGTATGGCAAGAATGACTAGGCATCTTTGCACAGGGGACCCCTGGGAGGTGCCTTCTGCAGTATGGTGTTGCTGAACAGCTACCCTGATTTCATGTCTTCTTTGGCTATACATAGAACACAGTTCTCTGTTATGATATGATGTTAATCCCTTCTCCCTGTTCCCTTGCCTCTGGCTGCTCTGGGGAATTTTTCTCTTTTCAGGCACTTGCAATGCTTCACATGAGTTGAAGTAGGGAAAGGTCTCCTGTCAGGGAGCCCAAGCTGGTGAGAAAGCTGGTTATATACCTCAGTCTCACTTTTTCCAGTGTTGTAACAATTAGTTGGAAATTTTCCGTATTCCTGGTACTTGGTAGATTGGGGGAGGGGCATTGTGGATATAAAAGTTCAATTATTTTCCAGTTCACATGAAATCTTTTCACTCGTCTGTGGCCCCAGGAACTGTCTCATTATTATATTTGATTTCTGGACTATTGCTGGTGATAAGTTTGATGCTATATACTTGTTTGTGGTTTCCTGTGAGAGAGAGTAAAGACAGTTTGCATACTCCACAATTTGGTCAAGGTCTATTCTTTCTAATCGTCCATTGTTTTTTCTCTCTCTCTCATCTCTCTTTACTTTCATTAACATATAATTCACATGTCATACAACTTGTTTGTGACTTTGTTGACTGACTAATTAGGAGTATGTTTTCTTTAATTTTTACATAGGCGTGATATTCTTGATTTTCTTAAACTGATTTCTAATTTCATTACATTGCAGTCAGAGAACATATTTTGCATGATTTAGTCTTCTAAAATTTATTGAAGAGTGTTTTATGCCCTAGTATATAGTATAGCATGGATAATGTTGCCTATTCTATATGCACCTGAAAAGAATGCACATCTGCTATTGATAGGTTGAGTGTTTTATAGATGCTTGTTATGTCTACTGGATTTATAGTTTTGGCTGAATCACCTATTGTTTTGAACTTCTGCTTAGTTTTCTATCTACTGTTGAAATTATTGTTGAATTATTAGTTCCTTTTATTTCTGTTTGATCTTTTTCAGTGTACATTGTAGCCCTGTTGTTCATTGCACACATGTATATAATTTTTATGGCTTCCTGATTGATTGATACTTTTATTATTATAAAATGTCCTTCTTTACCTGTAGTAACTATGCATCTGTGTATAATCATTTTCAACACTTAAGCTCTCTTTCCTTTAAAGGATCCGTAGAACTTCTCATGCCACTGTTCTGAAAGTTGTTTTACCTTCTATCTTATTATAGGTCTCCATTTCTTTATTCTTTCCAGAATTTATGACTGGTGGCTATGCTTTATGCTTAAAAACTGCCTCCTACATCACCAACACTAATAAGCAATATATAGCCAGCTATATAAGAATCCCTACATTACTAAATCAACAAGAAATAACACACAAAGGCAGGTACTAAACAATATGAAATGTCTCCCTAGTGAATGTACTTTATACAGTATATTTGATTCATTTTATCCCTAGGCTTTTAATGGCTTTATCATATTTTTTTCATTTGCACAATCATCATGGCTTACAATAAGTTGTTCTCTATATTTGTTTATTATCTTCACTTTTATAACTCAAATTGTTAGGAAATATGCACCAGCTTAGTAAAATCAGCCTCTTTGGTATGGTATGAAGTTATCTCCCTCTTTTATCTTTTCTCTAATGGCAAAAGGGTAATTTATTTTAAATTTTACACACTGGAGAAATGTTCTGCCTGGTCCTTTTAAGGGTAGATGTAATGTTTGTCTTATTTTATAATTGAGTTTATTTTGTTTATATATTAAAGGAAGAAAAGTATATATACTTAGTAAACACTTAGAACAAAATTTGGTTTACCTACCAGTATTAGTCTGTTTTCACACTGCTGATGAAGACATAACCAAGACTAGGTAATTTAAAAAAAAAAAGAAATTTAATAAACTCACTCCATGTGACTGTGGAGACCTCACAATCAAGGCAGAAGGCAAAAGTCACATCTTGCAAGGCAGCAAAGGACAGAGTGAAAGCCAAGTAAAAGGGGTTTCCCCTTATAAAACCATTAGTTCTCATGCGACTTATTCACTACCATGAGAACAGTATAGGGAAAACTGACTCCATGATTCAGTTATCTCCCACCAGGTCCCTCCCCAACACATGGAAATTATGGGAACTATAATTCAAGATGAGATTTGGATGGAGACACAGACAAACTATATAACTACCTGAGGAAAATAATGAAGAACTATATAACATGGCTACTTTTTAAAGAAAGTACATGTTGGGTGATTTTGGAGACATTATCTTGATGTAAGATAAGAATTATCACTTATATTGTAGATTTAAGATATATAAAGTTTAGAAAAAAATACGTATCACTGAAGACAGGTAGCACTTAAAACCATTTTTACTCGACATGTTTTAAGTCAAAATCTCTTGAAATTATTTTTCCAGCATACCATAAGTAATAGCATCATCCAGAATGACTTCTAAGATAGATTGTATACAATTAGTAGACAAAAGCTGAAATACCAGAAATGTGTACCAATCTTCCTACATTTGAGAAATTAAATGAGATTTTATGGTAATCTTGGAAGAAATATTATATCTGCATGGATTAAGGGGGAGGTTAAATCAAGCCACATATAGTTAAAATCATAAAAATTTGCTTTGTAGTGTATTTAAAGTTGCATAACTATGGTAACTTAACATTCAACCATTTTAAATAAGGTTGTGTCATTTTTATAGAAGACATTCATTCTTGAATAAAATGTTCTAAAAATTGGTATTAACAGAATATTCCACATAAATCTTATGGGAAAAAAGGACCCTATAAGTTATCTATTCAAATTGCTAACAACCAAATAGCTGGAGAGGATCTTTGAGGGGAAAGAAGTTTCGAGTTTTCATACACAACTAACTCAAAATGCAAAATGATAGCAAATGCCACCAGGTATTTTAGAAAAAAATATATAAAGACATCTCCAAATTCAGGAAAACTGGGTAATTTAATTTAGTAGAGAATTAATGAAAATTTATGTACTATAAAAATGATTTTCAATTGTTACAAAATAAGATAAAAAATGTATGTGGTTTATGTCTGTGTGTTTTCTAAGGAAAACAAGTTAGTTGAAGGTTATGTTTAATTAAATTTAATTAAAAGCATCCAGATGGTATATGTTAGGTGTTATCTTTGCTCATAAAAATAAGCAAACACATGCAAACACAAACACACTTCCTGCCAGGCTTCCATTCACTTTTAACACAATAGCTCAAAATGACTACCAAATCATCTTTACAATCTTATTCAGATAAATAAAATTTCTAACATTTCAAATACAATTAAATTGATAAATGAAATTTAGAAATAAATAATTGTGTCCTGAACTTGGACATAAACTCACATCAAGACAATTTTTCTACATACAGTAATTTCATGTTACAATGAATATTAACAATGGCAGTTTATTTCAAGGTAAATATTGATAAAGGCAACATTTAGATTGTTTTCAATAATTAAATTTAAAAGTGTATCCTCAAAAATGAAAGAAAATGAATTTTCCTGATAAATGTTACAGATAAATTAAACATGATTTTAGAGAATTTTCAACACAAGACAGTTTTTAAACAGGAAGTTGTTACTCTTTATACTATATTAGAAATTTTTGGAGCTAAATCATATGGGCAGCACCTTGTTTTTCAACCAAATGTTTTTGTTAACATAGCTAGAGCAATACTATTGGAACATACATATTCTAGTAGTAGAGGTCAACAGTTATATTAAGAATAAAATTCTTTAAAAGAGTGGACATGAATATTTTTATGTTAACGTTTGGAAAAATAGTTTTAGTTAACAATTTTTCAGCCTTATATTTATGATGAGTTCATAGTTTTGCATAAATGTTTAGGAAAACACACACACACACACACACACACACACACACACACACACACACACATTTTTTTGAGATGGAGTCTCGCTCTGTCACCAAGACTGGCACGATCTCAGTTCACTGCAAACTCTGCCTCCTGGGTTTAAGCTGTTCTCCTGCCTCTGCCTCCTGAGTAGCTAGGTTACAGTTCGTGCCACCACACCTGGCTAATTTTGTATTTTTAGTAGAGATGGGGTTTTGCCATGTTGGCCTGGCTGATCTTGAACAGATTGCATTGTTATATTACCAAGGACTAAATTGTGGTTATTTCATTGAATTTTTGGTAAAAAATTCAGACTTTATAAAAGCCTGTCTAACCTCTATCTACTAACTATGTAGGCAGAGTTATTAAAATCATAATCCTCAGTATTCTTAAATATAAAACAGGGATCACAAAAGTAGTCATGAGCATTAACATGTTTCCATAGATCTTAGAAGAATATCTAATGGATAACAGAATTTCAATGAAATCTATTTATCCATATTGTTGTGTAATACAGGGGTTCCTAACTATAAAGAATAGATATTTTAAGTTTAGTAATGACATACTGACTTATTATAATGCCTTAACTGTTTACTTATATAATGTCTACACACCTCCATATACACCTACACTTTTTATATACATTCATTTCTCGTATATGTATATGGTGAATGTACAGTATGATAAAAAAATTTCAATATAATTGAAGGTAATCGGAACTTTCTATCACAGTAACATAAAGGCCTTTGCCTTTGTATTGTGTATAGGTAACTAGAATTTAAAAGATGTTAGAAGCTGTGGTGTATCTCTCTCTCTCTCCAAATTAGATGTTCAAATTTTATACCTCAAATACCCAATAATACTCAGGAAGTCTATAGCTCATTTCCAAGTCCAAGAGTGTTTCATTTGTTGTTAGCTTTTGAATTTGAATTACTGCTCATGCCCTTCAGATATTGAGAAAACAAACGTAATGATGGTCTGGACATGTGTGGATCTTCAGGACCTTCATTACCTGAACAGTACACACATACACACACCCCTAGTAACTGAATTGTTCGTATTTTCAAAACAAATGTTTTATTGTATTATGTGTATATATGTGTGTGTTTAACTCAATTATTCATTTTGAAAAAGAGAACCTAGTTCTGTTGTTTACCCAAATTCATAGAATTATAAAATAAGTTGTTATTGTATTACTGAAAATAGTAAAATTCATTATACATTATACATTTCTTATATTTATAAGCATTTTTATTCTATATGCTCCTTGCTTTGTCTTCATCACACAAACCTGAATCTCCCTAAAATAATTTGAATTAAAACTTTTAGTATCAACTGAAAATTTCAGTAATATACCAAGCAATTTAAACAGTAATATACCAAGTAATTTAAACATTTTTATACAACTCCAGAAATTATATAACTCTTATACCCACGCTACTCATTGCTTATTAAAAGCCTGCAACATGAAGTAGCATAATTGATAATAAATAAGATAAACTGAATTCTCTGTGCTTTTTAGAACTTAACAAACTAATGAATAGTGAATGGCAAATAGAAATTTAGAATAGAAATAAAAATAAGTATTCGAAATTAGAAGAAATATACAACTAGAGAATTAAGACAATGTTAAAAGACAAGAAATAAACAGAATTTTTCACAAGGAGCGCTATCAGCACCTACAAAGAAAAGCAAATAGTGGAGTAACAAATTGAATATAAAAGAAACTTTGGCCAATTATTTCTGCTGTTTCACAAGCTAATTTACCTAAGCATGTCAAAACTAATTCAGAGATCAGCTTAGAATCTGAACCAGCTGTCCTCATAACTGAATAGGATTAGACAAATTATTTATTACTGCTTAAACCTCTCTGCCTCTCTTTCAGCTAACATATGGATGTCTTTCCATTCTCTTAATTTTCAATTCTGTTGGAACATAGTCACTGAAGGTCACTTGTGGCATGTGTTACAATTATTCTCTTGGGAACAAGCAGATGTTTCTAGAGAAATCTCTCTCTCTGTCTCTCTCATGCACGTACACACAAACACATACACACACCCCACAAACGATTCTGTATTTAAAAGTTTCTGAATGGCCAGGTTAAGGCCCATTTAACTATGCAAATGATACATATTTTGCTGAAAATCCACTGGTCTCATTTAGATATCAAATCATATTTTCTCAAGTCTTTACTAGTGATTACTATAGGTAATTAATTAAAACTGGTGAGAAACTCACTCACCTAAGAAGGAAGAACTTGCAAATGCTGCAAAAGCATTATAAACTATTAGATAATTTATTATTATATTTAAATATTCTATTATATTTATTAATTTATAAAATGAAATTCTGCGTCTAGTAGGGACAAGTGGTCCTTGGCTACATTTGACCCCTTTTTTCTACTCGGTAGATTATTTTTTGAGTTGAACAAAAACATAACCTTTGTAATATATTATCCTTGCTCTTTTAACACATTCACATAAATTCTACAGAAGAGGGTATTAGTATACTTTCACAATACTTCTTGTTGAGATTTATTTATCCACCTGGTTGTGTCTCCATTAGCAAATTTCTATTGGTCATCAATTTATATGTAGCTTCATGAATATTAACTGTTACATAAACTAACCATAAAGGCAGAAAATAAAATTATTATTTTAAGGAATCATTCAATCTTCTCTGTGAAGCAGAATCCTCATTCTGTAAATCCTGTTCATCTCAGAAACGATGTCATTGTTTTAGAACAAAAAACATTTAAGTTTTCTTGGAGACTCCAATTCATTTTCATTAGTATGAATACATGAATACTTCAGAAAGCACAGAATTATCAGGTGACTATTTAAATGTTTTTGGGAACACGAAACTGGAGAAAGTAAGATAATGTGTTCAGTACAAGTAAACGTGCCTAAGAAGTTTCAGAAAATATGTAGAATCAAACTTGAGATCCTAGTCTGAAAATCCTACACAATGGGGATATAGGCAGACTCTATGTAGTAGACCTGAAACAAAGATTTATGTGGAAATAAATATTTTAAAATTACCAGTACACATTTCAAGAATGTTTATACAAAATTTTGCACAAATATAGGTATATATGAAAATACCATAGAAATGACCTAGTTCCTTAATTCATTATGCATTTATTAATTACTTCAAAAATTATTTTTAAAAATGTAGTAATAAGTTAAGTAGTAATAACATCAGATATTTAATGCTGTGGTCAAAGCCAGGAATTGAAAGTCTGATGTCAGTGGAAGACATTCATCAAGGTTGCACTAGATAATATCTGAAACAAATGAATATATTTTATGTTTGAAAAAGTCACTGTTTATTATCCAATTAAGAACTTATCCTTATACATAAAATGTATATTGTATGAGTGTGTGTATAGTGAAAAAGAAATAACTGTATTTAAAATATCTTACATATTAAATTTTACTATTAAAATATTTTACAAAAATCACTGAGATAAGAAAAAAGATATTATTGTCCACTTTTTATAAACTATTTCAGGTCACAGAGGTCCCAAGATCATGTGAGTAAGAATTCACAAAGCCAAAATAACTAATTTTTTATTTTGATTTCTATTTCAGTGACCCATTACCTATGCTATGATAAAATGTAACTGTTGAAAAATTTATCATTTCTTGACGATAGCACAACAATAGGGCAAGAAGAAACTTAAATTCACATGAAATTTGAAAGTTAAGGGGAACTATCACTGTGGAAAGAAAACTACATCTCAGGTGTATATTCCAAATGATTCTTACTGTATAATCATGCCTTTTAAAGGAAATGTGCTGCAGAAAAGCATTAAGATCCAAAAACAAAACAGAGAATCACTGAGTCTGTGGTTAATGTAAAATAGCTCATGCAAAGTATAATTTTTTTTGTACCCAGAGGCAAGGTTAAATCTACTGTAGTACACTTAACTGAAGAAGTTCTCAGCTTGCCACTTACGTGTCATGACCACTTCTCTGTCAGATTCTCATTGGACCCCAATGTTCCTGCTGATAGACTTGTCTGGAAGATGACCTCTGGCTATTATGGTATGTTGTTTTCAGAGAAGATAACAGCATGCCTTCATTTTAGGTTTTCTGCCATAGGAATGCATTAGACAAAAGCAGCCGTATACTGGCTCCTAATCAAAGCTCACAAACACTCCCATGGGGCCTGCTTTTGGTACAATGTACAGATTTTAGAATACCTAAGGACAATTTAACAAAGAACTATGGCCATATAAAAAGATATTCGGAATCAGTTTTTTCCTTTTTTTCATATACCCTTAAATTCTTCAGAAAATATATGATATTCATATATATATATACACATTTTAAGTAACACATAGAATAACTTACATTTTGATATGTGTAAGCAAGTTAGTAAATACTATGTATGTTGAGTAGGACTAGTATCTGTATTTTCACCAATTCTATTATATTAACATTTAGTACAAAAGACATATGCAAATAACAAAATTTCAAACTAAGGAATTTTTAATTACAACAGATTTACTTAATTCACTTTGATAAGTTATTGTATAAATATTTTGAGAAATAATACCATACAAACCAATTCAAACTTGTAGAATAAATAGTTTCTTGCACACATAGCAATGAAACAAGCGTAACACATCACATTTCCACTGCTCATTTCATTTCGCACAGGATGTGGCTTTGGCAGCAGTAAATGGGTTAAAAATTTAGTGTCTGCAGTAAGCTAAAACACATGTGTTCAAATTCAAAATCAAAATATGTTCAGAATTATATTATGTTTCAACAGCTGTTCTTGGACCCATTAAAAAAAATAAGTTAGATCAAGTCACCCCTATGCTCAACCCCTTCAATGTTACTCAGAATAAATGCCAAGCTTTTCTAATGACCTAGCAGGCTCTGTATGATCTGGCTTCTGTCAATCACCTACTACCCTTCTTTGCTCAAGTCTGTCATCTTCCTTCCTTATTGAGTTTGCCAGGCGAGCCCCAGCTTCAAAGGTTAGCTCAACCTCTTTCCTCTTTGTAGAATATGCTTTTCTCATATTTGTTTGACTTGCTCCATCACCTTCTTAAGGTCCCTGCTCAGTGACATTTTCTCTATGGCTTTTGTGATCACCCTACATAAAATTCCAAACCACCCTCCATCAGCAAACACACAAACACCAGGAGCACTCATCATCATTTGAAATAATATATTTGTTTACCTCTTTCTAACAGAATATAAACTCTATCTTAGCAGAAATATTTGTCTATTTTATTCACTCTTAGAATTTATTATTATTTGGTACAGAGTTGGGGTTTGATAATTATTTCTGGGCTGATTGGTTATGCTAATGGCAATGTAGTCCACTTGCCATCTATTAAACAAAATGTATATTTGAAGCCATACCATAAATAAGGGTTTTTTGGTATTAATTTTCTATGCATTATTTATTTACCCAAATATTTTAAGTTTGGGCTTGCTTAATTTAAGATTTTATTGCCAAGAAATATCTAAAAAGAAACAATTTGAATTTTGGTTTTATGAGTTGTATTTCATGATATCTTATAAGCTTATAAATGTTTATGTGGGTGTATACACACACACAGTGTACAGTTAGCCTTCAGAGAGTAGTAAGTTCACTGATAAAGTATATTATTTAAATATAATTTTATATATATATTCTGAAAAATTATAAGATAATGGACAGCTACATTATTAAAATGTTGGCAATTTATTTTATCCAAAATTTAATAATACATAAACCATAGTAATGTACATATTTATATTTCTAGATGATTTGTCAGACTTCTTTCTACTTTTGGTAATTTTATGCAACAATTATACATCATAATGTTTAGTTAAATATTATGATTAATACTTCATTGAGAAGTTACATACTAATTGAAATATATATGAGTATATATAAATATAAAATATATGTGTATGCTCATATTACTGTGGATTTTTCAATAAATATCTAATTTTAAACAATTATGTTTCAATAAATTATGAAATCATGTTTAATTCAGGTGGAAAGGAATGCATTTCAGTGAGCCAATACTAAATTTCTATTAGTTTTGCTAACAACTGTCTGTCTATATTTTGAGAAATATATACATATACACACATACACAGATTCCCATGCATATAAACTGAGAGAAAATTGTCTTCTATATATCCAGCATTCTTAATTTCACTGCAGTTTTATAAGTGTGTTTTAAGTAAAGTTATATTCCCTACCTTGCACAGTGACAGGTTTTATAGTCAAATAATAGAGTTTGAGAAATACTGTAGAGAGATCTCTGTAGAGACAAGTGCTGCTGGGTCACGTGATGATACATGAGATGATTGTTTACCCATAAATCAACTTGGCCTTCTATCTTCTACAGCTGAAACTTTCCATGTAGAATGTCTGTAAATCATAGATGTATGTATGGGGTTTGGATTCTTCTTTGTCACATAAATCCTCTGTGCACGTAATTTCAATACTTTGACAAACTCAGTCTGACTCCAGTTTTGATAACTGCCAAGAAATGTTTATTGTAGCTATGTGCTGTATAGAAAAATATTATAAACTAATTGTAATCATAAAAATAAATTTATATTGAAGGTATTGAAATTTTTCGGCCGGGCGCGGTGGCTCAAGCCTGTAATCCCAGCACTTTGGGAGGCCGAGGCGGGTGGATCACTAGGTCAAGAGATCAAGACCATCCTGGTCAACATGGTGAATCCCGTCTCTACTAAAACTACAAAAAATTAGCTGGGCATGGTGGCGCGTGCCTGTAGTCCCAGCTACTCAGGAGGCTGAGGCAGGAGAATTGCCTGAACCCAGGAGGCGGAGGTTGTGGTGAGCCGAGATCGCGCCATTGCACTCCAGCCTGGGTAACAAGAG
>NW_022436949.1:12563587-12627469 GCF_009761245.1 Sapajus apella | reverse complement strand
AAAAAAAAAAAAAAAAAAAAAAAAAAAAAAAAAAAAATTTCTGGCATAATACAAATATTGGATTTATATGGTTTATAATTTTATTCAACCCATGATACAAATATTGCTGAATATATACAGTTTTCAGACCTGATATCAATTAATGAGATCACGTGTGGGACATTTTTAGATGTCATTCAATTTGGAAGAAGGAGGATAGATTTATTAACCTATTGAACTCCATCACACAAGGTCAATTTATCAACATTCATGAAACTTCACACACTGGGATTGAGACTGAACAAGACAGTTCATGCTTTTCTACTTCTAAGATGTCATTAAAGAATGGCAGCAATATTTTAGATTGATTGAATTTTAATATTTAAAATATGAATATTACTATCTGAGTCTTAATTATTTCTGTCTTAGCAATTGTATAAAACTAGGAGTTAATGTATCAATTAAGCCAAGGGAAAGGCAGCTTGAGCTGAACTGGGAACAGTTACTGAAAATGGTTTACCTTCCTGATATTCTATCTAGTCCCTGTCATTAAAATGTAACAGATCTTTCTGGACTTTTAGCAGGATGCCAGAATAAAAGTGAAAGGAATAACCCATATAAACACCTATTGAAATTTAAATTATTATCAAGTATAGGAAGAAAATATATTTTTAGCAAGGCACCCAACATCTTCTGCTTACCTTTCTATGGAAGGTATGCAAGTGTTTACTTTCTTTTTAAAAAATGTTTTCATAGAAAACTTTGAAAGTTTGTGTTTAAAAACTACATATAACCAATGGACTATCAAAGGAAGCCATGAGATGTAGTAGGCTTGATCCACGAAAACTGGGTTCATTTACTTGTTTCATGAGTTTGAGTAAGTTATTCCCCATCTGTTAGCTTTATTTACCCTTTTGTTCTATAAAATCTGAATAATAATGCATCTCCTGCCTTTTTCTTACAGAGGTTGAAAGAAAAAATAAAAATTAAATGATACCTATGAAAGTATTTTATAAACTTTACATAGTTATGCAAATAATGATAATTTCCAAAGCCATAGTTTATTTAACTATTATTTCTATAACTGCTTCAAATAGAAAAAGAAAAGATTGGATTTGCTGATGTTTTAACCTCAAAAGACTATCGATTCCTTTGAGGTTAATGCATTAATAACAAGGTGAGTTCAAGATTTGCCTGAAGGGATTATTCCCTTCTCCTTCATTTTTTTGTCCTTCATTTTTTAACATGAAATTGAAAAGGTAAACAACCTCAAAAATGCTTTTTTTACTGTTAATATTGAAAACTAAAATAAAACATACAAAAGAGTTTAATACTTCACGAGAAAGTCAACCACTAAAGCAAAACTACTAACTTTCTCCTTTAAGTCTTTGTATTCTTGCTCTACCTTTATAAATCCAAGAATTTCAAACATTTTCATAACTTTATGTCACTGTTTTGTGGACAGATTATTTTCGGATTAGCTTATAGTACCACAGCCTATTCAGTCCTAACTATTCAATTTACTTTTAGAAATCATTAAATTAATAACCTACCACCTCAGGATTATCTGGGCAGTAATATAATTATTTTTTACTATATGTCACAGTAACTCTCAGCTAATTCCCTTGCTTTGACTTTGGTTAAAGCATTATGAAGACCTTAACATTTTTCTCTACAGGTTCACTGCAAAATAACTTTGCTTATTGAGTTCCATATATCCCATGTTTGCTCATGTATAATTACAAAAAGGGAGTTAAGGAAGGTGAATTAGGAAAAGAAAGAGAGAGGGAAAAGTAGTCCATTTCAATGGCCTTAAATATGTGTAGAAAATGCTTTCATAGAATTTGATTCAAATTGCAGAAGCTTATTCGTGAAGGAGGTCTTAAAAGTGGACACAAATTTAAAAATGTCTATACTTTGAATATTTGAATTGTGGGTTTCAATTAACCCCTGATAGTCTGTCCTAATTACAGTAATGCAGTGTTTTATAGTTTTCTTTGTAGAAATCTTTCACTGCCTTGGTTATGTCCATTGTTGTTTGTTTGCAGCTGTTGTAAAGGAGATTGAGCTCTTCATTTGTTTCTCAGCTTGGTTGTTGTTGGTGTATAAGAGTGCTACAGATTTGTGAACATTGATTTTGTATCCTGAAACTTTACTGAATTCATTTATCAGATCTAGGGGCTTTTTGGATAAGTCTTTAGGGTTTTAGGTATACAGTCAGATCATTGGCAAACAGCGACAGTTTGACTTCCTCTTTACCGATTTGGGAGCCCTTTATTTCTTTCACTTGTCCAACTGCTCTGGCTAGGAATTTCAGTACTATGTTGAATAGAAGGGATGAAAGTGGGCATCCTTGTATTGTGTCACTTCTCAGGGAAATGCTTTCAACTTTTCTCTGTTTAGTATAATGTTGGCTGTGGTTTGTCCTAGACTGCTTTAATTACTTTGAGACATGTCCTTTCTATATTAATTTTGCTGATGGTTTTAATCTTATAAAGCTATTGGATTTTGTCAAATAGATGCTTTTTCTGCATCTATTGAGATAATCATGTAAGTCTTGTTTTTAATTCTGTTTATGTGATGCAGCCCATTTACTGACATCACTGCATCCCTGTTATGTTACCCATTTGATCATGGTGTATTATTTTTTTGATATACTGTTGTATTTAATAAGCTAGTATTTTGTTGAGAATTTTTATATCTATATTTATCAGGGATATTGGCTAGTAGTTTTCTTTTTTTGTTATGTCCTTTCCTGCTTTTGGAATTAGAGTAATACTGGCTTCATAGAATGATTTTTGGAGGATCCTCTCTTTCTCTGTCTTTTGGAATAGTTTTAGTAAGATTGGTACCAATTCTTCCTTGATTGTCTAATAGAATTCAGCTGTGAATCCATCTGGTCTGGGACTTTTCTGTTGTTGTTAGCAGTTTTAAAATTACTGCTTCGATTTTGCTACTTGTTATTGGTCTGTTTAGAGTTTCTATTTCTTCCTGATTTACTCTAGGAGCATTATGTATTTCCAGGAATTTATCTATCTTTCTAGATTTTCTAGTTTGTATGCATAAAGGTGTTCATAGAAGACATGAACAATCTTTTGTATTTCTGTGGTATCAGTTGTAATATCTCCCATTTCATTTCTAACTTAGCTTATTTGGATCTTCTCTTGGTTAATCTTGATAATGATCCATGATTTTTATTTTTTAAATAACCAGCCTTTTATTTCATTTATTTTTTGTAGTATTTTTATGTTTCAATTTCATTTAGTTCTGCCCTGATCTTTGTTATTTCTTTTCTTCTGCTGAGTTTGGGTTAGGTTTGATCTTATTTTTCTAGTTTGTTGAGATGTGATCTTATATTTTCTCTTTTCACTCTATTGGACTTTTCGATAGGCATTTAATGCTATGAACTTTCCTCTTAGCATCACTTTTGCTATTTCCCAGAGATTTTGATAACTTATGTCACTGTTACGTAGCTCAGAGAGTTTTTAAACCTTCCTCTTTATTTCATCATTGATCCAAAGATTATTCAAGAGAAGATTATCTAATTTCTATGTATTTGTATAGTTTTGGTGGTTCCTTTTGGAGTTAATTTCAGGTTACAAATGGAAACACATTCCATGCTTGTGAATGGGTAAAATCAAATATAGAGAAAATGACCAGACTCCCCAAATCAGTCAGCAGATTCAATGTAATTTCCATCAAAGTACCATCATTTGTCTTCAGAGAACAAGAAAAAATAATGCTAAAATTTGTATGGAACCAAAAAAGACCCCATGTAGCCAGAGCAAGACTAAATAAAAAGACGAAATCTGGAGGCATCACATCTATATGACAAGGCCATACTTGCCAAAATAGCATGGTACTGGTATAAAATTCAGCATGTATACCAGTGGAATAGAATAGAGAACCCAGAAATAAAGCCAAATACAGCCAACTAATCTTTGCCAAGGCAAATAAAAGCATAAAGTGGGAAAAGGACACCCTATCCAATAAATGGTGCTTGGATAACTGGTATGCTAAATGTGGAATAATAAAGCAGAATCCTCATCTCTTACTTTATGCAAAAATCAACTCAAGATGGATCAGGGACTTAAATCTAAGACTGGAAGCATAAAAGTTCTAGAAGATAATATCACCAAAACTCTTCTAGATTTTGACTTAGTACAATAGTTTATGACCAAGAAACCAAAAGCAAATGTAACAAACAGAAAAGTAAGTAATTGGGAGCTAATTAAAAAGCTCCTGCACAGCAAAAGAAATAATCAGCAGAGTCAACAGACAACCCACAGAGTGGGAGAAAATATGTGCAAACTATACATCCAACAAAGGACTAATATTGAGAATCTACAGGGTACACAACAAATCAGAAAAAAAAAAAAAAAAAAAAAAAAAAGAACAAATAATCCCATCAAAAAGTGGGCAAAGCACATGAATAGTCAATTCTCAAAAGAAGATATACGAATGGTCAACAGACATATGATAAAATGCTAAACATGACTAATTATCAGGGAAATGCAAATTAAAACCACAATGAGATACCACCTTCTGCAAAAACAGCTGTAATGAAAACAATTAAAAAATAATAGGTGTTGGCATGGTTGTGGTGAAAAGGGAACCCTCTTACGTTGCTAGTGGGAATGTAGACTAGGACAACCACTATGGAAAACAGTATGGAGATTTTTTAAAGAACTAAAAGTAGAACTACCATTTCACCCAGCAATCCCACTATTGAGTATCTGCCCAGAGGAAAAGATGTCATTATATTAAAAAGACACTTATAGCAGTGCAATTTGCAATTGAAAAATGTAGAACCAGCTAAATGCCCATCAACCAATGGGTGGATGAAGAAAATGTTATGTATATCCACACATCATGGAATGCTACTCAGCCATAAAAAGGAATGAAACAATGATATTTGCAGCAACCTTGATGGATTTGAAGACCATTATTCTAAGTGAAGGAACTCAGGAATAAAAAAACAAATCTCATATGTTCTCACTTATAAGTAGGAGCGAGGATGCCAAGACATAAGAATGGTATAATAGACTTTGACGGGGGAAGTGGACAGGGGAGTGAGGGCTAAAAAACTACACATTGAGTGCAGTGTACACTACTTGGGGGATAGGTGCACCAAAATCTCAGTTATTACCACTAAAGCCCTTATCCGTGTAACCAGAAACCATGTGTTCTTCCAAAACTATTGAAATTAAACAAGAAAGAGCAAAATACCACAAAATTCGATAATAAAAATCCCCTTAAAATTCAGAAGCAAAATATGTATTTTAATCAATCAGAAATTGACTACTGGTCTTGAAGTTTTCTCTTCCACTGTTTCTTAGCCCTCCTTCCTGCCAAGCACATTTTTATTTGATGCTTTAGGACGCTCTAAACCCCTCAACCAGTTCCTTGAAAAGGATATTTCCAGCAATGGAGAATTCAACCTCTCTGAAATTTTCATACTCACCTGCTGAAAGCCTGATCATAAGAAATTTCTACCTAAAGTTTATAATCTTTAAAATACATCCAGGAGACCTTTTCCTGACTTCTGTGGCCAAATGAGGAAAGTCTTCCCCATTTGGGATATAAAATACCTTTATAGAGTTGAGAATGACTCTCATGCCTCTCCCTGGAACTTCTGTTCCTCCAAGTTCAATATCCTCAGTCCAATCAGCAATGTTAATTGGTTTGAAGGTCCCAGCCGCCTCCTCTGGGCGTTTTTCACTCACCAGTGCTCACTAAGACGACATAAGTCATTTACTTCATTTATCAGTTGTCATGTTTAACAATAATTAGATTTGTTTGCATAGTTTAAAGGAACAATACACACACATATATTTATTATTTTCCTGGAATTATTTGCTTTAGTTTCTAGATTGTGGAGTCAAACTAGAAGACTTTAATAAAATTAATACTCTTTTTATTTCATCTTCTATATCTCCTCTATCTTTATTTTCTCCATCCCTTCTCATTTTTATAAACAATAATAAAGTAGTTGCACCTAAAAGAAAAAAAATAACGCCAGCTGTCAGAAGAAGAAAATATATTATGCATTGCTTTCCTTTGGCATTTTTGGAAGAACATATATGTCAAAGACTTTTATTATATCTTAATATACTATTCTTCAGTTCACCAGCCACCTGAAGAATTTTATAAATAAACCCAGATTTAGGATAGTTCCATAGAGTTCTCACACAGAAGAAATGAAGGAAATTATCATTACATTAAAACCCCTCACTTTACAAATGAAGAAACTCAAAGACCAGAAAGATCCACTTATTTTTCTAAGTTCACACAAAGGATTTGAGTAGGGTTAGTATGGTATGCTATTCTGGCTTATAAAATTTAAAATACTGCTTACCAAAACAAATTACACCATTGACGTATGATAAGGTACTTTATAAAGAAAATAGAAAATTTAACTCCCTTTAATACCAAAGCCATGACCCCACTGTAGTCAAGATGCTAGTCCAGAGGGCTTTCTAAACCATGTATGCAAATAATATATTCTTAATGCCAAAAATAACATATTAGGAGGATATTTTCCTATAAGATCTTCGAATCTTAAAGACAACACAAACAATTATTTTGTTGTTTGGTCTTTGTTGGCAAGGGAAATGGAGAAAAATGCCCTATTAAGCCAGTAAAATATTAATCTCTTAGACACTGCTCCCTATGAAACAAACAAAAGTCTTAGATCAAAATATATGTTGGCTTTAAGTCCTTAGGGAGTTCATCTGATTTTAATTGCTTCTAATTCTAGAAATTTAAGGCATCACTTTCAGGTCCAGAAATACATTGTAGATATATAGAATCTTCTTTTTACATTTTAAGAGTTCATAGAGAAGAGGAGTCAAACAATAATTGTGGAATACAATGAAAGAATAATAGCTAGTAGAAATATAGAATGTTGTAAGAAATTAAATATGATTTGTGTAAAAACCCAGTGTGTCGTCTATCCAGATTCTCATGGAGCATGTAAAGGAAATATAAGCTATACATGGCCTAGAAAAATAACATATGGGTTTAGAAATTCAAAGAAATTGAACTCCTGTTGGTATTCTCCATAAATACTAAATAGTATATCTACAGGGGGTAAAACTACTTTGCAATATAGGCTTTTATATTTTACTCAGTATAGTTCATGGAAATCACTTTCTTTAGTTTCAGACCTATTGTAGAGCTTAATAAAGTGAAATCTAAAATTCTCTGAACTTCACCTAATGAATGCCTAGTACATTACAATACTTCTATTTTGTGTTGATATTTTATCTCTTCCTCCAAACTCTAAGTTTCATGCATTCGTAATTTAAAATATTATGTTATTTGAATATATTAGACATAAATGGAATGTATAATCACTATCTAGAAGTTTTTTTTTTTTTCAACTTAGTACAGGAAATTTTGGTAATATCCTGATACAATTGATGAATTATATTAGATGTTAAAAAAATGCCCTTGATGTAGAGAAATGGAAATGCTAAATGTCAACGTAGGAAAAAAAAGTTTATATATATGTGTTTTTCTGTCTATTCATAGTTTATCTCTAGAAAGACATACAACATAATTTTCATAAAATTGTAGACAAAGTTCACAATTGGAAGGATTAATAAACCTAGTTAATTTGCCAGCGAGTACAACATCTCCCACTCTGAAAAACCAGCACAAAACTTCACTAGTTTTTCTGCTGCATTTCTTTCACCTTTCAAAAATCAATAATTTACTAAGAGGTTCTGATACATTTATTACTTAGGTTTTTGTGAATGTAGTGAGAGAAAATACAAGTAATGAGTACAAAGAAAGAGAGAGTACTTCGTGATGGACTGCAGAGAAGGACTTTTCATTATTCCATTTTTTTTTTTTTTGTCAGCATGACTTACTTCCGCCTTTTCCTTCAGCTCATTGAGCTAAATTTACTCATAAAACATTTTTTAAGAATCCTGCAAATAGTCCCTTGGGTTCAAGCAATGAGAAACTATACTTTTAGTCCACTGAAATGGAAAATAATTCTTGAATATGTCATGAAATTACAGATTCACCTATCTTGCATGACAGTGGGAACCTCATTATCCTTTCTTAAATTTTAAAGCAAGGATGTTTAAGACACTGCTCCCCATTTGTTTTAGTGTACATTAAGAGAGGCAAATGACTTCACAGGAGCAGGAAGTTGGAAAACCATACACTTTAGCCTGAGAGAGAGAGAGAGAGAGAGAGAATAAGGGAAAAGTAGAAACACATGACATGTACAAAAATGTAGAAAACAGGTGCTGCTGTTAGACCTTTTCAGAGAAGAGGTGATGGGAAAAAATTTAATAAGCTTGGTTTTCAAGGAATAAAGAATGATGCTAACCTAGTGCAATTCTGGGATTATGAGTTTCATTAGATGGATTTCCTAGTGAGCATTGTCATTTTGGACCTGATACATGATTAAATTTTATCTTTGAAAATAAGGATAAAAAGTTTACACTTTTTTGCCATTATTTCCCAAGACTCTTTCGTGTCAACCTATACTTGATACTTGCTTACCACATAGTACAATGTTAAAGTAACAGAGAGCCATATAAAATTTGCGGAACATCATCAACCAGATCAACAATCTTGGGTAGAATAATGAAAGTAAAGTAATACCGAAAGTTTCAGTTTATTTTATACAAAGATGACAGATCTATTCACCTCTACTAGAGGTCCAAGTAATTTAATTTTGTTTTTGGTAGTAGTGATAGATTGTTAATTAGCTAGCTGCACACTATCCCATATTAAAGTAATTAAAATTTCACCTTTATCAGACAACACCCTTGGTATTTGAGGACAGTATAAAGTTATGTAACAGAGCATAGTAAAATGGACAACAGCAATCAGTGATAATCCAAATTTTTTTGTTTCATTTTGCTTTAATATCTCAAAGTTTCCCAAGACATTTTAAACTCAGAGGATCAGGATAAATATTTGTTGTTTACACAATTTATTGATTCTGCATTTTTTGACTTATGCTTGAGAATAGAGCTGATTTTCTTTGTCCTGTTTTCATTCTCCACAGTGAAAATTTACAATTTTAACTTGAACCGTAGATCTATGTTTACCTAAATATTTTCTGTGCTTACAAGTGTCATGGAAATGATGTATTCTTGAAGTCAAAAAAAAAAAAATGGGTTTCCGGTAGATTTGAATAAAGTCAAGCAGGGATTTTTGGTGCAATATTCTTATAGCCTTATGAATACTAACATAAACTGTGTAAGAGGACATGTTTGTAGTACAGAAATTATTTGACCATGTACTAATCTTTTCCTTCATGGAACAGATCTAGAAACCAGGGTCTAGGTTTTTTATGAGTAGACTTGAAAAATTTGGTTATACTGTTCATTCTTTAGAATTTCTTAATAAATGATGTATAACATTTTCCTACTAGTCATTAGCTATGTAATCATGAGAAAATCATTTAAATTTTCTGAGCTTCAATCTTTTAGATATAATTAGGACAAAAATTCTTTCCACTTCACATAGTTACGGAATTTAAAAATGTGTTACATGTGAAATGCTTAGTACAGAACTTAACACATAGGAATCAAGTAACTTAATAATGATCATTATTTTTTACTTTTCAAATATAAACATGATTATAATATGTGATTGAACATATGAAGGAATGTATCCAAAAGTGTAAGTTGCATGTCCTTTATTAGGCTTAGTGACTGTGGATCTAGAAAGCAAAGTGCTCCAAGGCAGAATTCTTGATGGTCATACCCAATCCCAAATCTACTGTCAGGCTCAGACACAAATCTACTGTTTAGTATATAGTAAGAACTTGTAAGCATTTGCTGAAATGAAGAAGAATTATTTTTTAAATGAAAAAGATCTGATAAATGAGTTTTATTATATTATAGCACTCTTAGAAGTTGAGTTTTCCATTTCTCTACCTGAAACAGCAATGGATTATGTGAAATTTATGAAACGAAAAATACAAACATAAAACTATCTAAGTTTTTAGGTCCAAAAGTCAATATCTAGAATGACCCCTCTGAAATTCTAGTAATGAGGATTTTCTAAGTTAAATCCTACCTTCTAGTCAGGACAAAGTGTCGGCCAATATTATTGGTTGTCCTAATTACTTTTTAGCTCTGTGAAAGTATCTATGTTTTATAATACATCTTGCATATTACCTACCTTTATATAAGATATCTTGCATTTTACCTACCTATCTTTCCTTTTCAAGAAATTAAACAATATCAGAAGATTTACCTTACCTATGTGTAATGAAAGCATTTACATTGAAGAATTGATAAGAATTTCTTTTAGTAAGCACGTGTATTAGAAATTTTAAAGACGACTTTTGCCTGAAGAAACTTGCATAACTTTCATGGAAAGTTACATGAAAAGCACTATCTATTGATGCTTTAAAAAGTGGTACAGATACAATAAGCAATCATTTCTCTTTTTGGAAAACAGTTTTAGGTACTATTTTTCTTCAGCAATGAGCATGGGAAATATTTTATATCAATCAATAAATTAAAAGCCCTGACAGTCTCAGAATATTAAACATTGGTCTATAAATAGTGTGTTTTTCAAAACAGGATAGACTTTCACAGGTCATTTTTAGGTTTTCATATTCGCTATTATTTTATCATTTTATATTGTTAATTTCTTATATTGTTGTGGTGGACTTAATATAGATTATTTATGCTGTTTACAAATTTAGCATATCCCATAAGGAAGATGACATAATTATAATTAATGATGACTTTTTATATATGTTTTAAAATTTAACAATTTTAGATGTGAGTTTTAGTGTTTCACCCTCTCAACAGAATGAACATCCTTTCTTTGGCCCCTCTTGTTTAATTTGTGTTTCAGCATAATAATTTATTGCACATCATTACTTTGAGGTTATAGCACACATTTACTTTCCACAACAAAAATACCTTTTGCTTTTCGATAATTCCTATGGAGTTAGAATATAAGCCACACTTTGCCCCTATGTTGTAACCTTATTTGATTTATCTAATTTATATGGCAGAATGAATAGTTCTCTTAACGAAAAAGCCAAAAGGCACACCATCAGTTGCACAATAGAAATTGGGATAATAAAACAAATAGCTGATTGTGGAGGTTAGCCCTGCTTTTTCTCAAGAGTCAGATTCCAGTAATATGTGTTGACCAAAGATAAATGTCTTTTCTTTCTGTGGGCCACACTGTCCACAGAGTTTTTTATTGCTCCAGTGTCAAAGAGACAAAATAGATTTTGATCAGGCATAAGTAGCTGCCAGAGGTCTCTGATCTGTAAGTGGCATTAATGCTAATTATACCCTGAGTGACCTATATTGATCACCTATTTTTCTTCAGCATTTTAACAGTCACCTTTCCTATTAAGTCGAAGGATTACCTACACAAAAGAGCATATTAGTAGAAAGAACCAGAACGTGCTTACCGTGTTTACTGCATTATCAAATAAAATAAATTTATTTTGTCAAATAATATCATTTCCATGTATATTTTAATATTAGAAACATATTAAATAATATTTTAATAGGAAGTAAAATAAAATAACCAGAAAACTAGATTTGTCAGGATGTCTTTAAAAATACATAAAATTATGTTTATGAGTAATGTCATCACAAATTCCAAGCTGCCATATGCCGTTTTCAGAAATTAAAAAATAATACTTTTTATAAAAAATGTAATGTGATAACCTCTGCTGGTATGTATTAGTTTCCATACAAATAACAATAGCACTCATGTGATACTTCTCCGTTCTTTGTACTTAACATTTTGCTTAGTTTTCACCAAATATTGTCAACTTTATCTTTTTCAAACAATGTAAATAAGCAGTTACCATTGGTAGCAATGTCATTTTAATTTCAAAGAACTCCAGAGGAAGCTGGCATGCAGAAAGAGTTAAAAATACCTGTTATTTCTGATTCTGTATCTGTACCTACTGTTGATTTATATTTAATTCTTTATCTCTTCTCTTATCAAATCTATATCTATACTTCTCTGTGGATGTGCAATAACACTCCTTTTTTAAAAAATAGAAATTCAAAATCTATTCTTTCATACTTTTATTTTTCACTTGTATGTTGTGAATATTTTTATACTATCACAATTTAATAAGTTCAGTCATACAGTGTTTCCTATATTCTAGGTACTGAGCTATAAGTTTTACATATATTAACTCGTATAATTGTCACAATAACCCTAAGAAATAGGTGCTACTGTTACTGTATTTTATAGATGAGGAATCAGAAGCAGAGAGAGCTTAAGTAACTAGCACATGATCTCCAGTTAAGATTCTATTTTAGCTAATCTGGCTCCAGATAACATGTTTTTAAATACTGCATTGTACTTTCTTTCTACAAAGGGGTCACTTTCATTCTTTTCAGAGGCCGCCTGCCATTGCATAATACGAATGCATCATAATAAATTTAAGATTTTCCATTTGATAGAAATTTAGATTGTATCCAGTATTTTAATAACACTGATAAACATTTATGTACATATAACCTTGCATCATGTATGCAACCTTGAATATAATATTGCATATATCTCTCATATAGTATTGCATTGTTTTTTCTGTAAAATAGTTTTCTAGTAACTAAATGCCTCGTCTAAGGAGTAGTCACATTTAAGATTTTTATCAGTCCTGAAAGTTTCTACACATTAAAATACTTGCAAACAAATGACTTAATTTTTTCATTGTTAAGCTGAATCAAGACATTTTTGAAAACTTAGTTACTACCCAGCAACAACTGTTGTGACTGGTTTTGGTGATTAGCAAATTTGATAAGTATGCCATCTAAACCTCTTTTTAACACATTGACAAATACAGCAAATAAAAAAAAATTAGTGATTTGGCTCTGGAGCTTGAAAATAGAGATGCCCTTTACCCTGGCTTATTTGTTCCTTCAAGAAATGGCTATTGATATTTGAATAATACTGAATAAAATGTGTTATTAGCTTATGGCCTGCCAGTCATCAAGCCTAACACATAAAATATAATTGCTGCTGCTGATAAATATATAAAAATGCATAACATTATCCCCATTCTACAGATTAGAAAACCAAGGCTCTGAAAGACTATGGTGATATCCATATGTCTATTATTTCCATGAGCTCTGAATTATAAGTTTTAGAGCTTTGTTTTTATCCTATACATCATATCTAATTTGTTAATACATTTTTCTGGCAGCAAAAAAAAAAAAAAAAAAAAATACAGATTCATTCAGGTTAACTCCAGAAAACAAGAGTGAATGTTCAAAATGTACGTAAACATAAAAGTGACTGCCAGGAGCAGGAGTATACGTAGGACTGAAGAGAATATGGGACCATGGTTTAGAAATCAGAGATTATTCAGCGTCATATAAAACTCCATGTCTGTGATACCATTTCATGCTATCAGTAGGTGAATTTTACTGATTTTCTTTTACTTTTGTAGGATTTCTATATAGCCTTTGCAAATTTTACCTTTTGTTTTCTTATAGCTTCCACTGTTTAAAAGCTTCTGCACCCTATAACCTTCCTGGGTATGCTTTATTTTCCCATTACCACTTACATATTTTTGTAACATCACTGTGTTGCAGATAGAAGAACAAGACATGTTTCATAGATATACTTTGCTTATAGTGGTATTGGGAAAATCCAGCTTTTCTTTTTTTTTTTTTTTTTTTTTTTTTTTTGCGCAGTTCCTAAAACTGTTCAAAATCTCCATGGCATTTCTCACTTCTTTTTGTTTATATTTTTTCCTCTTTCCTCTCTTGTCTAGACTTAGCATAAAATGCTATTTAGCTTGAATAACATCACTTAAATAGTACTTTGCCTAGAAATTTTTTTTAACATTATCCACAAGCTTCACAGGCCAGAGTTTGTGTGTATTTCGCATTGTGTTTTTACCTCTATAATCACACATTGCACAATGTGTAACTACATTTTATCATTACAAGCTCTAATACATATAGTTGGCTTATCAGTGAGTCTTCCACTTTGGACTGTGAGGTCATAGGTGGCAGGAATTCTATCCTCTTTGTATTTCTTAAATTTCATACCTTGATTGGAACCTGTTTGTCAGTAAATATCAGTTGAAAGAATGATCAATCTGTGTAATCATTTTTATGCCTTTTTCCCAAGGAAGGCTTTTTAGGGGCCTATCTGAAATTATTCACTTACTAGTTTAGGAACATTAAAAAGTTTAATGCCTTCAATTATTAGGCAAGAAAAATTTATTTGTATATTTAGTGGAATTCTTTATATTTCATGATGTCTCTTACAAAATAACTACAAGTCATACTTAATCTTTTTCTTGCTAATTCTTTAAGTTGTATTTTCAATACAGTTGTATGCCTCTTATCAAATTTGCCTGTTACCAAAAATGAAAAATAATTATAAGCTGACATATTTTTAAAAATATAAAGTTACTTCACTTATTCTAGCAACACTTTTCTCAAATTTTGACTGGAAATTTCTTTTCCTTGTGATGTAATTTTTCATTTTTGGCCAAAACTTTTTCCCATTAGTGATCACTTTTGATCAGCTTTAAAACATATGTATATATTTTCAAGAGCCAAAAATATCACTTGACCTTAATTAAGTTATCCTCTCTTCTGAAACAGAAGATATTTGTATTTTTTTTTTTAAGCATGAAGCTGGTCTGAAGACAAGTGGAAAAACTGGCAATATTCATTCCTGAAAAATTGACACAAAGAGCAAAATTACCTGACTTCAGGAGAAATGCTTTTTTTTTTTTTTTTTTGAGACAGAATCTCACTGTGTCACCAGGCGCCAGGCTGGAGTGCAGTGGCGCAATCTCAGCTCACTGCAACCTCTGCCTTCCAGGTTCAAGCATTTCTCCTGCCTCAGCCTCCCGAGTAGCTGAAATTACAGGTGCATGTCACCACGCCCAGCTAATTTTTTGTATTTTTTTTAGTAGAGACAGGGTTTCACCATGTTGGCCTGGACAAGGCTACTTCCACTTCACTCAATTAAATTTCCAATGTATCTTTCTCTTAAACATAGTCATCCTCAGAAAAAGAATGTTTCATTCTTAGATAATAAAGAAGAGCTCTCTAATTCAAATTAGAATGTAATAGATATTCCAGATTTGAATGGAATTATATAGTCAAATATTACTTCTAATTTTGAAAAATATTTAAAATTTATGATATACTTAATTTCAATACAAATTAAGACAACAGTAATAAGAACAAATGACAAATAATATTTTCTTAATAGAATGTGTCTTTTTGTTTCATAGTCTGAAACCTTTAATATAAACACTTGTACACACCTGCTGTCCAAAACCTGGCTGTTTCCAAAAGTCATGTAGGATGCTTTGAGAAGATAAAGTTTTCTGGGTCCTATTTTAGAGATATTGATTCAATAGGTCAGGACTAGGTGCCTGGGAATAGGTAATTTTAATAAATATTCTAGTTTTTTTTACTGTAGATGGAGCACAGATTCATATCTGGGAACACTGTACTTTCTACATGTTAAAGTTTATGAGTAAATACTGAACCAGTTACATCACTTGAAAGGCAGACGGTATGGCTAATTTGGGGAAGGATTTACTTAATGATAGGATATAGTAGTGTGTATCACTGTCAAAGGCATTTAATCACTTTCTTATTTCATTGTATGCACAGAGAGTACAGGATGATTTTGATTATATTCCAATCAAACTATATATAAACCTATATACATATATATACCTATATTCTTAGTATTTTTGTATGTATACAGATAGCTATGTGCATATATGCATGCAGTGATCATGATATGGAAAGTATGTATTTATATGTACAATTAAAATATATGTAGATACCTGAAGGTGCATTCTTAAAAGTTAGATTTGCTTTGTTGTATATATATATAAATTTAAATTTGTATAAATTATATTGTGTATAAATTGTGCTCTCAAAATTTTGTGGGTTTTTGCTGTTGTTGTTATTTGTTTTGTTTTGTTTTGTTTTTTGAGACACAGTCTCCTTTGTTGCCCAGGTTTGAGTGTAAAGGTGCAAACATGGCTCACTGCAACCTAGTCTTCCCTGGCTCAAGTGATTTTCCTGCCTCAGCCTCCCATGTAGCTGGGACCACAGGCATGAGCCTACATGACTAGCTAACTTTTTAAATGTTTTTGTAGAGAAGGGATCTCACTGTATCGCCAGGGTTAGTCTGAGCTCCTGGGCTTAAGCAATCCTCACGAGATGATGAGTAGTCTTAAGAACTGTTGCTACTTTCTGTTTCGTAAATACCTGAGAATAGAATTGTTGGTAAGTAGGGTATTTATATAAAGAAATGGGGTTATATTTCTTTTGATGTTTTCCTAATTGATTTGTATTTCTGAAATCGTTTTTGTGCGCATTCCTCAACAATTAATCTTATTCCACAGTCTGCTAATTTGTAGCAGTTTGTGCTAATTTGTTACTAATTTATAGCATGGTGTCTTGATGCTATTTTAAATCACAATTCTGTGAATACTTATGATTTTGTAATGCTATATTGATTATATATGAAGTGTCACATGCTTTCTCAGACATTTGAGAGACTTTTATTTAGTGCATTATTAACATATGCTATCTGTATTTCTTTGCTGTTGAAATAGGCTTTGATATCAAAGATGTAGAAACACTTGCCTTGTTCAAAATACTTTAAGGTAGGGGAAACAGTAGTCATTGGTCAACTTATTTTTAAATCTTTATTATAAGCCCTGAATGATTTACTTTTGAGGTGTCTTTCTTATTTAAGAGTGTCTGAAATCTCAAAATTCTTCATCATTTTTGCCCACAGAGATGTTTGCCCATGTTTATCCATGATTGAACATTGAAAAAGCCCAAATTCTTTGACATGTCTTCATTTTTTCATAGAATGTTACCTGACACACGAAACCTATATATTTATTTTGTAATTGAGAGTAGGACCATTGCATACATTGTCCTTCGTTCAAAAGACATTTTGAAGCCTGTGTTTAGTGATTAACTAAAATTTAAGAATGCTTCCCAGTACATACTTACATCACGTACAATGATGCTTTGAATTACTAAAAATGATACCAAATTTAAATATTAAATACAAAGCAGCAGTAATATATTTTTGTCTTAATTTGTATTGAAATTCAGAGGTATTGTTATGTATTTTATATGCATTATATTGTAATTACACAGAGGTTCTCAATAAGTATCAATTTAGTTCAATTGTATTGAATGAAGCCAATGTGTATTTTGCAAGTCAGTAGTGTTGATTTGATAGTCTGTTTTGATATGATATGGTGGATAAACAGGTTGTAGTGAAAAGACAAGACAGCAATATTTAGCAAAATTTAGCATAAAAAAGCAGGGGTTGCAATCGTAGTCTCTGATAAAAGAGATTTTAAGCCAATAAAGATTGAAAAATAAAAAGAAGGGTAATACATAATAGTAAAGTAATCTATGCAACAAAAAGAGCTAACTATCGTTAATATATATATGCACCCAGTACAGGAGCGCCCAGATTCATAAAGGAAGTTCTTAGAGACCTACAAAGAGACTTTGATCCCAACACAATAATAGAGGGAGACTTTAACACCCCACTGTCAATATCAGATCAATGAGATAGAAAATTAAGAAGGATATTCAGGACTTGAACTCAGCTCTGGACCAAGCAGGCCTAATAGACATCTACAGAACTCTCCACCACAAATAGACAGAATATACATGCTTCTTAGCACTACATTGACTTATTCTAAATTTGACCACATAATTGGAAGTTAAACACTCCTCAGCATATGCAAAAGAATGGAAACAATAACACACAGCCCTTCAGACCACAGTGCAATCAAATTAGAACTCGGAATTAAGAAACACACAAAACCGCACAACTGCATAGAAACTGAACAACCTGCTCCTGAATGACTACTGAGTAAATAATGAAATAAGGGTAGACATAAAGATGTTCTTTGAAACCAATAAGAACAGAAACACAATGTACCAGAATCTCTGTGACATATTTAAAGCAGTAGAGGGAAATTTATAGCACTAAATGCCCACAAGAGAAAGCAGGAAAGATCTAAAATCAACATCTTAACATCACAATGAAATGAACTAGAGAAGTAATAGTAATTCAAAAACTAGCAGAAGACAAGAAGTAACTAAGATCAGAGTAGAGCTGAAGGAAATAGAGACAAGAAAAACACTTTAAAACATCAATGAATCCAGGAGCTAATATTTTGAAAAGATCAACAAAATATATAGACTACTAGCCAGACTAATAAAGAAGAAAAAAGAGAAGAATCAAATCGAAGCTATAAAAAATGATAAAGAGATATCACCACCAATCCCACAGAAATACAAACTACCATCAGAGAACACTATAAACACCTCTATGCAAACAAACTAAAAAATCTAGAAGAAATGGATAAATTTCTGGACACTTACACCCTCCCAAAACTAAACCAGAAAGGAGTCAAATCTCTGAATAGATCAAAAACAAGTTCTGAAATTGAGGCAGTAATTAATAGCCTACTAACCAAAAAAATCTCTGGGACCAGACAGATTCAAAGCGAAATTCTACCAGAGTTACAAAGAGGAGTTGGTAGTATTCCTTCTGAAAGTATTCCAAACAATAGAAAAAAAGAAATTCTCCCTATCTCATTTTGTGAGGCTAGCATCATGGTGCCACCAACACCTGGCTGAAACACAACAAAAAAAGAAAATTTTAGGCCAGTATTCTTGATAAACATGGATGCGAAAATCCTTAACAAAATACTGGCAAACCGAATTCAGCAGCACATCAAAAAGATTATCCACCATGATAAAGTTGGCTTCGTCCCTGCGATGCAAGGCTGGTTCAACCTATGCAAATCAATAAACATAATCTGTCACATAAACAGAACCAATGACAAAAATCACATGATTGTCTCAGAGGCCTTCAACAAAATTCAACAGCTCTTCATGCTAAAAATTCCCAGTAAACTAGGTATTGATGGAACGTATCTTAAAATAATAAGAGCTATTTATGACAAACATACTGTCAATATACTGAATGGACAAAAACTGGAAGCATTCCCTTTGAAAACCAGCACAAGACAAGCATGCCCTCTCTTACCACTTCTAACAACACAGTATTGGCAGTTCTGGCCACAGCAATCAGGCAAGAGAAAGAAATAAAATGTATTTAGTTAGGAAAAGAGGAAGTCAAATGGTCTCTGTTTGCGGATGACATCACTGTATATTTAGAAGACCCCATTGACTCAGCCCAAAATCTCCTTTAGCTGATAAGCAAGTTCAGGAAAGTCTCAGGATAAAAAATCAATGTGCAAAACTCACAAGCACTCCTATAAATAATAGACAAACAGCCAAATTATGAGTGTACTTCCATTCACAATTGCTATAAAAAGAATAAAATACCTAGGAATACAGCTTACAAGAGATGTGAAGAACCTCTTCAAGGAAAACTACAAATTACTGCTCAGGGAAATAAGAGAGGACACAAACAAATGGAGAGCATTCCATGCTCATGGATAGGAAGAATCAATATTGTGAAAATGGCCATGCTGCCCAAAGTAATTTTTAGATTCAGTGCAATACTCATCAAGCTACCATTGACCCTCTTCACAGAATTAGAAAAAAAACTACTTTAAATTTCATACAGCACCACAAAAGAACCTGTGTAGCCAAAACAATCCTAAGCAAAAAAGACAAAGCTGAAGGCATCATACTACCTAACTTCAATCTATACTACAAAGCTACATTAATCAAAACATCATGGCACTGGTACCAAAACAGAGAGAACAGAGGCCTCAGAAGTAACACCACACATCTACAACCATCTGATCTTTGACAAACCTGACAAAAACAAGCAATGGAGAAAGGATTCCCTATTTAATAAATGGTGTTGGGAAAACTGGATAGCCATATGCAGAAAGCTGAAACTGGATCCCTTCCTTACATTTTGTGATAAAATTAAGATGGATTAAGGACTTAAATATAAGACCTAAAACCCTAAAAACCCTAGAAGAAAACCTAGACAATACCGTTCAGGACATAGACATGGACAAATAATTCATGATTAAAACCCCAAAAGCAATGGCAACAAAAGCCAAAATAGACAAATGGAATCTAATTAAACTAAAGAACTTCTGGACAGCAAAGGAAACTATCATCAGAGTGAACAGGCAACCTACAGAATTGAAGAGAATTTTTGCAATCTATTCATCTGACAAAGGGCTAATACACAGAATATACAAATAACTTAAACAAATTTACAATAAAAAAGAACCCTATCAAAAAGTGGATGAAGCATATGAACAGACACTTCTCAAAAGAAGGCATTTTTGCAGCCAAAAAACTTATGAAGAAAGCTCAACATCACTGGTCATTAGAGAAATGCAAATCAAAACCACATTGAGATAACTTCTCACTCCAGTTAGAATGGCGATCTTAAAAAAGTCAGGAAGCAACAGGTGCTGGAGAGGCAATATCATTGCTGGGAAGGATATGGAGAAATAAGAATGCTTTTACACTATTGGTGGAAGTGTAAATTAGTTTTCAAACATTGTGGAAGACAGTGTGGCTATTCCTCAAGGATCTAGAACTAGAAATACCATTTGACCCAGCAATCCCTTTACTGGGTATATCCAAAGGATTATAAATCATTCTGTTATAAGGACACATGCACACACATGTTTATTTTAGCACTGTTCACAATAGCAAAGACTTGGATCCAATCCAAATGCCCATCAGTGATAGACTGGATCAAGAAAATGTGGCATATATACACCACGGAATACTATGCAGCCATAAAAAAAGATGAGTTCATGAACTTTGCAGAGACCTGGATGAAACGAAATAGTCATTCTTAGCAAACTAGCACAGAAACAGAAATCCAAGCACCATATGTTCTCACTCAATAAGTGAGAGTTGAACAGTGGGAACACATGGATAAAGGGAGGTGAAAATAACACATCGGGGCCAGTCAGGGTTTGGGTGATTAGGGGAGGGATAGCATTAGGAGAAATACCTAATGTAATGATGGGTAGATGGGTGCAGTAAACCACTATGACACATGCATGACTGTGTAAGAAACCTGCATATTCTGCACATGTACCCCAGAGCTTAAAGTATAATATATTTTTTAAAAAAATTGAAGATAGATACAGGAAACAGGGGTTGAACCCAGAAAGTAAGGACATAGAAAAGTATGATGGAAAGCTGGAAGCTTTTTCTTTTGTTTTGTTTTCTCATAGAGATTTGGAATTTATGTTGCAATTGCTATGTTGTATGATTGGCTTTGTCTATGTTACCTAACACAGATGGCATAGATAGTAATGAATTATGATTATGCCAGTGCATGGAGTGGAAGTTTAGCCTTGTAGTTTTCACTGTTGTGCTGGGTGTAGTAGATCTGACTGTGAATATTGGTATTGACATTTACTTTGAAATGGCTCATCTTTTCTCTGCCTAATTTCTGTAAAATGGGTTTAATAATAGGTCTCATGTAATACAGTTGTTGTCAAGACTAAATAAGTTAGCATATGTAAAGATCTTGTTTTTTATACAGAAAACATTCATTACAGGTTATTAATAATAAAGAAATTAAGAGGTATTGTTATGTATTTTATATGCATTATATTATAATTACACAGAGGTTCTTAGTAAGCAGCAATTTAGTTCAATTGTATTGAATGAAGCCAATGCATATGTTGCAAGTCAGTTGTGTTGATTTGATAGTCTGTTTTGATGAGATCTGGTGGATAAATGTGTTGTAATGAAAAGACAAGGCAGCAATAAAACAATCTTAATTCACTCTTTCATACACTCAAAATAAACCATTTATATACTTACAAGTTTGTACTGATGATATTATAACTACTTTAGAAAAAGAAAATGAGATTAGCTTCATTATCAGTCCCAAATTTGTTATAATAAAAGTCTCTTACAAACTCATCTCATACTTCTATTTACAACTGATAAACATTAATAAAATTAATTGCAGTGTCAAGCATCTTGTTTCTTAGTTCAATCATATTCTACTTACCACATATAATGCGAATCAGATATACCTATGATTAGGTGCATTCAATCCTCCCAAAGAAAACCAACCAGTATTTATGACAATAAGCTTGGAATTAATTTATATGGAGGAGATAATTCTCAAAACATGCTGACATGATACTTTAAGACAATAACCAAAGAAAAGCATGGATTATTCACATGCTAAATTGATACCCTTCACAAAGATAGATTTTATTATTCATAACAGTGTGATAAAATTGCCAGTGTATGGGATGGGTTTGACAAAATGAGCATTGCTTTAGCAAAGCGTGTCAGTTTTTAGAATGTTTAGAAGATCTGAAGTAACATTTTATGTTTCAATGGCTTAGACTATCAGCATCCATCTGCAAAATAATTTAATTAAGAATGTTGTTGTTTTCTCTGGTGTTTACTATGTCATTAATAATTGAAACATATAGGTATACCCAGAGATGTCAACTTAATGCTTAATGTGAGATGTTTACATCAACTTTTTCCAGTACCTTACTATTAATAAATCTTTTAATAAAATTATAAAATTAAAAATTAAATTTATCTGAAATATTTTCAGTTAGCATCACCATAGAACAAAATTGCCCCGTTCTTATTTGGGTTACAAATGAGATTTTAATGGAAATGTATCAACAATAAGTTTGGAGAGAATATTATACCTGTCCTTATAAATAAAATATTAGTTAATATTCAGTTACTTATAAAGAAGACGCAGCATCGCTTTGAGCTTACTTTCATTTGGAATTCTAACACAAGATCTAGAAAGGAAAACCTTGAGTAAATTAATCAATACTATCTCTAGGGAACTGAGGATTTTTAAAACTTTAACTTAGTTAATATATAATTAATTACGTCTTAGCCAATATTTAAAATACATTATTTAAATGACTATGCAAAAAAAGACAATATATGGCTACATGAATGTATATATAAAAATCTTAATAATTTCCTCTGTATAGACATAATTTTAGCTTTCAGTAAACTTTGATGTTTTGTTTAAAGTCACTACAGTAATATATGATGATGGAGAGCCATCTGTTTCCATAATGATAAGTCCCAATGAATAATGATACTTTTCATTCACCAAAGAACTCTAATCAATGCTATAATAGAATGTAATTATAATTATTGTTTACATTAACCATTGTGTCTTTGGTCCCTGGGAATCACTTCATAAGTGCTCTTCTCTTCTTCCAAGTCTCTGACAGTAATATATTGGTGATATATTACTAAAGAAAAAGCTATAGAACTTAAATTGATTAATCCTAAGTAAGGTAATAAGAAAGACAAATAAAGCAGGTATTCATGTGTTTAGTGTGAACTCCTTGAGGTAGGCAAACAATTTTACATATTATTATTCATTTAACAAAATGACTTTAAATCATTAAGAATATTTGCTGAAATTTCAATAGCTAATGCAGACTTAATATATATGAGACACTTAAAGATAGCAAGTGTATGTAAAATAAGACATTAGAAAAATCTCTAATACCTGATACTGTATAGTATAGTTGTAGGCTATAGTGATAGATTTAAAATGTGAAAGCAGGAGAGAGAAAGAGCAAGAAACAGAAGAAGTGCAGAATTATAGAGAGATGTTAAGAGAAATCATACATGTGTTCAGAAAATCTTCATAGAGCGTTATTTCTGATGAACCTGCATTATTACGGGAGAAAAACTATTACACAGTGATTGAGTAACTAGCTTTGAAATCTGGAATGTTGGCCTGTGCTTGAATGTTAAATTAATAGCATCATATACTGTGTACTCTTTGGAGCCTGGTATTTTCACTCAGCATATTGACTTTGGGATTATATCAAAGTATAATATTGTGCAAAGTATAATATTTTATTTGTTTTTGCTCTACAATATTACAGTATACAAATATAACAACATTTATTTATCACTGGTGAACATCTGGATTTTTTACCATGCTTGGGTTTTATGAATAAAGTTGTTATAAATATTTCACACATATCTTTGGGTTAGCAAAGCTCTCAGTTCTTTTGGGAATTGCTGCCTAGGAACATATACCTAAGGAAAAATAAAAAGACTGTGATTAGCTTTAGTATAACCTGTCAAGCAGATTTTCAAACCAGTTGTCCCAAGTATACTACTGGCATTATATGAACATTCAACACATTTACCAACAGTTGGTTTTATAAGTCACTTTAGCTTTTAACTATTGTGATGGGTTTACAGTTGTAGCTGACTGGACTTTTGTCTCTCAGACATCTTTCAAAAGAGAACATTGCACTAAGAATGCAACTGGCAGTTGTTCACATTGCCTATCTTAGACTTTTAGCTGAGACTGTGCACTTTTCTGGCAGTGTCCAGCCAAAGACTGAGTAAAGTATTACTATAAGAAATCATCATTACTTCTTGTAGTAATGTAAAATGTAGAATTTTTTCTGTGGGTAACATTAGCACTGAAGTTTCTCATTGTGTTGGCTAAAACATTCTCAGTGCTCCACTCCATTCAGAGATTCTTCTTACCTGATCCCCCATTTCTCCGATCCCTTTTCACAGACGTGCATTGCGACAGAAGGATTTTAATGCTCACTCTTGTTCCTTCTCTTTTCGATGGTTCACACTCATCACCCCAGTAAATCCCATATATCTACTTGCCTCTTGATATCTGCTTCCCCGAGGACCCAATCAACACAGTAGTGCTATTTCCCTAGTTTTGATATTAATTTCTGCAATGAACAAAGACATAGATCACCTTGTTACATATCTATTCACTATTTTAGTATCTTCTTTTGTAATATGCCAGTTCAAGCCTTTTGATGATTTTTCCAACAGGATATTTATCTTTTCTCTTGGAGAAGCTCTTTAGGTGTTCTGAATGGGATACATATGCAATATATCTACTACAAACATATTTTTTTTGATCTGAATTACTGATTCATAATTTTTGATATTTTTATAAACAGAAGTTCTTAATTTTAATGATGGAATTAATCTAAGTGGTAATTTCTTTTATAGCTGTTTTCTTTCAATAATACAGTATCTCACTATTCTAATTCCTTTGCACCCTTATACATTTACCATGTTAACAAAATAAAGGAAAATTAAAAATGTGACCATCGTATTAGACACCAAGAAGCATTTGGAAAAAAATCACATTCCTTTTATAATAAACATTCAGAAAGCCTTCAATAGAAGAGGTTTCACTTGAACATAAACAGAATATCTATTTAAAAACTTGAATAAATGTATGACTTAAGTGTGAAAATTAAATATTTCTAAGTTTAGAATAAAAACAAGGAGCCCTCTATTCTGTTCAATTGGTCTTTCTCTCTGTTTGGGTACCAGTACCATGCTGTTTTGATTACTTTAGCCTCATTGTATAGTTATAAGTCAGGTAGAATGATGCCTCCAGCTTTCTATTTTTTGCTTAGGATTGTCTCGTCTATGTGGGCTCTTTTTTAGTTCCATATGAAGTTTAAGATGGTAAATATTTAAACATAAGACCTAACACAATAAAAACCCTAGAAGAAAACCTAGGCAATACTATTCAGGACATAGGCATGGGTAAGGACTTCATGACTAAAACGTCAAAGCAATGACAACAAAAGCCAAAATAGACAAATGGGATCTAATTAAAGAGCTTCTGCACAGCTAAAGAAACTATCATTAGAGTGAATGAGCAACCAACAGAATGGGAAAAAATTTTTGCAATCTACCCATCTGACAAAGGGCTAATATCTAGAATCTACAAATAACTTAAACAAATTTAGAAGAAAAAAAAGAAACCCATCCAAAAGTGGGCAAAAGATATGAACAGACACTTTCCAAAAGAAGACATTTATGCCACCAACAAACATATGATAAAAAGCTCATCATCACTAGTCATTAGAGAAATGCAAATCAAAACCACATTGAGACACCATCTCACGCCAATTAGAATGGGGATCATTAAAAAATCAGGGACAACAGACTCTAGAGAGGATGTGGAGAAATAGGAATGCTTTTACACTGTTGGTGGCAGTGTAAATTAGTTCAACCATTGTGGAAGACAGTGTGGCCATTCCTCAAGGACCTAGAAATAGAAATACCATTTGACCTAGCAATCCCATTGCTAGGTATATACCCAAAGGATTATAAATCATTCTATTATAAAGACACATGCACACATGTTTATTGCAGCACTGTTCACAATAGCAAAGACTTGGAACCAACCCAAATGCCCATCAATGATAGACTGGATCAAGAAAATGTGGCACATATACACCATGGAATACTATGCAGCCATAAAAAAAAGATGAGTTCATGTCCTTTGCAGGGACATGGATGAAGCTGGAAACCATCATTTTCATCATGCTTAGCAAAATGACACAAAAACAGAAAACCAAATGCTGCATATTCTCACTCATAAGTGGGAGTTGAACAATGAAAACACATGGACACAGGGAAGGGAACATCACACACCAGGGCCTGTCAGGGGTTGGGGGGATAGGGAAGGGATAGGAGGGGGTGAAAGGATTGGGGAGGGATAACATTAGGAGAAGTACCTAATTTAGATGACGGGTGATGGATGTAGCAAACCACCATGGCATGTGTATACCTATGTAACAATCCTGCACATTCTGCACATGTATCCCAGAACTCAAAATATAATAAATAAAAACAAGGATTCCTACTTTATTAGTGGCTCTAATAAATATTTAATATTATCTTAGGTAGTGCCATAATAAAGAAAAAATAAGGGTTATGATATTTGCAGAAAAAAATGTAGGACCATCATGATTTGCAGACTTCAAGATGTATATATAGGAGAAAATAGAAAGGAAATGATTAATTTATTAAAATGATAGTTACTAAATAAGTATATTGTTAGAAGTGATATAAATATATAAAAATCAATATTGTATAGATTATCAATAAACCATTAAAATGTAATGTAATACTAAATGTAAATGTAATACTAAATGTAAATGTAATACTAAAATGTAATATTAAATGTAATACCAATTTAGTCTAATATATAATAATGTAATGCAATTAATGTAATTAGTATCTAGATTATTTTAAAATATGCAATACGTTTACATTGAGAATTTCTAAACATTGCTAACATTGTGTTTTTATAAAATTTAAAGATTCTTTTGATGGTGGGACACAACACACTGACACTTGGAAAGAAAAAGGCAGAACTCTTTGTTATTTACATCTCCAAAGGAAAGAAGGCATGCAGGCTGGGCCACAGAGGGGTTGGTTGCAACTTGGGGCAGGGTAAGTACAAACTAGAACTGTTGAAGGCAGTTGCTAGGGGTCAAGTTGGGTAGGCTTAGCTAGTTCCCTCTGACCTGGCTAATTTGAATAATTTCATGAGCTCCATGGTATAAGATCTGTTCCTAGCTGGTACCTGAACCCTGGGGATGTTAGGAAACATGAATAATAACCCCTACTGTGAAAGTCATAGAAGAGAAGTAATTGGAGTACGGATTTAATCAACTATGTAAGAAGGAGAACTAACTAGACTGCAGGTCCTCAATCCTGGGCCAAGACAGCATTTTCAAGCAAATAAACAACTATATAATTCCTTTTAATTTTGGTTTTAATATTTTAAATAAAAGTAGATCCTAAATTTTGTTGAATATGGTGATTATATGATTTACCTTCATAGAACTATTAATAATAATGAATTATAATTCCATTACCACTATATGAATATAATAAATTATATTAATAGTTTTCTAACATTGAACTATCTTGCAATTCTTGATTAAAACTCACTTGAGGCTGGGTGAGGTGGCTCATTCCTGTAATCCCAGCACTTTGGGAGGTCAAGGCAGGAGAATCACCTGAGGTCAGGAGTTCAAGACCAGCCTGGCCAACATGGCAAAACCCCATCTCTACTAAAAATACAAAAATTAGCCAGATGTGGTAGTGGGCACCTGTAATCCCAGCTACTTGGGAGGCTGCGGCACGGAGAATTGCTTGAACCCAGGAGGAAAACGTTGCAGTGAGCCAAGATCATACCACTGCACTTCAGCCAAAGTGACAGAGGGAGACTCTGTCTCAAAACAACAACAAAAAATATATCTCACTTGATATCAAAGTATTATTCTATTAATGTCCTATCAGTTAACATTATATTAAATATTTCTAAATTTTTTAACTGAAATATATTGATTATGTCTATTCATGGTGTACAATGAGATATTTTGATCTATATGTGTATATATATTGTAGAAAGAGTAAATCAAGGTAATTAACATATATCACATCACCAACTTAACTTTGTTTTTGTTGTGAGAACATTAACAATCTATGCTTTTTGTAATTTTGAAATATATACTATAATGTATTTCTAACATATTTGAAATACATTATTAATAACTGTGGCCACCATTCAGTGCACCAGATAATTAAATCTTATTTCTCCAGTCTGTCTGAATCTTTGTACCCTTTGATCAATATCTCCCCTTTCCTCATTCTTCCCCACCCCCATCCTGTGGTGACCGCCTTTCTGCTCTCTGTTTCATGAGATCAACTTTTCAGACTCTAGGTTTAAGTGAGATCATACAGTATTTGTCCTATGCCTAGCTTATTTTCTTGGCATAATGTCCTCCAGATCCATCCATGTTACAATATTGTTGCAAGCAGTATGTTAGTTTCGATTAATAGTTCATGCTTATGTAGTGTTTCGATGTTTAAAAAAATGCGTAAGTGAATACAAGAAAATTGAATGACATTGGTCTGTTTTGAAGTGAAGATTTTCTCAAAGACATGTTTTCTACCACATTTTAGCTTATTTTGGCTTTGTGCTTTTTTCTTTCCCGTTCTTGTTCTCAAACGTTACTCCAATCAAAAGCAGTGTCTTCTTGCATTTTAGCCTTTCTCTGTTGTGAAAACCCAGCAGAATAGCTGACCACACCATGCTATAAATATTGGTTTCAGTCAAGGCTTAAGCAAAAAGGCTCCTTAGCACCAAAACAAAAAAAAAAAAAACGAATTGAAGATATTTACGGCTTTTAAATCTTTCTTATTATGTGGAGGCAGGTCCTAATGTAAAAGGCAGTACTTCTATTCTAGCTGATATATTGTGCTGCCCTTGGAAGTGCAATTAAGCTGCTTTAGGGAAGAGATCACATCAGAAATCATGAAAATTAAACATTTATAGCATGATATCAGAAATGGTCTATGCATCACACCAATGATCCTCCATTTATACAATTATCCAGTCCTTAGATTTCTTAAGTTTTAAAACATAGCAACCATTAATAGAGCAAAAATAAGTATGAAATGAGCATTAGATGCAGTTTCTAATGAAAAATGTATTAGTCAATGCTAATGCAAGCAAATAGAAGTTAAAAATATCAGACTAAGCACGATCAGGGCATAATCATTATGATGTTCCCAGCAGTAAAAGATCAATGTTTCTGAAAGCTTAGAAATTTTAGCAAAGTAAACTATAGAAGGTAAAGTCTATACTTCATACTGGGGCATCCATTTCTGTCTGGACACCACCTGTTAATATAAAAATATTAACAAAATTTTGCATATATAAAGTAAATACATATCTTTTAAGTGACTGCTATGTGGCATGCTAAATGTTGGGTATTAAGCCAAGCATAAAATATAGTTTATTCTTTATGAACTTGGGAGTCTAGTTAAAGAAAGCAGATAAGGTGAATAGATTGCAATCCAATATTACAAATGATGAGTTTGCTGAATCTTATAGGAATTAGGGAAGAGGATATCGAATCAGAATAAATGAAGAAATGAAACATCAAAACAAAGGATTGTACAAGAGTAAAATGATAAATTTTTTTTTGAGAGGTAAGGCAGCCTCCACATCCCTGTGCACACTCTGCAGTGTGTCTCCTTGAAAGTGTAATAAGCTATATAAAAGGTCCAATCTTTTGATTTTACAATGCAAAGTTGCTGGCTTTCTAACTCTTGGGACAGTGAATATGTAACTCTGAAAATAACTTCATTACAAGTTATACTGCCAGTAATCATTACATGCAACTATTGTCTCTCAAGGGAATAATTTTAATTTTTTTTCACTTTATGAGTTTCTGTAAAATTGTATCCAGACTTGTAGTGACTTTTGTAATAACTTGCAGACATGTTCATCCATTGATGTTTATATAATATTAAATAGTTTAGCCTTTTCTTCTATATTGGTATGAAGGAGTCCTTTGTTAGCAAGATAATTTTATTTTGCTAATGTTGCTAATTTTTCTATTTTTTCTATCAAGAATTTTGTATATCATATTTCTGCATTGGAAAGAATAAATTCCCTTTTACTTACAAGTTTTATGATTCTAACATTTTCAATAACGGCTCAGTTTAAAAAAAAAAATACATCATAGACTGGGTGTCTTAAATAACAAACCTTTATTTCTCATGGTTCTGGAGGCTGAGAAATTCCAATTAAGGTGCTGGTAAAGTTGATATCTGCTGAGGGCCTTCTACCTCACTGGTTTCTAGAAGACAGTTGTTTCACTGTATCCTCACATGGAAAAAGAGAGAGAGCAAGAGAGCTCTCTGAAGTCTCTTTTACGTATAAGGACACTGATCCACTTCATTAGTTCTGTACCCTCATGACCTAATTACCTCCCAAAGGCCCCGTCTAATATTATTATATTGGGGATTAAGATTTCAACATATGGATCTAGGGAGGACCCAAACATTCAATCCATCACACTAGGGTAGCACATTTGTTATAGTTACTAAACGTGATGATTAAGCATACTATATTTTGTCTGAGTGCCTTGGCTCAAGCCTGTGATCCCAGCACTTTGGGAGTCCAAGGTGGATGGATCACAAGGTCAGGAGTTTAAGGCCAGTCTGACCAACATAGAAAAATCCAATCTGTACCAAAAATACAAAAAATTAGCCAGGTGTGGTGGTGTGTGCCTGCAATCCCAGCTACTCTGGAGGCTGAGGCAGAATCAGGTGAACCCAGGAGGTGGAGGTTGCAGTCAGCTGAGATCTCACCATTGCACTCCAGCCTGTATGACAGTGTGAGACTCCGTCTCAAAAAAACAACAAAAAAAGAATACTATATTTTTATTTCTTTAAATTAATGCATTATGATAATAAAAAGCACCTATATATAGTTTAAACTAGACTCAAAACTTCAAATATATCACCACTTTCCCCTCCCTGATTTGGGGTGTTATAAGGATTCTGTCAAGGTAAAAACCTATCTTAAACCTCTAAGAATGACCTTAGTTTTGCTTTATCAGCATATTATTTTGGTGGCCTTTTAGGCATATGTAAACTGTATTAATACATATAACTAAAAACAATTCACTATAAATAATAGTAAATTTGAATTCAATTGAATAAAATTCTGCAAGTCCAAATTCACCACTAAATTATAGCTTACATTAGCAGAATAAAGCCACACAAAAGAAACCCTATTCACCATTACTAAAAATTGAAGCAAAATAAGTGAAAAGAAAAATGAAAATCTAATGGATTTATATCTGTATCTCTATGTCCTTTATCTATCCCCATCTATATCTGTATATTTACATCTATATCCATAACTCTATACCACATTAATCCAAACAGTAGTCAAACTAACAAAAAGGCATATCATGACCTATCTTTCAAAGCAGATTTGATAAGCAAAGAAAGACAAATCTTTTAGCTCTAATCTTTGCCACCCTCCCTTTACATAGACGTCATCAAAAGTTCTGCAAGAATGTGATATGAGCGAAATAAAAATTAATTAGACAGAAATCCTGAAATTTCCTCTACTCCTAATTTGAAGTGAAGCAGATGGTCAGCGTAAGCAGGTATTCTGGGGATAGATACACAAACCTAAAACCTGCTAATAGCAGAAGCTACTCACAGAGCTTGTGATTCTCTAAAGGCAAGGAAAACCAGTGTACTAAGCATTTTGTGTGTGTGTGCCTACTGGGAGGATAACTGGAGAGTGAAGACAAAATTATCATAATCACCCAGAGCTAATTATCTCCTTCAGTAAACAGGAATTTAGCAGAAAGGAAGTTAAATGAGAAAATAGATAAGGGAAAATACTCTAGGGGAGTGTGAGGGCTAGGGAAATAAAGTACTCTAGGAAGTCAGTTGAAGTTTGCTCTCCAGCTGGACACTGCCAGTGCCATAGCCCCAAAATCCTGTTGTGTCACATGTTTCCTACTAGGGTAAATGGAATGTGAGTGGCTGAGAGTCTGTGAAGAGTGATGGGGAAACAGAGAAAGTGAAAGATTGGTGCACAGACTGCCACTGTCCAAGTAACTGTTAGGAGACCCTCAGAATGGAGAATTGATACAAATCTAATTCATGTGTTCCACATAAATGCAAGAACAGTTTTCTTATGTGCCCAGGAGATAGTGGAAAACTAGAAAAGGGCAACTGCTTCTTAAGAAGAAAATAAATTATTCATTTAATAACCAGGATAATCTAAAAGTTGAAAAGTAATTAATAAAGCAATGTGTCCCCAGTTTGGAATGCATTAAAAATTGTTGAATTGTAGCCTGCACCTTAAAACCATCAAGAAGCTTATATTTTGAGGGCTTTTTTTTTGTAGGTTGGGGAGGCAGGAGGCAATGGTGATAGACAATAACTGAATAATTTCTAATTGGAATAATGTTTTCATAAGTTAATTTTTTGATATTTCAGAATCATGTTTTAAATAAACATCATTTATAGTATTGTGTTTGTTGATTCCCATTGTTAAATTTATGGAAAATTTTGAATTTCACTAATGACAAAATATGGTACAAGTATTTTCTTTCTAAATTCAGTTAATTTTTTATAATAAGTGTTCTTCATTTTAACAAAACGATAATTTTTTATTACTTGAGATTCAAATTAAATGCAAATGTATTGCTACTCATTCTCTTTAGGAAGATTCCATAGAAAATACCTACTGAAAAGCACTACAATTTCTTATTAAAATGAAATAATTAGTAGTACAAAAGTACTACTAATACTTTCTAGACATGAAGGGACTGAACATATATTTAGTATACTGTTAGCATCTCAAAGACATAGAGATATCTGATTTTTTTTTTATGAAATTGCCCTACTTTACAGAATTTATTTAAAATGGCACACAATTTCTCCAAATTTCTCCAAATTTCCTTTAAAATATTTAGCTTTTTCTTAAGATTATTTTATAAATTAATATAAATTATATACTCACACACATGAATAACCAAAAAACAGCAAACAGGTGTTTGAATAGAAGTACACCTTTGTTGGCAAGTGAAGAAATTTTATGTGTGCTACATTACATCTGCCCCTTATTATTCTCTGGATGGTAAATATCACAACTAAAAATGATATTTTAACAAGATAATTATTGCTAGGAAGTTGTCTACTTTTGTAACCTCAAATATTGCATTTATTTTACATTTTTATTTTATAAAAGAAATCTCTTACAAAAGGAATTTTGTAAATCACAAATAGGATTTACCTGTAAAGTATGTTTGTAATGATTAATTGTAGGGTATACTATTTAAAATTATTAGAAGAATGTGTTTGGTTACATTATGGCATCAACTGACTAAGTTTATTGTTATTAGCAGGCTAGATAGTAATTAGAATCACTTTCTAATTACATATCTGCATGTTTTATATTGATATAAATAGCTGCATTATTTTCTTGACACCACAAAGAATAAAAAACAGTCATGATTTATTGCAAACTATGGCAACCTGTGAAAAATCAGTTAAGTGAAACTGGATTAACAAAACCTAAACATTAGTACACACATTTAAAAGGGGTACAGTAACCCAAGTTATTAAGTAGGTGGTATATAGTTATAGAGCAGAGATTTACTACATTTATATATTGTCTACTTCTAAAACTATGTGAAAACACATTAAAATAGGTCAAATAATATATTTAAACAGTCTAATGGAAAATGTAAATTACTATAGGCAAAAATGTTAAAGATTTTGTGAAAATACATTAAATATCAAAATTATTTAGAAGAAAAAGTGGGAACTCTATTTTTAGAAAAATGATAACCATCATAGGAAATGCCTTCTTTTTTGTTTTTAAACATATGTTTGTCAATAGTTGATAGGAAAATCTCAACTTTTCTTAAATTGTCACCCTAGTTACTCCAGCATCTCCCTATTCATTCAGTCATGGGATAGAGCGGAAGACTATAAATGCAGTAAGAAACCTCGTTTCAAATATTGAAACAGGTCCCTATTTTTCATACCATAATTTTTACACAAATCATCTGACCTTCATATTTTGTGTAAAACTAATGATACTTTTGACGTAAGAATTAGATATTATTAAAGTTTAAAGTGGATATTGCACTATTCTACCTCAATGTATCTTCAAAATATTTGCCTTTATTTCCTGAGAATTTTGTTCTTTCTCTTGATGTATTTTTTAATTTCAAATTTAGAAGGTTCATCTTGTTTAATTTTTAATCGAATGCTTTTAAAAAACATTTCATTTTTTTACAAAAGCTAATATTACACATTTCCAAATATATTTTTAAGCTAAAATATACATCAAATATGTTAAATTACTTAGTAAAATATATATATTATGTTCAGTACAGATTTACTTGGAGGCGTCAAGAATTATACCAAAAATACAAGAAGTGTAAATAAAAGTGTGTGATGGTTCTCATTTAATCCTATAGTAGATTTTTTAAAAGTAATATTCTGTGTTACCTTTTTCTTCTACCTAGTGATAGTTGAGGGGTCTTGTATATAACAAAAGGAATGATTTTTGAATGCATCCTTACTGCCTACTATTTTGACTCCTTGTATGAGAAAATGAACTACTGTTTTCCTGATGAAATCTTATAAAAACTGTATTCATGAAATTGAGGAGTATCTTCCACACATTACAATCCTCTCTCTCATACAGTGTCTAACATGAACATACTTCAAACAAAATCTTCATTTGTCACCTCAGTATATTATATTTGATGTCTGTTCCAAATATATACATTTTCTTGAATGACTATTTTGACATTCTGGAGGGAGGGGAAATGAAAATAATCTACTCACAATATCACTATAAGTTTTATATAGAGAAATATTTATGTACGTTTTATGCTCAGTCAAGCAAGTGCTAAAGTTTAAATTCTTAAGAAACACAGTCTGTGACAGAGATTAGTATGCAAATTTTTTTTTTTAATGTCAACATCTGGGAAACGGAAAAAGAGGGAGCAAGATTGGGCACAGGAAGAACTGTAATGCCTGGTCACCACATTCTGCTGAGTTTCACATAAACTTGTATAGATAAAACAACTACTCAGTCATTAAATGGAGGAAAACTCAAGAAAGGATGTAATGTATGCTTCGGTATGTTGACTTGTACACAGTAGGCAATTCCTGAAGGAGCAAATGAATGAAAAAATCTTCAAATATCATTCCCAGCAGCTAAAACAAGTCATTCTTCCATAAAACCTATGTTAATATATAAAAGGCAAATATAAATTATTTTTGTCCAAAAGATATAATAATAATTTCTGCAAAGTTAAAATAATTACACAGCTCTGCTCTTATTGTGGCTCTTAAAACTTCCACCTCAGAAACCTTGAGACCCTGCCAAATGGTTTATAAAGTCAATTTTTAAAATAATTAAATAGCATTACTAATATATATTTACCTTTTCATTGAACTAGTAGTTTTATTGGACATGTAAAAGTAGTAGTGGATACCTTATTAGTGACATAGAAAATAAATATGTATGTTGTATACACACACACACACACACACACACACACACACAGTTTTAACTGTAGAACGATCTTTTGAAACAGAAACAAATACTTTTTAAAAAAACTAACTTGAATACACTTAACTTGAATTCCCTTAAATACTGAATTTTAAGCATCATTTAATTTTAACTTCCAGTTAGTCATGTGCTCACATTTATGAGAAGAATATGTATATGTTCTAAGAAATGTGTCACTATGTGATCTAGTCCTGTGTGCACAACATAGAGTGCACTTAACAAACCTGAACGACATAGCCTACCACACATCTCCACTATATGATATAACCTATTTCACCTAAGCTAAAATCGCATACACCATGCCACTGTACTGAATACTGTAGGCAGATGTAACACAATGGTAAGTATCTGTGTAGCTAAACAATTTAAATGTAGGAAAACCACATTAAAAATGCAGTATTATAATACTATGGGACCACCTCATACATTAAAATATTAGGAGATGCATGATTGTATTCTGTGGGAAAATTCACATTTACTGCAACCAACCTATAATAAGTGACTCCACAAAAATTACTTATGATGTTACTTGAGTTGTAAACTCAAACACATTATCTTTCCATGGCCAGCCATTTTTATTTGTAAAAATGACAGAAAATTCATTAATATTCCTGAGTATTTGATAAATATTATCTTGAAAAATGAACAAAGGGAATCTCTCACTTTATAGAAAACATCCATAGTGCTGTTGAAGTAATAAACTAAGAGCTTTCAAGTATCTCATATTAAGAATATTCTTATGTAATCAAGTTATATTAATAAATTTGATTTTTTGACAATGTAAAATGCATAAAAATAAAATGGGTAAATATTTGGGATATCTGCTAAGTGAACCATATCTCTACCTTAACATTGATAAAACTAAAATGTAAAAAAATGTAAGCTTAGAGTTTGAAATTGTAGGAAGTATTTCTGTTGAAAGTTGGAGTAATATATTTAAGGACTGTTGCTTTCTGGCAATATTATTTTTTCTTGAATTAGCCTAAGCTTATGTTAGTAACATGCTATTTAACACATTAATGTCATCTGGGGATGTGAGGTAATATGACTTCCACACATACTGGTAGTGTAGAAATATAATTTATGGCCAAATAAAAACTGTGTATATATTTAAGAAATTAATTTTAAATACATTAGTTGCATATACTATGGTGATAAATATTAAAGAGGCATTTGATTATATTAATACACAAAATTAATTTATAACCCTCCTATTGAGAATTTTAAAAATGCCTTTTATTATTGTGAAAGCAATATAAATTAGCAAAATTTTAATTTAGATTTTTAATATGTATTAGTTTTTTTATTGGATATACTTTCAACTAGTGTTACACACACGAGTATGATAAACTGTAGTGTTTTCAGTAACTGATTTATTGTGTTGCTCATGTGTAAATAAATGAATCTTAAGCATCTACAGTCATCGTAATTCTATGATAATTATCTTTTAATCAAACATTTTTATACATAATATAGTAGTGCAGTTTTGACTAGGTGATATTCAGTAGCACAGATTTTGTTAGAAAAGTCAAACTAAAATATGAATTATTTATGACTTTATAAAACATTCTTCAATTTATAATAAATAGAAGTTATTGCCAGGTTAGTCAATGAGATGCATATTGAAATGCAACTTTAATGCCACATATATATCATTTAATATTTACTGAGTATATCCCCACTCATTTTTTTGAACATAATAGTTTTGTTGTTTCTCAGATTTAACATTTCCTTTCAGGTATGTCTCACACATTGCATCAAGAAGCAAAATAAGAAAAATCAGAATATCAAATCAAAAGATACCAAAAAAGCATGTGACAATATCCAACACTCTGTAAACCAGAAATAGGGAAGAATTTGTTCAACTTGGTAAAAAATTTTGACAAAAGTCCTACAGCAGACATCATACATAATGGTGAGAAGCTGGACATTTTCCCACTAAGATGAGAAACAAGGCAAGGATGTTCTCTTTCATTGCTCTTATTCAACATAGTACTAGAAGTCGTAATTTATTCAATGAGACAATGAAAGAATATAAAATTATACTTATTAAAAACTAAACATAAAGTTTTCTTTGTTTGCCAATGACATGAATGTTTATGTAGAAAATACAAACTATCATAAAAAATACTTGTGGAACTAATAAGCAATTATAACAAGATTGAACTACACAAGGTTAATATGCAAAATTCAGTCACTTTCTTACATACCAACAATGAACAAATAGAATTTGAAATTAAAAACAATGTCATTTACCTTAGCATCACCAAAGTGAAATACTTAGGTATAAATCTAACACAATATGTACAAGATCTATATGAGAAAAATTGTAAACTCTAAGAAAATTTAAAATAACTAAACGGAGAAGTATTCCATGTTCATGGATAGGAAGACTCAATATTGTCAAGATGTTAGTTTTGCCATTTGATCTATAGATTACAGGCAATCTCTACCAAAATTTCATCAGGTTATTTGGTGAATAGTGACAGACTGATACTAAAGTTTGTGTGAAAAGGAAAAAGACCAGAATAAACAACACAATATTAGAGACTGAGACTATCTAACTTGAAGATTTACTATAAAGCTAGGTAATCAACACGGTGTGATTTTGACAAAATGATATACAAATAGATCAATGGATCAGAATAGAGAGACCAGAAATAGATCCACATATGTAGAGTAAACTGATCTTTAAAAAAGGAGCAAAGGCAATACAATGGAACAAATATAACGTTTTCAAAAACTGGTGCTAGGAAAACTGGGCATCCATATGCCTGAAAATAAATCTAAATGCCAAGTTATATCCTTCACAAAAAATTAACTCAAAATAGATTAGAGATTTAAATGTGAAATATAAAACTGTAAAACCCTTAGAAAATAATATAGGAAAAAAACCTAGATAGCCTCTGGTATGATGATAATTTTTAAATACAACACCAAAGGCACAATCGATGAAATAAATTATTGATTAGATGAACTTCATTAAAATTAAAACTTCAGCTCTATGAAAGATAGTATCAAGAGAATAAGAAAATCTACAGACTGGGAAGAAATATTTGCAAAAAATACATCTGAAAAAGGGACCATTTCCAAAATATACACGGAATTCTTAAATGCAACAGTAAGAAAAGAACTCAATTTAAAAACAAATAGAAGACCTGGACACCTCACCAAAGATGGCAAGTAAGCATATGAAAAGATGCTCCATATCACATGTCATCAGGGAACTATTAATTAAAACAAAAAGATACCCCTACACACTTAAGAGAATGGCCAAAATCCAGAACACTGACAATGCTAAACACTAGTCAGGATGTTAAACAACAAAAACTCTCAATCATAGTTGGAAGAAATGCAAAATGGTACAGCCACTTCGGAAGACAGTTTGGCAGTTTTTTACATGAGTAAACATTTTCTTGCCATAGGATCCAGTAATTGTGCTCCTTGATATTTACTCAAGGGCATTTATGATTTATGTCCACACAAGAACCTTCACACAAATGTTTGTCGTAACTTTTTCATAATTGCCAAAACTTGACACAACCAAGGTGTCTTTCAGAAAGTAAACAGATAAACTGTGGTATGACCAGATAATGGAATATTATTTAGTGCTAAAATCAAATGAGCTCTAAAGGCTTGAAAAGATGTGGAAGAACATTAAATGCATATTTTTAAGTGAAAAGCCAATCTGACAGGGCTACGTGCTGTATGTTCACAGTTACATTGTGTAAAATGCAAAACTAAGGACATAGTTAAAAGATCAGTGTTGCTAGTTGTTTAGAAGGAGAGAAGCATCAACAGACAAAACAGAAAAATTTTAGAGTTGTGAAACTACTCTGTATGATACTATAATGATGGATACATGTCATCATACATTTGTCTAAATGAATAAAATGTTCAACACCCAGAATGAACTGTAATGTAAACTATCACATCTGGGTAACAATAATGTGCCATTGTAAGTTTATCAAAGATGATAAATGAACCACATTGTTGAAGGATGTTAACAATGACAGGGGCTATGCATGTATGGAGTTGGGAGATATATAAGTAATCCCTGAAACTACTGATCAATTTTGCTGTGAACCTAAACTGCTCTGGAAATATAGTCTATTAAAAATGCAGCAAGAGTGAATAAAAGTATGATTGACTTTATTTCATCTCTCCATAGTTCAGTGCATACCATCTCCATAATACAGAACTTTTATATACATAGATATATATGTATATCTATGTATATATACACAGATATATGTATGTACATTATATTATATATACAGATATATATGTATGTATATTATACATATATATTATATATAATATACATATAGGTATAAAAATTTTATGTTTATGTGCCCTTTTATATAAAAATTTTATTTTCATTGTATTTTTATCTTTAATGATTTTAAATCCTTTTTTAAATCTTTTTAATATATTTTTTTTGAGAAAGCATCTCACTCTGTCACCCAGGCTGGAGTACAGTGGTACCATCACAGCTCATTTTGTTTTGACCTCCAAGGCTCAAGCAATCCTCACACATTAGCTTCCTGATTAGCTGGGACTACAGGTGCATGCCAACATGACTGACTAATCTTTTTTTCTTTTAAAGATGAGGCCTTACATTGCCTAGGCTGATCTTGAACTCCTGGGTTCAAGTAATCCTCCTGCCTCTGCCTCCCAAAGTTTCGGAATTAAAAGCCCAGCTGTAAACACTTTTTATCTATGATGTTTACCTTACATTTGGGTATATTATATAGTCAGTAAATACTTATTTCAATTTCTGATTTGTTGTTTTATGAATGTGTTGTGTGAAGAAGGATGATTCATAGCAATGGCACACTGTGCAATGGAATATGATGTGTTTGGTCACCTGTAGAATCTTTGCCTTTTGCATCTAGACACTTATAGTCAATTAATGACCGGCAGAGTTCAAGATAAATAGCAAGTTGATGATGTATTCAATCAGACATTATTTCTAACTTGAAACAATATTTACAATAGAATCAAAAGCATAGAATTTAATGAGAGGTAATCATAAAAATATTTGAGTTAGCAATTTAGAAGACTTTCTTTCAATAATGAAGATGAAAAGGTTAAAACATATTTTTAAATGGATAGAAAATGTATATGTCTACTACTAGGAGAGCAGCAGTGGTTTATGGTATGAATCAATAATAAAAAATGATAAATTAAGCAACTATGACAATAATTAATTATTTGTCAGCAGTAATGTATTTTATAATTTTAAGTGTTTTTTATTTCTTTCTTGGTTTTTATTTAGAACCTCTACATTATGATGTCTCAAAAAAGTACCTGAATAATCTGTGACAAATATTTATGTACATAATCCAAACATAAAATATCAACAGAGAACAATATACATTACCAACAATACCATCTGTAAATATAAAATATTATTTGTTGATGTCATATATAAAAAATTATACTGCTTCCATATTACAGACAATGTTGCATTTAAAAGCTTGTTAAAACATTATTAGTTGTCTATAATTCAGAATCATGGTGTGCTGATAGCATATTTAACTATTGTCCGATCTAAATTGAAGATTATAGACAAAATAAATTCTTTAAATCACTTCTTATTCTGTTATTCCATTTAAATATCACTCAATAAACTAAGTTAAAAATCAAGCCATTATCAGAATCTCATTATTTTAGTTTTCCCAAGGTACTGTAATTACCAATAAAACCAACATCTTTGATTGTTTTAAATACAAATTAAAATTATATGCCTGAATATGATTATTAAACTATGTTTTGAAAATGTATTTGTAGTATGCTAAATTAGATGATTTAAACAATACCAAGAGGTTTTTCTTTTCAATTAACAAAAGATCAGGATTATAACACAGGTAGCTTAGAATTGTGTTGAATTTTAACTATCACTGACCCTGCCGTTAGTGGCTACTGAAGTACTTTCTTCACTTCTTTAGTTGTCACAAGCCATGTGTGTCATTTCAATTGGTACAAAAACTAAATTTTCTCAAGTTTCTATCATCTTGTAAAATGAAGCTATAATATAGAATGATTTTTATTACATTAATGTAATATAATGGCATTGAAGTTAAATCAGCAGCCAGCATTAAAAAGGATAATTTCTAATTATTTTCTATTAACTTCAAGTCTACCATTTTTCTCTATGATTGCTCAATGTACAACTGATGAATACATTGAAAAGACCCTTTTCTCTAAGCAGACAACAAAACATAACAATGTAATGTCGCAATATAAAAGCTAGAAAATGATTCTTCACAAAAATAAATTGAGACAAACAGCAGGGTTTTAAGTTTTAAAATTAGGTATTATGAATAAACCATATGTTCGCATCACCAGCATCTGTTAGTTATGGTGATCCGGTTAAATATTTTTTAATAAATGAAAATATTTTGAATTTTGTCTTTTTAAGTAGGTGGAAGCCATGCAATAAACTAAATAGAATGTGTTTTCTTTTGCTTTGAAAATATTGGTTAAGAATTCCTGAAATTTGTAACTTATAGCTCCTAGTTAAAAAGAAAAAAAAAAAAAACTACAAATCAAGAATATACCTGAACTTTAAATGATAACATTGTAAGGAAATTTAAAGAATACTTATATTTAAAATACACATTTCCATTATAAATATTCAAGGTCCAAAATAGTAGACTGTTTTCATAAAATATGTTCTATGTGATTCAGCATCATGGCAATTTGAAATTTCTCACAGGTCATGCAAATTCCTAAGCATTAGTATATGGCTCTATAATGATGTGACTAAGGAAATGTATTTTCTTTTCTGAAAATTGTAGGTTTACATTAACTATATGACATGAACCCAAGGATTCCCTGTTGATTGTGGAACCAATGAGTAAAGTGCGTCCTCTTGAATTAGAAACCTTCTCAAATGCTGAAAAATTCCATTGTCTGGCAGTTTACTAACTTCCAGAGTACACACTAGCATCTGTGGAGGTTTCTTAGAAGGCTTAGAAGCTGGCTTTTTCCTGTAAATTAACAGGAAATGTAATGACTGAGAAGGTCTTGTTTAATGGATAGTCAGTATGTATGATTAACCACACTTATTTGCTTATGTAAACTATTCTTATTTTCTTCAATACCAGCTTTGTAGAACTAAATATAATTTGGATTGGATAGTTGATAGTGTCTCTTCAAAATAATATTTTTGGAAAATCTATTATTTTAAACATTTGCACCAACAAGCACTATGCAATACATATATATGGGGAAAACAAATTCATTTTATATCACATATATAAGAAAAAAAGCAAAAGTTGTTTTTGTATGTTGCTTTATAGAGTAGTTATTTGTAAAAGTAAATCCATTGTTTATGATTTTGTGTGAGAAGAGTATAGAAAATTGATGTAATATTACATTATGTTGTTTTAATAAAACTTTGAGAAAAAGATAACATAAACTCCAGCTTTTTCTAACTATCATGTTTGGGAGTCTCAAGTGGTCCTAGTTCACCAACTTCTCCAGAATCTTTTTCAGTCTGATTTTCATTAAAGATGAGTTATAGACACTGCCTGATGTTCAAGCAGTTTATTTTGAAAGTGCTCTTACAAGACAGATAACAGGAGCAAGCCAGTAACATGGACCAGATGACTGACTGACCAGCAGGATCACCATATGGAGACCATTCTCAGAGTTTGCAAGACTCTTCCTCATTTCTTTTGTTTTTGTTTTTTTGTTTTTTGAGACAGAGTCTTGCTCTGTCACCAGGCGCCAGGCTGGACTGCAGTGGTGCAATCTCGGCTCACTGCAACCTCTGCTTCCCGTGTTCAAGCAATTCTCCTGCCTCAGCCTCCTGAGTAGCTGGGACCAAAGGCGCCCGCCACGACACCCAGCTAATTTTTGTATTTTTTAGTAGAGATGGGGTTACACCAGGGTCTCAATCTCTTGACCTTGTGATCCACCCGCCTCCGCCTCCCAAAGTGCTGGGATTACAGGCATGGGCCACCACGCTCAGCCCCTCATTTCTTATACGTATATTCAGTCTAGGTCAGTTACCAAGTGTTTCTTTCATAAAGTAAGCTTAAGCTATTCTTGTAAGGTTAAGTTTTGTTTTAAGGTTTATGAAAGTTATGTCTGTGCTACGATCACCTCTCCTGTAGGGCAAAGACATTTTTAGGTCTTGTCATAAAGACCCAATAATCTCCAGCCCTGGTTGCTATTCTAGGAAGTCCCATCCAGAAATATTCTGTATATTCTAATTTTCTATGGTGAGTGTTAAAATATGTATTCTTTATTTTTCTTATAAAATTAGGATGTTTATAGTACAGTTAAAGTGATAGAGAAACTTCTAAGAGACAGTAATTTAGCACTTACATGCATGACCATGTTAAGTATTTATAGGTTAGGGCCGGGTGCGGTGGCTCAAGCCTGTAATCCCAGCACTTTGGGAGGCCGAGGCGGGTGGATCACGAGGTCAAGAGATCGAGACCGTTCTAGTCAACATGGTAAAACCCCGTCTCTACTAAAAAAAAAATACAAAAACTTAGCTGGGCATGGTGGTGCGTGCCTGTAATCCCAGCTACTCAGGAGGCTGAGGCAGGAGAATTGCCTGAACCCAGGAGACGGAGGTTGCGGTGAGCCGAGATCGCGCCATTGCACTCCAGCCGGGGAAACAAGGATAAAACTCCCCCGCCTAAAAAAAAAAAAAAAAAAAAGAATTTATAGGATAGCAGAAGACATAGATATTTATCAAAAACTGTCACTCAAAGTTAAAAATTCTAGTGTATATTAATGAGAGTCACTTACTATTATAAAAGGGATAGTCTGCTCCTTGTCGGGGTTGTCAGGGAAAGAATAAAATAATACAAATCAGAACAAAAATAAATCAAATGGAGAACAGAAAAACTACAAAAGTAATACATAAATCAGATTTTTTAAAATAAAACTGACAAACTTTCAGGTAGTCTAAGTAAAAAAAAAAAATGGACTCCAATAAATAAACATGAAGAAATTAAAACATACACCTCAGAAATGAAATAATAAGGGAATATTATGAATTATTACATGCCAACAAATTGGATGCCATAGAGGAAATGGATAAATTCCAACAGAATACAACCTACTAAGAGTGAATCAGGGAGAAATAGAGTGAACAGACAAATAACAAAGAAATCAATTGAAGAAATAATCAAAAACCTCCCCCGAAAGGAAAAGTTCAGCACCAGATGGCTTTACAGTGTAATTCCACCAAAATTCAGATAATTGATGTGTGTACTTCTTATACTCTTCCAAAAATTAGCAGTAGAGGAAATACTTCCAAACATACTTATGAGGCAAACATCACTCGGATACCAAACCCATGCAAAAACATGACAAGGAAAAAAACTACAGGCCAATTTCTCTGATGAGCATTAATATAATCATCCCCAATAAAAAAGATTAGCAAACATATTTGAATAACACATTAAGATTGTCCATCACGACCAATTTAGATTTGTCTTTGAGATGCAAGTCTGGCTTAAAATATGTAAATCAATAAATGTGATATATCACATTAACAAAATGAAAGATAATAACCGCATGATCATTTCAATTGATGTTTAAAATGTTAGAAAGGTCAACAGCGTTTCTTAATAAAAATCTCAACAGTTTAGGCATAGAAAGGAAAATTCCTCAACATGATGAAACCACTTATGAAATTTCCACAGCTAACATTATGATCAATGGGAAAAAATTGAAAACTTTTCCCCTAAAATTTGATCGAAGCCAAGAACACCCACTTTCATCACTTCTGTTAATAGACTTTAAGTACTAGCAAAGCAATCCGAAAAGAAAAAGAAATAAGAAGCCCTCCATATTAGAAAGGAAAAAGTCTAATTATTTTTATTTGCAGATAACATGATCTTATATTTTAAAACCCCAAATATTTCCCAAAAATAACCATTATACATGAGAAATGAATTCACTAAAATTTCAAGCCACAAAATCAATACACAAAATTGGCAGCATTTTAATATATGAATTTTAAAAAAGTATATTGAAAAAAATCCCATTTTTGATAGCATAAAAATAATAAATACCTATGAATAAAAAGTTAAGCAAGGAGGTAAAATATTTGGATACCAAAAATTATAAACATTGATAAAAAGAAATTGATGAGGACACAAAAAAGTAAACATTTTATGAACATAGGTCAGAAAAAATAATATTGCTAAATAGTTCATACTACAAAGGCAATATACAGATTCAATGCCTTGCCTATCAAAGTTCTAACCACATTCTTTACATAAATAGAAAAAAAAAGTGTATATGGAATCATAAAAGATCCCCAATAGCCAAAACAGTTCTGAGAAATAGAAACCAAGTTGGAGGCATTACATTTCTTTTATTTAGAATTATATTACAAAGTTATATTAATCAAAACAATACTGGCATAAAAAACTGACACATACACTAGTGGAACAAAATAGAGAGTTCAGAAATGGATCCAGATATATATGGTCAAATGATTTTTGACAAGGTCACCAAGAAAACGCAATGGAGAAATGCTAGCCTCTTCAATAAATAGTGCTGAGAAAATGAAATTTCTACATCCAAGGGAATGAAATTTAACCATTTTAGCATACACAAAAACAACTAAAAATGGGTAAATGACCTAAATATAAGAACAGACACTATAACACTTCTAGAATATCCCATAGGGGAAAAGCCCTTCACAATGACTTTTGAGATATAACACCAAAAGCTCAGGCCACAAAGGCAAAAATAAACAAATGCAACTATACCATACTGAAAATCCTCCATACAACATGAGAAAATGAGACAGCAGTCTATGAATGGGAAAATATATTTGCAAACTATATTTTATTAGAAAATATATTTGTCTATTAAGGGGATTAATATCCAAAATGTATAAGGAAATCATTTCAAAAGTGGGAAAATAAATAACCCAATTAAAAAATGAGCAAAAGACCGGTATAGACATTTCTCCAAGGAAGACATAATAATTGCCAACAGTTATATGAAAAGGTGCTTAACATCATTAATCATCAGGAAACTGCAAAATAAAACTGTGAGATATCACCTCACAACCAGTAAAATGGCTGTTATAAAACAAAAGATAGGAAATGTTGGCAAGGATGTGGAGAAAAGGGAACTCGTACATTGTTGTTAGGAATGTATGTACAGTCATTATAAAAAAAAACAGTATGGTGATTTCTACAGAAATTAAAAATAGAACTACCATGTGACCCAGCAGTTCCTCTTCTGAACATACAGTATACCAAAAAAAAAAAAAAAAAAAAATGAAAACACCACCTCATCAAGATACCTGCATTCCCATGTTCTTTGCAACATTATTTACAGTAGCCAAGATATAGAAACAACCTAAATGTCCAACCTGTCCAGCTATAAATACAACTGGTGAATGGATAAAAAAACAGTGGTATACATGTACAGTGGAATTTTATTCAACCCTAAAAAGAAACACAGTTTTGCCACTTTCCACCACCTAGACCAATCTTGAGAACATTATGCTAAGTGAAATATATGAGATATAAAAAGAAAAAAATGATCTCACTTACATGTTGAATATAATTTTAAAGCTCAACTATACAGAGAGAGAGAGAGAAAACAATGGTTACTGGGGATAGGGTAGAGGGAGGGAATGGAGATATGTGCTTCAGAGGATACAAAGTAGCAGATATGATGGATGAATAAGTCTAGAGATGTAATATCCATCAAGAGACCTAAAGGTAATTGCATTGTGTACTATATGTGGAATTCACACTAAGTTAGATTTTAGCTTCACTTGCCACAAAAACAAAAGTAAATTGGTAACTGCGAGATAATAAATAAGTTAAATTGTTTCACTATAACAACATTTCTACCTATGTGTATGTATCCCATATCACCATGTTGTATACCTTAAACTTACATAGTAATTTTTTTGAAAGAAAATTTACCTCAGTTTCTGCCTTCTTCTAGTGACTTTCCTATGCCTTCAGATTGTTTGTGAAATATATGTACATTTTTTAAGTAAATTTTTTTCTTTTCCTTTAGTATTCTCTTCTGGTCCCAATAAATAACCAGGTTTAAATTAAGATCGGAGAATAGATAATAACTGCCAACAATATAGAGTTGTTGCTGTTGCTGTTTAGATGGAGTCTCGCTCTGTTGTCAGTCTGGAGAGCACTTGTGGGATCTTGGCTCACTGCAAACTCCACCTCCTGGTTCAAGCGATTCTTGTGCCTCAACCTCCTGAATAGCTGGGATTACAGGCAGGCGCCACCACATCCAGCTAATTTTTGTGTTTTTAGTAGAGATGGAGTGTCACCATGTTGGCCAGGATGATCTCGATCTCCTGATCTTCTGATCCACCCACCTTAGACTCCCAAAGTGCTGGGATTACAGGCTTGAGCCACCATGCCTGGCCTGTTTTGTTTTTAAATAATAAATTATCATGTCTTTATGCTATTTAAATTACATAAAATCAAATATTATCTGGTAAAACATTTATCTAATGAGGTTGAATATGTTAATTTTTGAGGTAAGTGGAAAGGATAAAAAGTGGAATGTGAAAAGTGACTTTAACTGATTAATAAAGCACCACTTCACCAAGCAGCAGTTCACAATTTTTATATTGTAAGTTGATTTCCACTGAGTTTTGAAGTTCCTTATTACCATTATTCAACCAAATATATAAGTATATAGTTAAAGATGATTTACACATGCATGAGTGGCTAAATGTCTTCCCTTTTTATGCTTCTGAAAGTGACATTTGCTTCTGGATTCCATGCTTTGTATATATACTCAATCAATAGATTTTTGGTTTATATTTAAGAATTTTAACATACACCAGAAGAAATTTAGAGTAAACATATCAATACAGACCACCAAACTGAAAAATCATTTTAACTTATGTTCCAGATTTCTGACCCTCAGTTCATACAAGAGTATTAAAGTCAATGCAGTTTAATTTCCAGGAAAAATTACTTGTAAATCTCTATTTCTATTTTATTCAGAGTTTTTGAAGTGCCCCAGAGTGTTTGTATTTTTATCAATAATGACTTAGTTCTGAAATGTCCTATTGAAATCCCTGAGGTAGAAAAGATTTGATTTATTAATATCATCTTGCTTTTAATTGAAGAGTCATATTAGTTATCTGACATAGTTTGGTGTTGTTCCCCCCTCACCCAAATCTTGAGTCATAATGCCCAGTTGTCCAGGGAGGGATCTGGTGGGAGGTGATTAGATCACAGAGGCAGATTCTCCTATGCTATTCTCATAATAATAAGGGAATTTTCATGACAGCTGATGATTTAAAAGCTGACAATTTCCCCTTCACTCATGCTCTCTTCTGCTGCCTTGGGATAAGGTGACTTCTTCCCCTTCACCTTCCACTGTGATTGTAAGTTTTATGAGCCCTCCCCAGTCATGCAGAACATGAGTCAATTAAACCTCTTTCAGTCTCAGGTAACATCTTTATAGCGGTGTGAGAACAGACTAAAACATTCTCTGTATTAGTTCGTTTTCACACTGCTGATAAAGACATACCTGAGACTGGGCAATTTACAAAAGAAAGGTTTAATGGACTTAAACCATGTGGCTGGGGAGGCCTCACAATCATAGTGGAAAGTTAAAGGCACGTCTCAAATGGAGGCAGAAAAGAGAAGAGAGCTTGTACAGAGAAACTCCCGTTTTTAAATCCATCAAATGTCGGAGACTTATTCAGTATCATGGAAACAGCATGAGAAAGATCTTCCCCCATGATTCAACTACCTCCCACCAGGTTCCTCCCACCACATGTGGGAATTGTGGGAGTTATGATTCAAGATGAGATTTGTTTGGGGATGAAGCCAAGCCATATCATTATCTTTGCTATCTAATAAAATAACACAAATTTTGTGTTTTAAAATAAGATTCATATTTTGTAGGGTAGATATTTGATGTGAATTGACTGAATCCTCTGCTTAGGTGCTCACAATCGGTCAGTCAAGGTATCAGCCAGGGTAGTAATCTAATCTGAGGACCAGCGTTCTCTGCCAAGTTCACTGGCTATTGAAAATTCCTCAAAGTTGTAGGACTGAAGACCTCAGCTTCTGGAAACTACTATTATTCCTTACCACATGGTCCTCTTCACAACATGATAGTTTTCTATTTCCAAGCTTGGTCTTTGCCCAAAGACCAAGAGAAATGTCTACTGCTTCCTTTCACTTATCTTTATCCCTCCTTTACAGGGTCCCTTACTTACCACCCATTTACCTGCTTATGAAAGCCATCCAGGATAATTTTCTTGTTGGTATCTCGAAGTCAATGAATGAGAGATATCTTAAATGTATCTGCAAAATGTATTTACTTTTATAATATAAAGTAATCTAACCACAGCATGTATACTATGGAGCAGAAATCTTGCAACCACCTGAGAATCATGCCTACCATGCAAGTTCAAAATAAATTTCTAAAAGAATAACAATTAAGATAACTATGTCAGGAAGGCAAGTGTGCAAACCAAAGTGTTTTATTTTTAAGAAATATTACACTGTGTGCTTCTGTAATTGAGTGGTTAGTTAGACATTTAATTTTTTCCTGTGAACATAATATATATACCCCCAAAGAGACAAAGTGAATTTCAGGTTTATGGAAAGGGAACAACATCAAATCAAAACACTGTTTTCTCACACTTTTCAATCTGGTGACAGTTTGTGGAGGAATTTTAAATCCTCTACAAGAAGTAGAAAACATTCATTGAATGCAGTTGGAATTAAATGCAATTAGCAAAAGCTCCGATTTATAATTCTACCCAATTTTCTTCCATTATCTCATAAGAAAATACCTTAAAGGTGAAAGGAGAATTCTGAATTAATTTTTCTCTTACATGAAACTCATTTACCAGTCTCAGACTAAAAATATGTAGGGAGCTCTAGCAGTTCTGCTTTCCACTACTTGGTTCTAAACTAAAATAGCCAGTAAATAATATAGTCTATAGTTTTCTGATTTATTATTGCAATTACCTAATTGAGTTTTCATTGCTCAAGTGTACTTAGGTCTGTTCGATGGCACTTCAGAACAGGGTTATGTTCCCTGTTCAGTGTCTTAGAAGAGCTTATATTATGTAAAATATTTATATGAACACTGTGGTTTACTGTAGAATTACACAACTTCTTAATTTTTTAGAAAGATTAATGAATATCAATTATAACATCATTTTTAAAAAATAAAGATATCTTGATAAGTGAAAGATATAAAAGAAAAAGTATAATATAGAGTTGATCTCCATTAAGATTCACTCCACTCACTGTAAGCGTTCGTTTTGCTAAACAGCGTCTCATTAAGTAAATCAAGCATTTGAAGATATCACTATAATTATATGTCCCTTAATGTAAAATTTATTTAATATCTTTATCAATTAGTTAGATGTAATTTTGACTTCCAATATTTAACATGCATATGGTACATACTGCAGTATGAAACTTAAATCCTTCAGTTTTCCTTTACATGCTTAACATTTCACCCAGCTTAATCTGTATATTTGGTTTTAAACTTTTGAGATGGTCTGTAGTGCATGCTTTGAATGAAAAAACAAGTGTCAAATCTGAGAAGATGATTTTCTTATGGTCTTACCACCAGAACTGATCCATCTGCTCTCAATTTCTTGCACTTTAAAATTCACTTGTATATGCATATGTGTGTGATTCATTCACATTCTGGCTTCTGCAAAAATCTTTGGTTACCTATAAAACACAATAAGAAATGCTATGAGTTTATTCATCTGTCCCTAGATGTAGAGAATTGAGAAGGAAACTGTGGAAAGTAACTATAAACTTTTATTTCTGAAAAATTCCCAGTATTGAATTTCAAAAACTCAAATAAGCCTAAGACCAGCCAAAAGTGGAGTATTTCCTTGTGGTTTAACCATATTACATAGTACATATAAGTTTTTTTAATTAGGTTAAAATGTCAACATAACTAAAAAAATTGCTAATCCTCTCATTTATTCTTTTTCTCTTCATTTTTCAAGTAGTACACATTATTGTTGGGTATCTGTTGCTAAAATGTTCTATGCAAGGTTTAAGTAAGAATATTCCTAAGTAAACAAAAGTTTAATTTCTAATTTTGTTTACCAGAAAATCACAAAAGAATAGGGCTCACATTATCTATAGTAAAAAATGGTTATTCTTACAGAAAAAGCTTCCTTCTTCAATTCCCTGTGTTAGAGACCCCCTCCCAAACCCAGTTGATAGATCATTTGAGAATGTGACATACACCATCAACCTGCATCTTTACAAACACTGCATTGTAACTTCTCACTAACTTGGAAACCAGCACATAGAATTTTCACTTCTGCTACTAATGATCGACTATTACTTTTATAGCATTCTTTAAAGGAATATGCATGCAGTTTTTTCCTAAGCCAAGGCCATCTTCAAAGGATTATATAACACCTTCCCAGTTTGATCTGGTGAGTATAAAATTACATATCTTTTTTCATGGGGCGGAAGATTTATCACTCATTTAATAGATGTATTACATTATATTATATTCGCAACAAAAACACTATGTGAAGCACTGTAGCAGTGTCTGTTATTTAAAAATAATGATCAGTGACTATATGTTCATGTAATTAAGAAGTGGAAAAACCATGAGATATCTATCAGAATGGCTAAATTAAAAATTGTGCAACACCAAATACAGATGATGGTAATGATGGGGAGAGACAATCATTCATTCTTTCTTGTGGAAATGGAAAATGGTGAAGCCACTCCAAAAAGCAGTTTGGCAGTTTCTTAAAACTCTATGCACTTGAACTTTGACCTGGCCATTTGACCCTTTATCACTTATCCATGAGAAATAAAAACATGTGTTCACAAAAAAACTTGTACATAACCTTTCATAGAAGTTTTATTAATAGCCAAACCCTTAAAACAACCTAGATGTCCTTCACTGGTTAAAGGTTAAACAAACTCCACATACATACCAAGGAACACTACTCACCAATAAAAAGGAAGACAGTATTGATGCATTTCATCACCTGAATGGATCTTCAGGAAATTATACTGATCGAAAACAAAAATCACATATGGTTATATATTATGTAATTAAATTTATATATGTTCTTCTAATATTGCAATTATAAACATGAATAACAAATTAGTAGTTGCCAGGAGTTATCAGGACATCTCTTAAGAGGAGGGTGAATTTGGGCATAAAGGTATAGCACAAGAGATCCTTGAGGTAATAGAATAGTCCTCTATCTTAAATTGTGGTGGTGAATGCATACATCTATACATGTTTAAAATTGCATTGCACTACATATACGTAGTAATATATGTAAAAACTAATGAAATGTAAATAAGCTCTATGGAACCAATATCAATTCCCTTGTTTTGGCATTATCCATAACTATGCAATGTGGTACCACTGTGGGACACTGGGTAAAGGGTGGAAGACACCTCCCTGTATGTTTTTAAAACTGCCTATGAAATTATAATTATTTCAAAAGAAAAATTTAACAATACAATAAAAGGTGTGCAGGGCCTACTTAGTTTTTATCCTCTAAAAATTTTAACTAGGCAGTGAGAAAGTTGGTAAGGCGAGGTAAAAATAGTAAGATAGGTAAGGAGTATTATGGGAAAATTTAACAAAGTGAATTAAATTAAAATTGAGTAGGGCTAAAATTTGAATTAATGTAAAAATAGAGCAAACAGTAGTAATTTTTTGCCATGTTCTATTTTAATATTGATACTTAACATATTTTGAATCCACATTCTCCACCATAGTGTACTTCCTTTCTTGATAACCCTTATTTTTGTACCAGATATATTCTCCAATAAAGATAAGCAGAGTGTTCTCTGTGTCTGGGAAAAGGAAATAGAGTTTCAAATAAACAAGAGCAAAGGCAAGAAAGAGATACTGACTAAAGAAACAGCCAATCTTTAAGGAGGAAATATAATGCCTTTAAATGTATATAGGAAAAGGGAAGAACCAGGGAGTGAGAATAGAGTCAAAATATCAGTAAAAATTGTGTTGGTTCTCCTTACTGTAGGATCATAATTCAGATTAAAGCGCAATTGAATCACTTACTAGGCTTGGGAAACGTCTTGTGCAATATAGCTTGCCTCATGTTATTCAAGATGTAGTTTGGAAAATATTTTGGGCCCACATTACTCTGGCATCTGACTACAGAGCATCCCATGCCTTGGACTAGAAGTAGGTGAGAAATGATAGTTGGAAAGAAAGAATTAAGAGCACGATCACAGAGAAAGGTTTTCTCAGTTTTGCAAGGACAGCAACATGCTAACAAAATGGATAGGCCCTAATAGGCCCGTCATTAAGATCAGAAAGTAGTACCTGAAGAATACAAGAAAGGAAGCTGTGTACAGTCCGTCACCCTCCAGAGGAGGAATTGTGCTTGAAATCCACATGTACTGGTAGAGACCAGTTGAACCTGAGTAAGTAAGAGCTCTGTGAGGCACAGGAGAGATTAATCTGTAACATCAGGATGCAAGGATGACTCAGAAACATGCATTCTGGACTAAACTATGTCTTCCCAGAATTCATATATTGAACCTCTAACAGCTAATGTCACCATATATGGAGATAGAGACTTTAAGGAGGTGTTTTAGGTTAAATGAGGTCATGTAGATGGGATCATAATCTCATAGGATGGGTGTCTTTATAAGAAGTGGATGAGACTCCAGAGAGCTCTCTGTGTGATTAGAAAAATAGGTCATGGAGGGACACAATGAGAAGACTCCTACAAGCCAAAAAGTGTGGCGTCTCTAGAAACCAACCCTGGCAGTATTTTGATCTTGGATTTCTAGCCTTCAGAAAAGTGAGAAAATTAATTTCTGTTACTTAAGGCATCCGGTCTGTGGTATTTTATATGGCAGCCATAGTAAAATAATATACCCATCTCTAAAAAAAAATTCTAAATTTTCTTTATACATTACTTTGGAAATTTTTTTCATTAAAAAATGAAATAAAATTTAATGACATTATAAATCATATATAAAATATGTAAGGGAGAAAGTTTGATGGCAGAACTGTGAATATAAACTTTGAATTGATTGGTTTCTTTACACAAATAAATCTGATTTAAACCAAAAGGGACTATTTAAAAAAATGTTATTTTTAATTGGAACATCAGTTTTCCTTGAGAAACAAGTGTAAGTGATGTTAATAGCAATATTAAGATGATCTCTAGATAATGTCTGAATAGATATTTGGCATTACTCAGTTGTCATTTATCAATTTAAACCGTATCACCCAATTTTTAACATCTGCAAGAAAAAAAAATTTTCCTAAGAGAATAAAAATATGCCTATGTTATAAATTTGTTAAAATAATAATAATTATTTGCTTCAGAAATTTGTTACAGACTTTCTGTAATATTGAGATTGTGACATATTATACTTTAGTATAAACTTATGAATGAATATATACTTCCTCTTAATCTTGCACCATTCTTGACTTTGACATCCTTATATATCCTTTATGTTAAATTTGTAGTGTGATACTAAATTTCAGATCAAGGTAATGGGTCTCAACGTTTTCATTCATTCGTATCAACAAGAATTACATTATAAATATTATCACATAATAAATGGAATGGTGTTCTCTAGCACCATCTAGCTTACTTTTGGGCAATTCACAGCAACAAAATTTAACAATTGGATAACAACTTTAGTGTAACTATGAAGGTCAATGAAGATAGGTCGAAATGATTAACAGTATTAATGCCATTTTAAAAATTACTGCATGCACACTGTTGCTTTATCATAGCATTAAGGGATTTGTCTTTTAGTGCTATCTCTGTGGCTTAAAAAATCGTCTTTTCTGTGCTAATTGCCAGAAATACTTCATTTAAAACCATAGGAAGATCAACTTAATTGCCCTGAGTTTCTGATAAGTGTTAGAACAAATGTATTTTTACATCAATAAAGATTGGAAGCACTCTATAAAATAACTCATTAATGTTCATCATCTTTATATCATGAAATACATGTCATTGTCATTGCCCTGATAGAAAAAGCTAAGCAATACAGAGACCAGGGAATTCAGACCTACACTTAGTTTATAAAGACAGGTAGTCATAGGAAAATCACATCTTGTTTGCCAAGTATCTTCTAGAAGAACATATTTGGATTAATTTCTAATTGTGATACAGTAGAATATTTCCTAGTAGTTTGCATTTAGGTGACATAATTAAAATTTGTCCATTCTGCTTTTGTTGCCACTTTTCCTTTTATTCTACAATACCTTCACATTGCTATTTAATCTCTAGTTGTTTCTAGCCCTGCAAATCTAGGAGAAAACATAGAACTCTGATAAATGCAAAATATGCACTGGTACAATGTATAAGAACACTTGATGAATGTTAGTCAAAAGAAAATATTAAAGCAAAAGGGATTTTAAAACTAACTTATGTGTAAGAAGCTAATAATATGGATATTCAAGCAAATATTTAAACGTTTTGATACACCGTATTTATGAGAATGTGATTTGGCTACCTTATTTTCAGTGAATGCAATCAAATGCATTTAAAATAATTCATCAGTATTAAAAGTTGTAAAATATTGTTAAATAAGTACATTTAACAATATTTTTGTTAAATGTACTAATTTAACAAATTAGTATATTTTTCCAATATTTCTTCAAAAAAGAATTTCTTCCAGATATGGTTTTCTGCTGTTGAAACTTAAAATGAAATTTGATGGAATTAGTCTCGTTGCTCCATTTACATAAACTTCTAAAATATTAAAATAATCTTTAATCTTACTCATTTACTTATTCAACAAGTAACTAATGAATGAATGCTATTTACCAGTCCCTGTTTTACATGGCCAGGATTTACTTGTATTTAATGAAATTAAAGCACTTAATGTGATGCTCTTAAATAGCTTATATGTTAATAGGGAGCTACAGACAAATGATATATGCATACATGTGCATGTGTATGTGTGTCATGTGTGAGATAGCACTAAGTGCTATGTATGGAATTAAGTGATGTGGTAGTGATTTTCTTTTGAGATAGTGATTTTTAAAATTTCTTTAGATTGAATAGGCAGAAAGATGACATTTAAACAGAAATTTGAAACTATAGAAAAAGGAAGAGGTATATTCCAGGAGATCAGAACACCTATTTCACAGACTCTTGTATTGCTAACACTTTGTCGTATTTGAAAATTACAGCTACGATGTAAGATCAGCATAGTAGGTAAGATAAAGTGTGATGAGATCTACAGTTAGGGCCAAATCAAATAATGCTTTCAAGAAGAGGGTAAGGAGTTTCGACTTTGCATTTCTCTCATTCTCCTTCCCATCTTTTCTTCTTTCCTTTCTTTTGTACAGTAAACCCTGTGAGAGATGGTGGTGGCTTTTATTAGGATGATAGGACATATATTAGGATGTGGGCAGTGTTCATGCATGTTTGAACATGCTAAAAATTTATTTTCTGATGAAATAAATTTGGGAGTGTGTGATTGGGAATAGTAAGTATCAAGGACAACACAATTAATTTAGGTTTGACAGTTGGGTGCTAGTGTTTCCTTAAATATTTAATGCTATTGTTGCCTTTTACAAAATTGAGAAACAGGTAGAGGTTTAATTTAAGTGATGGCAGAATCAATATTTCTGTTTTGGCTTTTTTAGTTTTGAGGTGTGTGTCTTGTTGAGACATCAAGTAAGTAATTACTGATAGGAGACTAGTGTTTGAACTAGAAGTCACTATAGAAGACATAGCTTTTGTAACTATCTGCATATTAATGCAATTTATGCTCTAAAACCAAACCTACTAGCCTTCTTAAAATAATTTCAGTCGTTGTTTTTATGTGACGTGAAAAAGAGAAATTTCTAATTTGTATTTTATGTTTTCCTATAAAAAGTAGCATATTGATTATTGGAAATTTAAAGATAAGACAGAAACAATAGGCTAAAATGAGCACAATAATTAGTATATTGGTGTTATTTACAGATGTTCTATGCAAAAAACGAATTATAAAAGTGGAAACATCACTGCATAACATTATTGCAACTAAAATATCACCAAGCACTTTTTTTTCTTCAGTTAGGAAGTAATACTTTAAAATCTAACATTAGCTGTATTAAAGAACACATCCTTACCCCATTTATCATTTAAAAAATGTCTTTCTCCCATGCTATTAATTTTACAGGATATTGGACTCAATAATAGATGACATAAGCAGAAGCAATATATAGCTACAAATGGCTAATGTTTAGTTAGATACAGTGTACAGAAAAAGTAGCACACAGTGCAAAATACACAAATTGCTGTCCTCATCCAAACATCTAGCATTTTCTCTGTTAGCCTGTTTTATAGGGAAGGATGCTGCTACTTCCCTATACTTAATTTAATTTACAATATTTTGCTGATAATCAGGCTTTCATATCTCCCCTTATTATCATTTCAGCATCTGCCTTTTTTGTTTCTTGATCATTGTGCATAAGATTAAAAAGTCTATTCTGGAGCAAAGCCTTGTTTTTTGCCCTATGTTCTGCCAGTGTGAAAACAGCTCCAGAGTCATATCTCATATTTATATAGAATGCCAAACCCCATTCCTTTAATTGTCTCAGCTGGGTAGCTAAGAGTGCATAAAACAGCTGGTGGCAACTGAGTATATAGCAGGTAGGTAGGGTAGACTCTCCTGCAAAGTGTAGTGCTGTACTGAGTCTTTTCAGTTAGGGGTTCTTCCCTCTGGAGGAAACTAGCACAATTGGTTCTGTTAAAACTCATTTACTACACAAAACCACCTACCAGATGGTAGCCTCTGACACCAGAATGTGCCTGAGGCAGAGCTGTGGCTGTAAAGATGTACATGTAAATGTGATAGGGTAAGGAATTTTTTTTATAAGCAACTGAGAAAGCATTTAGGAAATGAAGACTGTAACTTTGCTCTTCAGACTCAGTGGTGATGTTGCTGTGCTTTGCAGTTAGCAAAAAAACTGAGATGCCGTTTTGCTCATTTGTACATGTGTTAAAGATCTATTTTAGGTCTTCATTTTTTTTCTATGAATGTGCAACATGATTTTAAAAACAAAATGCTACAAAATACTGCATATTTTGTTCATTTTGTTCATAACACAATCTTTTGTTTGGAGGAGGCTTCTATTTCTAAAGCTAAGAATTAATATCCCTTTAAAGTTTAATGCTAGTAGAAAGTCACTTTTGGTTTGTCTACTATCTTTGTCCTCACAGTGTGCACTTAAAAAATAAGATAAATTCAAGTGCTTACAGTCAATTAATTATCAAAAGATAAGGAGACACAATGGAGAAAAATAATCTCTTCAACGAAATGGGAAACTGAAAATCCAAATGCAAAAGGATGAAACTTATACTATATATAAAAATCAATTAGAAGTAAATTAAAGATTTAAACTTAGGACCTGAAACTGTAAAATCCTAGAAGGAAACCTAAAGGAAAAGCTCCTTGATGTTGACCGTGGCAATGATATTTTGGATTTCACACCAGAGGCTCAGGCAGTAAAAAGAAAAATTAAAAAGTGGGACTACATTCACCTAAAAAGCTTCTGCACAGCAAAAAAATGAGAAGGCAATATATAGATTCAGAGAAAGTATTTGCAAACCATGTATCTGATAAGGGGTTAATATCAATGATGTATAAGGACTTCATACACTCAATAGCCAAAAAATAATAATTTAAAATGAGCCAAGGATCCAGGTGCCCAGGTTCAGTGGCACCCATGTGTACCCCTAGCTACCTAAGAGGCTGAGGCAGGACAGTTTGAGCCTATGAGTTTGAGCCCAACATGAATAATAGCAAAACCTGTGGCTTTAAAAAATAAAGAAAACAAAAATTGAGCAAGAATATGAGTAGACATGTTTTTCCAAAGAAGACATAAAAATGGTCAAGTATATTGGAACAATCATTGTGGGAAACAGTATGAAGTTTCTTCAAAAATACTTGAAGCTACCATATCACCCATCAATCCTTTTGCTGGGTATATATACCCAAAGGAAATGAATTAAGTATGTCATAGTGATATCTACACTCTCATGTTCATTCACAATAATGAAGACATGGAAACAGCCTAAGTGACCATCAGTAAATGACTAGATAAAGACACTGTGTTATATTTACCATGGAGTATTATTGAGACTTTAAAAGGACTCATTTGCAACAACATGGATGAGCCTGGAGCACATTATGCTAAGTGAAATAGTGAAATGTATGTTAACTCTCCCACCTTCTTATGTCCCATAAGACATAAACCATACACAGAGTGAAAAATACTGTATGATCTCATTTATGTGCTGAATCTAAAATAATAATAATAATAATGAATATATAGAAGCCGATAGTAGAGCAGTGGTTGCCAGGAGCAGAAAAGAATATGAAATGGGAAGAAGTAGGAAAAAGGTTACAAACTTTCAATTCTGTAGGATAAGTCTAGAAATCTAAGGTACAGCGTGGAGACTGTAGTTAATAATATTTTTTTGTAGAGCATTTGCTAAAGGAGTAGCTTTTACGTGCTCTTACCACCAAAAGTAAAGGGAAATAAAATGTAGCTATGTTAGGTGATGAATATGTTAATGTGCTTGACTATAGTAATCATTTCTCTTTATATATTTATTTCAAAACATTATGTATACCTTAAATACACACAATAAAAAATAACGAAGGTCATATTTACTGTGCATCTGTATTATTTTTGTTCATGCCTCTAGAGTCTACCCATATATATTTTTTTATTTGGTTTTAAAATTAAATTCAAACTTGAATGAGTCTTATGGGACATAAGAAGGTGAGAGAGTAAACATAAATTTCTTAGTGCTGCATTTCATGTTTATAAAAAAAATACTAATAATAAACCCACTCAGTTAAGACATTTTTTCTTGATTTTGATGGTCTTACAAAATTTTCTTTAATTTGATAGTATCACAGCAAATTAAAGGTGAATCCACCCAAAATGTAAGCTTGCTTATTCATATAAAAAATTTACCTATTTTGATTAATTTTAGAAGATCCATAATCTGAAAGAGAATGAATTAAAATTAAAAGAATACTATAAACTTCTAAAAAATTCAAAATATACCGGTGAAACTGAATTATACAGAAAAAAGGTCTTCTGATGAGTCATATAGTTTTATTCTTTGTTTTGTTTTGTTTTTTTTAATTGTACTTTGGGTTGTGGGGTACATGTGCAGATCATGCAGGATTGTTGCATAGGTACACACATGGCAGTGTGGTTTGCTGCCTCCATCCCCCCGTCACCTGCACCTGGCATTTCCCCCCAGGTTATTCCTCCCTGACCTCCTCACCCTCCCACTGTCCCTCCCTTGGCCCCCCAACCAACAGACCCCAGTGTGTGATATTCTCCTCCCTGTATCCCTGTGTTCTCATTGCTCAACACCCAGCTGTGAGTGAGTGAGAACCTGTGGTGTTTGATTTTCTGTTGTTGTGTCGGTTTACTGAGAATGATGGTTTCCAGATTCATCCATGTCCCTACAAAGGACATGAATTCATCATTTTTTATGGCTATCTAGTATTCCATGGTGTATATATGCCACATTTTCCTTGTCCAGTCTATTGTTGATGGGCATTTCGGTTAGTTCCAGCTCTTTGCTATTGTAAACAGTGCCTCTGTGAACATACGTGTGCATGTGTCTTTATAGTAGAATGATTTATAATCCTTTGGGTTTATGCCCAGTAATGGGATTGCTGCGTCAAATTGAATTGTTTTTTTAAAGATAGCTTTGTTGTTTCTGGAATATCAGAGTGTTGCAATTAGGACTCAAAAATTTTGACAGGTGATAAAAGTCCATTTAAAATATAAGTTATTTGATAATTAGTTATATGTGTAATAATGTCATTTATTCATTTATTAAATGTATTGATGGTGTACTATGTGCAGAACCTGTTGAAATTCTAAGGATCTATTGCTAGGTCAACAAGGAAACAGTTAATAAAAAAGAATGTATTAATTATACCTCTATAGGAGAAATGAAAAGCTGAATGAAATAGTTGAAAATTTTATTTTTTGTCAGTTTTTTTTGTTTTATATATATATATAAATATATATAAATGCCTATATATATTTATATGTTATATATGTGTTATATATATTTATATATAAAAAGTATATAAATGCATATATATATAAAGATATATATAAATATATATATATATTTTGTTTGCACTTTAGGTTCTGGAGTACATATGAAGAACATGCAGGATTGTTGCATAGGTACATACATGGCAATGTGGTTTGCTGCCTCCATCCCCATCACCTACATCTGGCATTTCTCCCCATGTTATCCCTCCTGAACTCCCTACACCCCCACTGCCCCTCCCTAGTCCCCCCCACACAGACCTCAGTGTGTGATGCTCCCTTCCCTGTGTCCATGTGTTCTCATTGTTCAACACCCACCTTTGAGTGAGTAAGAACCTGTGGTGTTTGATTTTCTGTTCTTGTGTCAGTTTGCTGAGAATGGTAGTTTCCAGGTTCATCCATGTTCCTACAAAGGGCACAAACTCATTGTTTTTTATAGCTGCATAGTATTCCATGGTGTATATGTGCCACATTTTCCTTGTCCATTCTGTCATCAATGGGCCTTTGGGTTCGTTCCAAGTCTTTGCTATTGTAAACAGTGATGCAATGAACATACTTGTGCATGTGTCTTTATAAAAGAACTATTTATAATCCTTTGGAAATATACCCAGTAATGGAATTGCTGGGTCAAATGAAATTTCTATTTCTAGGTCCTTGAGGAATCACCACACTGCCTTCCACAATGGGTGAACTAATTGACACTCCCACCAAGAGTGTAAAAGTGTTCCTGTTTCTCCAGATCTTCTCCAGCATCTGTTGTCTCCAGATTTTTTAATGATCCCCATTCTAACTGGTGTGAGATGGTATCTCAATATAGTTTTGATTTGTATTTCTCTCATGACCAGTGATGATGAGCATTTTTTCATATGTTTGTTGGCCTCATATATAGTGTCTGTTCATGTCCTTTGCCCACTTTTGAATGGGTTTGTTTGTTTTTTTCTTGGAAATCTGTTTTAGTTCTTTGTAGATTCTGGATATAAGTCCTTTGTCAGATGAGTATATTGCAAAATTTTTTTCCCATTGTGTTGATTACCAGTTCACTCTAATGATTGTTTCTTCTGCTGTGCAGAAGCTCTGGAGTTTAATTAGGTTCCATTTGTCTATTTTGGCTTTTGTTGCCAATGCTTTGGGTGTTTTAGTCATGAAGTCCTTGCCTATGCCTATGTCCTGAATGGTTTTGCCCAGGTTTTCTTCTAGGGTTTTTATGGTGTTAGGTCTTACGTTTAAGCCTTTAATCCATCTGGAGATAGTGTTAGTGTAAGGTGTCAGGAAAGGGTCCAGTTTCTGCTTTCTGCACATGGCTAGCCAGTTTTGCCAAAACCATTTATTAAATAGGGAATCCTTTCCCCATTGCTTGTTTTTGTCAGGTTTGTCAAAGATCAGATGGTTGTGGATGTGTGGCATTGACTCTGAGGCCTCTGTTCTGTTTTGTTGGTCTATATCTCTGTTTTGGTACCAGTACCTTGCTGTTTTGATTACTATAGCCTTGTAGTATAGTTTGAAGTCAGGTAGCGTGATACCTCCCACTTTAATCTTTTTGTTTAGAATTGACTTGGCTATGCGGGCTCTCTTTTGGTTCCATATGAAGTTTAAGGTGTTTTTTTTCCAATTCTGTGAAGAGGGTCATAGGTAGCTTGATGGGGATAGCACTGAATCTATAAATAACTTTGGGAAGTATGGCCATTTTCACAATATCCATTCTTCATAACTGTGAGCATGGAAGTTTTTCCATCTGTTTGTGTCCTCTCTTATTTCGTTGAGCAGTGGTTTGTAGTTCTCCTTTTCTCCTTGAAGAGGTCCTTTACATCCTTTGTTAGTTGTACTCCTAGGTATTTTATTCTCTTTGTAGTAATTGTGAATGGCAGTTCCTTCTTGATTTCGTTCTCTTTAAGTCTATTATTGGCATAGGAATGCTTGTGATTTTTACACAATGATTTTGTATTCTGAGACTTTGCTGAAGTTGCTTATCAGCCCCGGGAGATTTTGGGCTGAGAAAATGGGGTCTTCTAAATATACAATCATGTCATCTGCAAATAGAGACAATTTGACTTCCTCCTTTCCTAATTGAATACCCTTTATTTCTTTGTCTTGTCTGATTGCTCTTGCTAGAACTTCCAATACTATATTGAA